>NC_060204.1:1071567-1420635 GCF_020623625.1 Saccharomycodes ludwigii
ATTACAAATGTATCTGAACTGTTGTAATTGGTAGAACTGTTACTTACACTCTTTCTAGTGGCATTATATTCAATAAACAATCCATATTTAACATCAATATTATCTAATTCACATGTGTTCTTATATTCCAATACTGTAGCATTAAATTTTTTAATTACATCAATTATGCTATTGAATAGAGTTAATTCTTTCATTCTTAATGTTTCTGCATTTTGTATATGACCTGCTACACTGGTAGCTAATGGGGTATTATCATTGCTATCGCTACTTTTAATTTCTTTTAACAAGCTTACTGGAAATAAAGATAGATCTAAATCGGGGGCATCGTAATTACTATTATTATTTTCTTGTTCGATATACTTGAGCTCCTCTTCCCCATGATTTTCAGAACTAAAGCTACCAATGGTACCATTACTACTACTATTAAGCCCAGCGGATAGTGAATTAACAGTATTTCTTGAGGCCAAAGAATTAAAATCAAAATTATCCAATAAGGTATCACTTTTATTTAAACTTTTAATATAATCAAGCTCGTCCTCATGACCTGTATTTACCTCGAAAGTAAAAATTTCTTGACACTTTTTGGTAGCATTATTGGATTTTCCTGGAATTGGCAGTGGTTTTTCATTCAAATTCAATTTACTAAAATTGATGTTTGAATTAATTTTTTTATCTGTACTATCTTCATGTGATTTATTGCCATTATTATTATTATTATTATTATTATTATTATTATTATTATTATTATTATTATTATTATTAGTATTCATTGGCTGGACGCCCCATCTCATGTTTGCTTCCCATACTTTATTCAGAGGATGCTTATAATTAGATGATATGTTGTTTTTAAGGGAATTCGACTTTTTAATATTGCAGTTATACATACTATCAGGATAAAAATCAGTGATAACGTTATTGATTTGAAAAATGTATTCAATATTTTTATTTTTATTACTGGTACGACTCGGCCCACTATGAATTGTGTTGGAAGAAGAAACAATACCATCAGTAGTGGAAAAATGATTTGATTTTATGGTATTCATGGCATCTTTTAGCTCAGGGGGTGCCATTAATCTTTTTCTTTTAGGTGATAGGTTTGAAGAAGTGGTTGCATTCAAATAATTAGACGTATCATCATTGATGGACGATACATTCGAATACATTGTCATTATGTCAATAGACTCAGAATCTGAAATATTGCCATTATCATTGCTATCAGAACTACTATTAGCATATCTGTTGGGATTACTAGGGCTTGCATTTTGTTCATTATGTTGATTATTTACGAATTTCATAAAAAAATTCGCAATTGGTGTTTTAACGGTATTACTACTATCTGGACTATCTATAGTTGTTGACAATTTATTAGTGACTTTATTGTTACTTGTGGGTAAGGAAACATTTGTGCCTGCACTACTACCACCGGCGATAAAATTAAAGTATTTTGACGATAATGAATTACTGTCATTACTATTATTATTATTGTTGTTGTTATTATTATTATTATTATCACTACTGTTGTATGAAGTAGTTGTGGGTAAATTTGGTGGCAATGGAAGTGCAGAATTTTTCTTTAAATTCTGTTGTTTTAATGTGATTTTTGAAATCATTTCGTCAAACACTTCAAATGGATATTTACCGTTATTTGCCATTTTCATTGGTTCCCAGTGAATACCTAAACTCAAACTAGTCAATAAGTCTGACTTGTTTATATCGTTATTAGTTTTTCTATTTTTTGTGGTATTATTATTTAATAAATAATATGGCAATATTTTATTGACCAAATATTTTTTAGATCCTTGGAAAAGTAAATCATCATTATCATTAAAGATAATAGTACTGTCATTTTTCTTGAAAGTCTCAGAATGAAATTTAACAGACAGCTTTTCCTTTTCATTTTGTAAAATCAAAAGTTTTTTAATAAAAATTGCAGAGCTTTCTGAATTGGATGGTAAGAACAATGCTTTGTAAACAATGAACTTTAATGCCAAAATAACAACCAAATCAGAACTATTTCCCAGTATTAATGAATTCCAGTTATCGAAAATAAATTGAGATATTCTAATTTGATATTTTGTTGGGATAACCATCCACATATTAAAACATGTAGCAAACGCTATGCTTTGACAATGTAAATTCAAAGATTTCATTAAATTAACTAAGCCTTTAGTCCATAAATCCCAGTTCAAAGAAAGCGCAGTTGTTGCTTTATCAGGACCTACAAATTTAAATGCAATAAAAGCCAACAAATGCTGGAATATAATGTTTGCCAAGTTTGCATCGTATGCGGGAATTTTCTTAATAATCTTTAGTTGAATGATATCATGTATTTGAAGTAATTGCTGGGCTAAATTTGAGTTGTTTATAGCACAATGTTTATTAATCAACTCACCTAGAGTATCCCACAACTTAAAAACAAACATTCTGTTATAACAATAATTGATAGTGCGACCGTATTCACTTGTATTATGGGCATGATTAGTGTTACTGCTACCATTATTGTTAGTTGAAGCAGGTGAATCATCTGGTTGATTAATCGATTTACTGGATTTAATATAATTATTAAAATCCATATTTATTCGGTTGGCAATGTAGTGTTCTAAAACACCAAAACCATGCAGTTCAGAAGAAAAACTGTTGATATTAATGAATTTGAAATCAAAGTTGTAAATACAAATCCACCAATAATGGTAATAAAATGTTAAAAAAACTGTATTGTTTTGCAAGTAGGAGATTAAAATCCTGAATACATTATTACTATTATTGTTATTAACAGTGGTATTGTTAGTTTCGTCACTTTGTTTTTCACTCCTCGCGATTAGTTTATATGTTCTTTTTTTATAGGGTTGCATTTTATTTTCTTCAATACTAGTGACGACTTCTTCTTTCAATCTGAATGTTTTGCCACCTTGAATTAGCGAGTTTAAGAGTAAATAATCATAATTAAAACTATCTTTTAAATACCAAAATGAAAATGCCATAAGTTTGCCTATCCATACTAACAAAAGAGACTTATATTTGGTTACATAGTCCACAGTTTCTCTACTGACTGTATCTTTAGCAGGTATTTTCTGTTTTGATTTGGCACCATAGGACCTTTGCAAAGATTGTCTTTTAGTAACCTTTGAAAATAAAATAAATTTATTAGTAACAAAATGAATAGCTAACATTAGATGCTGTGAGTAGATATCTTGATAATTCAGTGCAATGTTTCCAGTTTTTTGGAATTCACTCACCATTTTCGAACAGCATGTCATAATTCTACTGATACACTCCAAAGCAACAGAAACAGGCTCTATAGCTAAATCTGGCTTGCTATTCAAAAAATTTAACAATGTGATCCACCATTGAATTAAACATTCGAAATTTACGGGATTAATGAAGTTGGAAAATTTGGTTTGTGCATGTTCATCATACGAAGTAATAGTGGTAATTTCTGAAACATAGTGTCGTAGATGTGTTAGTAAGTTTAATCTCAAAAAATTGGATATAACTTTTGGTTCATTGTTATTGTTATTATTAGTAGTGGTGGTATTATTGTTTATTAGTAGTAAGAATTTGTTCAAAGAGCTGAATAATTGAGCCTCTATTTTGTCAATTTCCATTGTTATATAATTTTTGGATGGGTTGTGGATATTATAGAAATGTAGTGAAGAGGAATGGGGAAAGAATAGAGTAAATATATACATATATATACATACATGTATAAGTTTATATACTCTATATTTGTCTTTTCAATCTATTTGAATTAGAATTTGAGATTATTGTTAAAATACATTAAAAGGCAGCTTGGTAACTTTTAAAGTCCAATAGTCAATAATTATTTTTATTTTCCGTGCGTATTTCTTTTTATTAACGAGAAGAAAAAAAAAAAGAATAAAACTTGACATTTAACTTTTTTTCTTTTTTTTAGGAATTAAAAGCGTGGAAGTTCGGAATGCTGGATTACTCGGAAAACGGATAAGATTTTTGTTTTATGAGGTGGATGTGTGGGTGTAAAAGGGGTGAAAAAAAGAGAAAAAAAAGAAAAAAAGAAAAAAAGAAAAAAAGAAAAAAAGTAAAAAAAACCAACCGAACTACGCAAGATGGGATTGTAAGCTACGACAAACTCTGAGCACAGCTAACCAGCATAAATTAAAGCAATTATTCTCCCAGTTATTCCGTGCACATTTAACCACCATTTCGTGCTAACAGAAACCATTGCAGACGTCGCTTTTATTTATTTATTTTTTTTTTTTCTTTCTTTTTTCTTTTTTCTTTTTTCTTTTCAATAATAAAAATGCATTTCATTTGCTTAATGAAATACAAAACTTTTCTATTTTCATTTTTCTTTAATTTAATTTTTTACTATTAATTAACTCGCTATTTTCTTTCAATTTATTAAATTGCCATGCTTAACCTTTTTTTTTTTTTTTTCACATATTCTTTACTGCTTTTTTTCACTAAATAAATAAAAAAATAATAAAAATAATAGTAATAATAAATAAATAAATAAAAAAATAAAAAAAAGAGAATGTGTCCTACATCTGCTCACGACCATGATAATAGACAGGAAGGACCAGCGAAGAAGAAAATAAAGCTAAGTCCAATGGATGAACCACTAACTAGATTAGATATAATATATTTCCAAAAAGATGCTCTTTACAGGCGTATCAAAGATTGTCAGGTTAAATACAATTCTTTAACACAACAATATCAAGTGCTAAGCAACGAGAATTCCAATTTAATCTCCAAACTTAGTCTTTTATATACTTTTTATTACAAAAAACTAACCTCTGCAAATCTTGCTCATGTTAATGGTACCACACCTTCTGCTGATAAAACACTGCAAGACGCCACCGCTATCACCAGCGATAATGCTGATAAGGATTTAGAAGAGTTTTTAAAATCTAATGAAAGTAGCATTCGTGATTTACTCATCAACAACATTTCCCCTGATGCTAATGAAATAAGCAGTTCTACTTTTGATGAAAAAAGGAAAACCCATGAGTTGGTGATAAAGAATACGGAATTGAATAAAGAATTGAGCTATTTAAAGAAATATTATGAATCCATTATTCATAAATACGAAAGGGATTCAAGTGAAGTTGTTAGGAGGATTTTTAAAATAACCAAAGAAGAGGATAAGCTTGGACAACAGCAACAACATGCGTTAACCTCTGTAAATAATAAAATAAAGTCTGAGCTTCCACCTGCTGCTGCTGGTATTGATCCTGTCAATATTAACAATGTCAGTTGTAATAATAATGATAACCATAATAATAATAATAATAATAATAATAATATTAATAATAATATTAATGCTAACCATAATAATAATATTAATAACTATAATAATAACTATAATAATAACAATAATAATAATAATAACAACGACAATAATACTGGTATTAATGATAATAATGCCATCGAAACCACTTCTACTATCAGTAATAATTGCAATAGTACTACTGGTACTAATAATAACATTACGCCTGTTATTAGCCATAGTAATTCTAGTACCAGTAATAATAATAATAATAATAATAATAATAATACACAAAATATTGTTACTAACGTCCAGGATTTAGACGCCACTAATAACGATACTTCTGTTATATCTGTTAACCATTCAAACGGCAACTTTAATATAGATCCCAAGAAACTTCAGTTTAACAGAATGAACTACGAATTACAAATAGAAGAATTGAGTACCAAGATTGCTTTTTTGGAAAAAGAGGTTGCAGAACTTTCTACTTTAAAGAAGAAAAATGAACTAGATATATCTAAAATGACCAATACAATTCAAAACATGAATTTAGGAGCTACTTCCTATCATAATAAAGTCGTATTTTTAACAAACAAAATAGACTCATTACTAAGCAAAAACGACGAATTGAATTCAAAAAACAAAGAGTATTTAAACAAGTTTAATCAACTGTACCAGGAAAGAGAAGTGTACAATAATAAAATCACTGAAAGTTTTGAAAAATCACATGAAAATCTAAAGAAACATAATGCACAATTGGAAAAAGATTTGGTTAGGATAAGAACCATCAGAGACGAATTGTTAAGTAAAATTAGTATTTTGGAGGCTGAAAAATCAAAAGATGATCTATTAAATGATTTGACTGTCACAATAGACGGTATCTCAAAGCAACTAACTAAATTAGAGCAATTTCATAGCGTTGGCAACACAAACACGGAGAGCAACAGCGATGCTTTGCTAAAAGAATTGCAAGATTTAGAAAATGCTTATAAAGAATTAGCTGGTGTGAGCGCCAAAAAATACCAGGCTTATATAAATCATGAATCTATACTGGGTAAATTAAATGTTGAAAAAACTAAAGCTGACCAAAAATATTTTACTGCCATGAGATCCAAGGACTCAATTCTAATAGAAAACAAGAATTTATCTAAAAGTTTGAATAAGAGTAATGAAATGATTTTACAATTGAGGGAAATGGAAAAAGTTCTACAGACCAAAATAGATAATCTAAATAAGCAGCTTAACTTTTCTAGAGAAAATGAGTCCAGATTATTGGAAGGTAATAAAAAGGCTAATGTGAAATTGGTTGATTTGCAAAATGAATTAACTGCAAGTAATAATAGGTGCAATTCCTTGGACAGTGAATTGGGGAGAGTGAAGGAAGTAGCAGACGGTCAAGGTTTAGAAATTAACGATTTAAAAACAAAATTAAAGGAAGAAAAAGTTACCATTCAAACACTGGAGGCAAAATATGATAAGGTTTATACTGCTTTGAAGCAACTGTTATCGGAGGATAAAACAAAGCTTAAAAAGGAGCACACAACTAATGGCAACGCCAAAACGAATTTCAAAGAAAGTTTTAATACTGTTAGTTCCCTTACCACTGCAAGTAACGAACCTGTATCTGTTTTAGAGGAAGAATTAGATAATTTTAGAAACATTGTTTATTGTTCATTATGTTCTAAAAATTGGAAAAATACGGCCATAAAAACATGTGGACATGTATTTTGTGAAGAATGCTGTAAGGAAAGATTAGCGGCTAGAATGAGGAAATGTCCGACTTGTAATAAAGGTTTTAGTTCGAATGATTTATTGCTGGTTCATTTATGATGTGATTTAATTATATTATTAATAAGAGTTTAATGAAGATAGATCTATATATTTTATTAAGTACTAAAACTAATCAATCTTATTTGCTCTTTTATCTTTGTACGTGTTTCTCAGTATATATATATGTATATTTAAGTTATTCTGAGAAGTTTTGGAAGAAGTATATATGTGATATTGATAACGAAAAACGTATCATTAGTTTAGATAGTAATAATGTACTTAGCATTCCATTAAACAGCAAGATTTTTATTTTTATTTTTACTTAATCCAATCTACTTTATTATTATTATTATTATTATTATTATTATTATTTTTTTTTTTTTTTTTTCTTTTTTTTTTCTTTTTTTTTTTTTGTATTTTTTCTCGTTCTCTTTTTCCTATTACATTATATATATATTCTTTTTTCTTGACTAAAAGTAATTTAAAAACAATTGTTTGTAAACCAACAATGAGCAACTTCTATAATTAAACGTTACTAACAAGACATATATACATATAAATACTATCTTAACTCTACATACTGAACCTTAACTTTTATATTATTGCTATTATTAGTATTATAGAAAAAATAATAAAACCTTATGCCAAGAAAGATAGACCCTTTGGAACTAATTCTAAAAAAATCATCACCTTCCGCTTCTACCGGTAAAAATGGTGTCAAAATCATAGGACCCATGGTTAGGTATTCTAAATTGCCATTCAGAGCAACATGTAGACAATACAATGTGGATATGGTTTATACACCTATGATTTTAGCCAGAGAGTTTGTTAGAAATGAACATGCTAGATTTGTAGATTTTGCCACCAATAAGGAAGATTCGCCACTAATAGTTCAAGTTGGTTGTAATAATAGCACAGATTTATTAAGATTTGTTGAATTAGTCAAAGATTATTGTGATGGAATAGGTATTAATTGCGGATGTCCTATAAGAGAACAAGTTAATGAAGGGATTGGTAGTGCTTTGATTTATAATCCAGAATTATTGTGTGAAATGGTTTCTAATGTAAAAAATAAGTATGGGAATTCTGTTAGGTTGGAAACTAAGATTAGAATACATGAAAATTGGGACTCAACTGTTGATTTATGTAGAAAGTTGTGCAGCGCTGGCGTTGATTGGATAACAATACACGGCAGAACTAGATACACAAGAACCAGAACTCCGAGTAATTTAGATGCTATTAAATATATAAGGGAAAGGGTACCTATGTCGTTGCCTATAATTGCAAATGGCGACTGTTTTTCCTCAACAGATTTTGATAGAATTATGAAATATACTAATGTGCAAGGTGTTATGGCCGTTAGAGGTGCATTGAGGAATCCAGCTATTTTTACAGGTGTGAATAAATGCCCTTGGAGTTGTATTGAATGGTTTTGGTATTATGCTATGGAATATGGCTTACATTATGCACTATTACAACATCATTTGTTTTGCATGCTAGAAAATAGTGGGTTGGATAAAGATTTATTAAAAGAACTAATGGATTGTAGAAGTTCTTTTGAACTATTAGATTGGTTTGATGATAAATTTGTTTTGAAAAGAAATGGTGAGGTGGGTTTTGGTGAAGGTGTAGAAATACCATATAAGTGAATGGATGGTATTTTTTTGTTAATATTCCAAATGTTTTTTTTTTCATTTTTATATCAACAGAAAAAAAGAAGAAAAAAAAAGCCCTTTTAAAAAAAAAAAATTAAAAAAGATTTTCATTTTCTTTTTAATTTTTTTTAATATTTTTTTTCTTTCACGGTTTTCTTATTTTTCTTGATATGAGATTTTAATACGATTATAAAACGAACTTTAAGATTAAAATGAATGCCTTTTCTTTTTTTTTTTTTTTTCTTTTTTGAAAGTACATATTTTTATTATCTTGAACTTTTTTACGCACCAATTTAAGTGATTTCTTTTCTAGTTTCATACAACTACTTTTATAAATATTATCATCATTAACAGAAAAAGAAATAAAGAAAAACAAAGTAAAAATTGTTGCTGGGAATAATCCATACCAATGCAGTTGTGCATTATTATTAAGAAAGATGTAGATTAGTTAATTTACTCTATGTTATATAAAATAACTACGTTTCTGGGAGACAACGTTTCACCCTTTGTACGTATTAATATGAAAAAAAGAAGAATCTAATATTAAAAGGAAGAAAAGGAATATATATATATGCATCTATAAAAAATAAATGTATGAATGATGATGTCTTTTTTTTAAAAAAAATTTACCCAATCTATTGAGAACAAGGTTTTTTTCCTTTAAGATGTATTCATCTATAGTTTCTAATGCCTGCATTTCCTACCTTTCCCTTTTCGTTCTGAAATTGGAATAATTGGATCATGAGGTTTGAAATTAGTTGTCCTTTTTTTCTTTCTCTTTATTTGGAAAGAAATTATAAGGGCAGGATGTAAAGATCTTTTAATGTAATGAGTGATTGGGATATTCTAATAGTCATAGTTACTCTGACTTATATTTATTTTGTTAGCATTTTTTTCCTTTTTTTCTTTTTTTATATTAGCATTTTCCACATCTTATATCCAGTTTTAAACTGGCACTTTTGCTTTGTTCGTTGACTTGTAGACTGTACTTAATATTTTATCTTTGGTACAAAACCTTGAATTTGTTTTTTTTTTAATACAAAACTTGTTAATTGGCACTTGTTGGTAATGTTCAAAAGATGGAATAAAACTTTTACAATCTAATTATGGTCACACCTTCAACTACTCACAGAACAACATTAGAAGACAATTTATTTTTCGAAAAAATTATTAAGAGGTAAAGTAAATATAAACACTAAATAGAAATACACATATAGATAAATAGATATATATACATATATGCATCTAAACTAATTTTGTTCTATTTATATTCTATTTAAGCTTCTTCTTCTTCAACAACAACGGTTTGTAAACCCTTGGCGGAAGCAACTAAAACTGGTTCAACATAAGAAAACAAAGGGTTCTTGGCATTTTCTTCTTCGTTTCTTCTTCTAGAAATTCTAATTCTTAATCTGAATTGAACACCCTTGACACCTCTTTTCCAGATTTCTTGGTTCAATCTTGGGTCTAATCTGACATCTTCAGTACCCATGTGCAATTTGGCGAACTTCTTAATTTCCTTGACGGCTTTTGGAGCTCTCTTCTTGAAAGAAGCACCGTGCAACTGTTTAAAATATATATATGGATATTTATGCCTCAAATCAGTAAAAAAAAAATAATACAAAAATGCATCGTTTTTTCTTTAATTTTTTTTTTTTTCATTGAGATAAATAATGTTTTTTGTTAGTATAAATTTAAAATTTTTTTTTTGTTTCAGTATTTGGTTGAGATAAAAAAAGAGCTAAAAAAAGAACTTTTGCAACAGTCATATAATCTACAAATTGCACTATGAGTGGGTCAATTCAAAATAAAATTTGAATAGTATTTAATTAACACAGAATGAGAGATAGAACTTGTAGGAAAATGATTTTGAAATTAACTTTAAGCCATACATATTTTCCACCGCGTATATTCAATCAAAATTAGTCTTCTAAAGACTTATATTAATGTTCAATAATTACTTTTTCCTTTTTTTTTCCTTTCTTTTTTTCTCCCTCCCCATCTTGCAATGAGGGTAAAAAAAATTAACGTTATTAAATATTGTTGAATACATTTCCTAGTTAATCCCTGGTGCTTATCACGATCAAATCTGGTTCACATTTTAAATTGACATGAGAGCTTGTATATGCCTACTACCCCAAACACATTTCGAATGTTTTCCGTTATAATCACTGTATTTAATATTAAAAATATGATCAATCCCAATTTCTAAAACACTTTTGAACAGAACAGACCCTACTAATTTGCTTGTATTTTCAGTTCTTCATCTACAACTCTTCTTCCTTATCTTCCAATACGTTACGACTTATTATTTTATCTTTAATAAAAAATAAAATAAAATAAAATAAAATAAAATAAAATTTGTTTTTAATGTAAACATACTCTTTTGTGTAAGTTAATTGTGTATTCACGAGTAACAACGTCTTTCAAACCAGCCATTTTTGAATATTTAGTTCTTTTGCTTGAGTGTATCTGGGGGTTAGAGTACTCCTAATAAACAAGGGAGGATAGAAAGAAAATAAGAACATCAAAGTAGACAAAGTAGAGCTAGTATACGTTAAATTAATGACAAGATAATGGCATATAATGCATGAGTGAAAGAAAAAAAAAAAAAAAAAAAAAACAAAAAAAAAAAACAAAAAAACAAAAAAACTCAGTATAGTGATAAAAGTTCTGTCGAACATTATAATAATATCTGAAAAGAGGAAAAATGAAAAAAAAGAAAAAGAAAAAGAAAAAAATAAACAAAAAAAAATAAGCAGAAGAAAAAACTATTAGCTTTGGAAACGAGACCAAGCCTATAAGATGAATAAAAACAGAGAGAAAAATAAAAAAAATTCTAATCAGCTGCCTATAACCTTTTAAAAGGATTTAATAAAATGTTTTCTAAAAGAACATCTCAATATAGCCACAGTGCGCTTTTAATAATTCACTTAAACAAAAAAAATTAAGGCGCTTATTTTATAAAACTAACAAGAAAAAAATTTTTATGGAAAGATATATATTAATTTTTTATGTATAAAAAAGTAGAAGGTACGGATGAATATATTGTCATAAAAAGAATTAATTTATCATATGACCTAAAGTAGGGTAAATAAAGCGGTCTTAAAAAACTAAACTCAGAATTTCCCTTTTTTTTTTTTTTTTTTATTTATATTATTATAACTTTTTCTTAAATCGATAATTTTAATATCATTTTCTAAAATTGCAAAAGAAAAAAAAAAAAAAACCTAATCTTATCACCATAAAAAAAAAAAATATATACGGTGAAATCAAAAAAAAAAAGGTATTTCAAATCAAATACAACTGAGAGGACTCGTAAACATAGCACTTTTTTTTCTTTCTTTCTCCCCCCTTTTCCCCCAATGACAAATAGCAAACTTGGTGACGATGATTACTATAAGCAAACTCAATCGCAGATTTATGGAATGCAAGAGACACTATTGAATGCATCAAGAGACTTAAAACGACAACAAAAAAAGAAAAAGATAGAATATTTTCCGTATGACGAGGGCGTTGTACTTGACACGGGAGCTAATATACTTGCTTTGGCTAATGACAAGTATCCTCAAAACACCGACAAATCAAATGGGTTAATGAGATATCATCCTTATAAAAGAGGTCAATTTGTTAAAGATTATGCTAATGACAACACTATAGGCAGTGACTTATTGTATGATAATTTAATTTTAGAGAAGCCTGATGTTTTTTTGCCTATTTTTAATACTTATGATATATGCAAAACAATTGATATTTTCATATCGTATGAAGACTTGATAAATATGGATAAATACCCTAGGGTAGTCAATAATGAAATTTGGGGTAGTGATATATATACTGATGATTCTGACGTATTGTTAATTATAAAACATCAATCTATATTTGAAAATGATAGTGGCGATAATGGTAATATATGGAGGAAATTAAAATACATACAGACTATACATGGGATTGAAGATTGTGATATTAACGGACATAAGGAATTTGATATTGTTTGTAGTTTGATATTATTACCGACTTTACAAGTTTATCATGGGGAATTAACCAGAAACAAAGTGAGCAGTAGAACATGGGGTAGGGACAACAGTGAATGTAGTATTACAGATATATTACACAATGAGAATAATGCACATGATGGTCTGAGTATTGCAATTAATAAGATTAAGATATTAGATAGGAGTGGGGAAGTCAGAGAGAGGGAAACTGAATGATGATAATATTAATTATAATTTTTATAATGTAAGATAAACTACGGTGATTGCCACTCTTTCTTTCTCTTTCGCCCCCCGCACACACACAAAACTTTTATTTTGTTTTGTTTTGTTTTGTTTTTTAAATGATAAAAAAATTATCATTACGGCTTTTTCTTAGCGAGGGGTATCATACACAGAGGTTATAATAAAGGAAAAAAGAGAGAGAGAGACAAAAATTAAATATAAATTTCATAGAAAAGTCGGTAGTTAAAAATTGTTTTCTCTCTCTCTCTCTCTCTCTCTTCTTCTCTTTCTTTAATAAAACTATAATTACAACATTATTTAATATAAGAACATAAACAACTCTTCTCACTTCATTTCCAAAAAATATTATCATTTGTCATTCTTAAATCATTATTTCCAATACACAACCTAAACCCAACTCACCTACATATTACTCATTTCCATCACTTTTAGCATTTGTTCCATTTCCTACTTTATCATAACAACGTCTTCAACATAAATCAAAATAATGACAAATCATACTTTAAATTCCAAAAGGTCCTTTGCCAAATTGAAATCTCAATCTTCTATTGGTTCAAGTTTAAAATCTATCTTTGAAAAATGTAAAGCTAAACTACATAATATTGCCCAATATAGTTTAGATAATATAAGTGATGATGATAACAATTATAGACTCTACCACCACTATCATAGGAGAGATAATACTCATAGAGACTTTCACAAAACTAATAACCATGATATGACTGACAGTCAAGTTGCCAACCTAATAGACGATTTATTTATTGATAGTGATCAAGAAAATGTTACCCATGCAAATGAAGAAATAAAACACAAAAAGTCTGAAAGGCTTTTGTCACTTAAGTTAACTTCTATTCCTCCGTCTACCAACAATGAAAATACTAAAAACATTGAAAGTCTAAATAATAATTCCACTAAAAATTTTACTATTGATACTGGGCACCATGTTGCCACATCCACTGTTAATACTAATACCATCATAAGTGACGAATTACCAAAAGTTCCTGAACATTCTTCAACTTTAGACAACCTGTTCGAAAATATGACCACATCTTCACCTATTTTACTGAACTTTAAAAAGAAAAATGCCTTTAACAATGACAATAATACTGGGATGGAAGTTTTCAGAAAAAGTGAAGACAGATGTAGTGGTACCAGTGTTGCCCCAAACAGTGGTTCCGACTTTTTATCTTCAATCTCCAAAAATAAGTCCAACAATTCCTCAGTAAACACCAACAGCACTAACAATATTAATAGAAATACAAGCGGTGATGATAAAGACAACAATAGCAATCATAACGACGAAGATATTCATGACAATAAAAGCACTAGTGATAGTGAAACACAAGAAGATACGATCAGTAACTATGACGTACATAAGGAATGCCAAATGTTGCGGTTGAAACAAGGCGATAAATTTAAAGGAGGCGATGAAATATTTATCAAAAGAAGAGAATTACATTACAAAAGATTTAAAGAACTTGAAAATATAGTTGTGGATAAAGATGAAGATTGCAACGATGCTTTGTTTGAGGAGATACCTGAAGATGCATATTATAATATTTATCGAATTTTATTGGTTGAAGATAAACCTTTGAAGAAGCCTTTGAACTTAGCTAATGCATTAAAGGTTGTTAATGCTGGATGGATAAGTGATAAAACATGGGAAAATGCAGTACATGGTAAATTTTGATTAGGTATGGTGATAAACATTTTGATAGAAAAGATTTTTTTTTTTTTTTTTATTTTTTTATTTTATTTTATTTCTTTACTTTTCCCCATATCTATATATTTATTTTTTTTTAACTTAATAGGAGTTTGTATATGTGTATCCTAATAATTCATAAAGGAGGGCGGTATGTGATTTTTATGTAATGTAATATTATTATTATACACTCACAATATCATACGATGGATATTAATATTGACTATTTATTTATTTATTAATTTACTCACTTTATCTAGTTACTATAGGCAGTATCATTAGCACTTTGTACCAAATCCATAGTCATTTCTAATATTCTAATATCTTTGTCTAGTAATTCTGCATTTTTTTGTAAAAAATTCTTGTGTTTAAGGAATATTCCATCATACTTATTGATAAATTTATCTAATTTAAGCAAATTAGAAGTCAAATCCTTATCATGTAGTGCTACCACATCATTTAATTGTTTATTTGTGATATAATCACTAGTCCTTTCGATATCCCATTGCAACTTGGCTATTTTTGTTGGTACGTGCGCATTAATTAGTTTGTCAATATCGTCCATCAAGACTGTATATATTTATTTCTATAAATGAATGGAAACGTCCGTATGTTTCTATCTTGTTTGGTGATAATTGATTTTTTTTTTTAGTGAATAGGAATGAGTCATGTTGACCAATAAACAGTTACAATTATTTAACACAATTATGCAATATTTGTTTTTTTTTTTATTTTTTTTTATTTTTTAAAAATTTAAATCATATGATACGAAATATAAAGTTTCTATATAATAATAATAATAATAATAATAATAATACTAAAACATGGAAAAAAAAAATATATATATATATATATATACGTATAAATATTCACAACAGTTTGTCACGTTTATGTAAAACAATTTAGTTGTAACAATCGTTTAAAGGATCATTAACTCATCAACTAAACTATTATATTTCAACTTTCTTCCTATCCAATTATTCTTTTTCTATTACATCTTTTGTTTTGCCAAAAAAAAAAAAAAAAAAAAAAGAAAAATTAAATTAAATTAAATTAAATACAATACATCTCTAGGAAAAGGAGAAGGATCAAAAAAAAAATGTTTAGACCTCATTTAATATCATCAATTACTTTTACCCCTGATGATGATAATAATGAAAAAATATTGGGCATAGTATCTATAAGCTCTAATAGATCAGTAGCTGTCACTTCCATGGGTCATATTTTAGCTTATGATAACGAAAAACTATTACAAACATACAAAAATATACTGGTGAATAAAATCGATAATATTAGTTTCAATGTAAACGATATGAAGTATAGTTTTGCTTTATCTACCATTTTTATTCAATTAGATAAATCAATTGAACTTTTATCTTCAAGTAATTTTAATCATTATGATACCATACTTGATAAGGGGGGTTTTCAAACAAAATTATTTTTATTCGAGCAACAACAGGTATCACATAACAATAAAAACGATAAATATGATGATATTGACGATATTGTCCACAAGGGGAAAAAGTTGTTGTGTTACGCAACTAAGCAAAACGGTAATTTTGTACTTTTAAAATGTTTCATATGGAACGAGAAAAATAATTTTGAAAGATTCTTGGAAAAAAATATAGTAATTAATCATGGAGATGAAGTTGTTAGAGATTTCAATTTCTACAATAATAAAATTTATGTTGCAACCACCCATAATGCCTATGTTTGGGATATTTTGGGTCCGTATCAAACGCCCATAAAAATAAATAATTTTTATAAGAAAAAATGGTTTAACATTATCGATACAATACTGAGAGAAGAACAACTCATACAAAAAAATGGATATAAAAACACAAATCAAATAAGTTTAGCAGATGATATTGATACAAATAATGATATATTATCCACATACACTCGTTCAGTGATTAATGAACAATCTTCTGTAACAAGTATCAAATCTAAAAGTTCATGGTTTCAATCATGGTTTCCAAGCATGAACTCAACAAATATTATCTATCCAAACATGAGATTCATCGAAAAATACAAGAAACGACAATACTTTTACAAATTCTACAAGTCATCTCTGGATGAAAAATTGTATTTGATAACTTATAATGGGAAAGTTTATCAGCTTTCTAACAATGTTAAAGAAAATCGACACAACAACGCTAAAGTCCCAAGTTTACTGGAAATAAATGAATATTCCCCCGTATTAATACAAGCTTTACCTCTATGGAATTCATATCCATTAGTCGACTTGAACTTCTTTTATTGCTACGATTCCAAAGTCGTAACAATTTACCATCCTATATATGGATACACCTATGGTCAATTATTTTTGGACAGCGATGACGATTCAATTGAATTGGTACACAATATAGATGAGCATATAATAATTAAAACCAAAAACAACAGTATAAAAGTATATTCCATATCCGTAGACGATTGCAACGATTGCGATATTTATGATGATAGTTTAGTGTCTTATCAAGAAAGGATGGTGTTTTGGGATACAGTACTGTTTGATGAATCGTGTAGAAGACATGAAAAGGAACATGATAATGCAAACTTTTTTCGAAATCAACTGTTAAAATCAAGAGACATTTCTGTGGTTTGGGGCTTAAAATGTCTAGATCATGTAATTAACTTCAAAAACAATTTATTATTGCAAAAATATTGTGTATCTCAGATATTTGATGTTTTCGTTAATTTTTTAGCGCCTCCTGATCTAATAATTCCCTATATTAATATGTTATCTGGGAACTTGAACCGTGCTTATGTGATTCCATATTTTATAGAGATTAGAAGATATTTACAAAACTTACAAGACAAAAATTGGGATAAATGTCTTTGGAAGAATTTGAAAATTGATACGGATTTTTTTACAATTGAACAGTCGCAACTAAAAGATGATTTGTTTTTCAATCACCGCCAAAATATCAGCACAAAAGGAAATAAAGAAAGTAGCCTGGAACAACTACTAATTTTGGTAGACACTACCTTATTTGAATTATATCTAAGAACAAGTCCCTCTTTGTTAGGTCCATTTTTAAGATTACACAATATGTGCGATGCTGACGTTGTAGTGAAAGAATTGACTGAAAAACATAAATTCCAAGAATTGATAAATTTTTATTTTACAAGGAAAGATCATGAAAGAGCTTTATATTTTATAACTCATCTGAACGATTATGTTCCCAATGTTCCCCTCGATGTCATTGTAGAATTAACATTCAGTTATATAAGACAGTTGACAAACGAAAATATAAATGTTATTTTCAAGTATTTGAATTGGATTTTTGAACAGGATTGGCAGGATAAATCTACCAAGGATCTGGTGGAAACAATATTTTTCCAGGATACTACTCAATTTGATAATTTAAAAGTTTTCGAATACATTGTCAGTATGGATACTGAGCTGGGGTATCTATATTTAGAATATTGTATTGATACCTTGGCATGTAAAAACCCAGAAATTTATTCCAAGCTAATTACTTATTATTTAAAGAATCTAACGCCTTTAAATTTGAAGAAAGTACATGCATTGGTGGAAACAAAGCCTTATTATGAATCTTTTGAACTATTAAGTTTGTTGGACGACAAATTAAATACTGCTTCCAAAAAATTAACCGATAACGAAAAAAAAATATTGACGCATTGTAAAACCTTTGCATTAAAAAAGATGGGTGATCATAAGGCGGCACTAAAAATTCTAATTACCGATTTGAATAATTACCCAATGGCCAAACAGTATTGTGAATCTGTTATTAAAAGTGGTGATGGAAGTGACGATACATCAGTCTTAACTGATTTTGTTGACGTATTGAAAAAGGAACCCAACCATAATAAATTTTTATTATTCTTGCAAGATTTTGCAGTATACTGTACCCCCTCCTTTCTAGTAAATTTAATTCCATTAGATATCTCAATTAATGCTATTAGCAAATATTTGCTCGAGAATGTAATATTAAAACAAAAAATGTTGTTAAATGATGAAAGATTGAAGAAATCCATGTACAAAGTTAGTTTAATTGATAAAGATTACAAATTATTGGAGAAAAAGGCTGAATACTTTATAATTCCTGAGCACTCAAAATGTGTTGTTTGTAAGAAACCGGTATCTATAAGCAGGGTTCCAGATGGCATTTTCCAAGGTTTTACTCTAAATGGCAAAAATGTTGTTGTCCATTTCAATTGCGGTAATTTGCTAGCCAAAAAATTAAAAAATAATAAACAGGTTAAAAAATTATCAACTCTAGGCAATAAATGACATAATTCTACATAGATGTGTTTACAAAATTTAAAATCGATGAACAAAATTTAACTAAATCATCTAAATTTTCTTGCTTGCCGTTATGTGTATTATTCCACTCCACCAGAGCTGGCTTAATTTCTCTGTGTGTGTGAATGACATCTCCATGCACCTTTAATAACATGGCCATAAACGCTTCTGCCAAATCGTAGTCTTTATTTGTTTTTAAACAAAATGTCAATGCTTCAATAAACCAGATCAATTCGTCGTAGGGTTCAAAACAATTCAAAGATCTAATTTCCAAATCTACAGAAGATGGACTTAAGGATAGTAAATATCCCAAAAATTCAGTATAATTACTAGTTTCTGCATTAGTCCTTAATAAATTGGTAAATTTAGACTCAAATCCAATACGACCCGTGGGCTTGAAAGTACCCAAATTGGCTTCATTTATAGTGTGTGTGGATGAATTCTGGGATACAAGTTGTTCTTGTGCGGTAGTATCGGCTGCAACGCCTTCTCTATTAGACGCGTCATCACCAACAGCAGAGCCGGTCAATTGCAAGAAAAATGGAGCCTTTTCAGGTTTTTTTGGTGGCTCAACAGGTTTGGAACGTCGCTTAATGGTTTCTAAATTAACCAAAGTATTCATTTTACTTCTTGGGCCAATGGATAACGTAATTAATGATCTGTCGATTTGTTCAACAGAGGTATAGTTGTCATAATACTCAGAATCTTGGTTTTCATCCTCATCATCAAAAGCACCATCCAACATTGTCACACCACCATCACTTGTGCTAGTGGGGGACATAATTCTGACAAAATCTTCTTCTTCAATTTGACGGGTTGAAATGGGTTTGAATTGAGCCCTATTAGTCCAAATAGAAATCCCGTTACCATTCACGTGAGAAGTAGCCAAATATTCACCGTTTGGAGAGAAAACTATGTTAGTTGCGACACTGTCAACTTTAACACCATCGATGCAACCGCCTGTAGGCAAATCCCAAGTTCTTATAGTAGAATCAAGAGATGCTGATACAATCCATCTACCATCTGGTGAAAAATCAAATGAGGTAATACGATTATCGTGTCCATAGAATTGACGAACAACTTTTTGCGTGAGCGCATCAAGAACAACAACACTTAAATCATCTAACGCCAAAGCGAACAAATCGCTGGTTTTATGGTGTTTCATTTGGGTTATGGGTGAGTCCAACTCTAGCTTACCTAAATATTTTGATTTAGCAAAATCATAAAAGCCGACTATTCCGTCCAAACCAACGGAGACCATCTTACGATTCATGCTATCAACACAAATCCCTGTAACAGATTGTTTATGTAAGTTAAATTTTTTCCGTAATTTCCCACTTTGCAAATTATAAACAGCTATACCACCTTTACTACTACCAATAAATGAGAAATTGCCACAAGAAGAAATACTAACACAGCTCACAAACCCACCATCAGTGGTCTCAAAAATATGGCTTCCTAACCTTTTCGTTTTGGAATTCCAAGAATAAGCACGCTCAGAACCTTCGTGGGAAGTAACTATATTATCCCAATCACCAGCACGGGTTAATTCAATGGCCAAATCAGTGACGGAGGGAAGTTTGCCGTGTAATTTACTTTTCTTTCCCTTAGTAGTTGGTCTTTGAGATAATTCTTGTGATTGTGCATCTTTTCTTAAGGAAAAGGCCCATATAGATTGGTCCTGAGAGGCACTCAACAAGTAATGTGCATCCTTATCAACAAATATTACTTTTGTAGGTGGTTTAGAATGACCACCTCTAGAACGTAACAATCTTGGGGGTTGAACAACTGTACTTTCCTCATCATCTTGATCTATAGATAATGACGGATCAAACACGTATTCTTTTAGTTGGTTATCGCCACCAGCTGTGACAATAATAGGCTGACCATTTAGAAAACAAGATTTGGAAACACCACCATTAATTTCCTTGTGGACCGAGGAGATAACATGTATCCTTGAATGACGATTTAGGTCGTAAAACACCAAATCCCCATTGGCATAACCAACTGAAATATGTGAAGAACCGTCGGTTCTAAAGGATAAAGATGTAATTCTTGAAGAGCCATGTGGTCTAAAATTGCGTAAAACTCTCCCCTGTCTAATGTTATACAATATAACTTCTCCATTAGAAGTAGTTAAACCTAAAACATCTAAGACAGGTGCTGCTTCTGCACTGGTAATCTCAGATGGAAATTCCTCGCTGGTAAATAACAACCTACCAGTACGAATATTAAATAACAACATATTTTTTTTTGTCACAACAACAATTTTGTTTAAATATGTTGGTAGATGGATTAGACTGACAATGTCTGAAACAATGTTACCTTTTAAACTAGTATAGAACGAATAATTAATATTAACTGTATTAGACTCATTGGATTTATTATTTTTTCGATACACGAAAACATTTTGGGATTCCGAAGTGCTTGCAATTAAATAATCACCGAAAACTAATAGATTATTAATCTTATCTCTTTTGTTTTTAATTTGTTCGATTTCAATCAATGATTCTTGTCTACCTCTTTTATAAATACCAATTTTATTGGAAAACGAGACATAAACATGATGGTAGTGAGCATGTAAACAAGTAATAAAAGATTCAGTTTCCCCTTCAGAAACAAACAATAGATGTAGATTATTGGCATCGTATATTTGGAAACTCTTACCAACACTAGTTACAATATAAAATGTTGAACCTAATGTACCAATAGAAAATGGTGTATTATTAGTAACATTACCAATAACTCTAAAGGGAGAAAAGATCTTTGATGCGTGTTTAGAAGAGTGAGAAGTTAATTGCTGTGAGACAATTTTTCTTTTTTTAGTAGATTGTTCTTGGGTCATTTTACCTGGCTTTCTATTTCGTAGACTTTTTTTTTTCGGCCCTTTCCTTTTTTTTTTTTTTTTCTTTTTTGTAAGTTGAATATATCACAAGAGCTCTTTTTTACTTGAACAAGAATAAAAGTAAGAAGAGCGAATCCAAAAGAAAAAAAAAAAAAAAAAAAAAAAGAAAAAAAAAAACCAAAAAAAAAAAAAAAAAAAAAAAAAAGAAATGTTAACATTGAACAAATGTATAATTATTTCCCGAGGTAGTAATTAGTCCGGTATGTCCAATATCAAATGATTTATTCCTTTCTGTGCATTTTATTATAGTTGATTTTATTAAAAGTTGATTTTTTTTAGCACGTGCTTGCTAATACATTATGAAAGGAAAGGAAAGAGGCATTTGTATATCACTTTAAAAAACATATAGCATAAACTAAGAAAATAAATTGATCTAATATTTTCCAAGTAAAAGTTAATAATTATTTGTTTATTATTACAAGAGGGGAAAAACAAGAAGAAAAGATTAAAAAAATAAAAACGAAAAACAAAAAAAAAAAATATATACAGACTCAGCAAGAAGAAAATCCATCAAGATTCATACGCTTACACACTGTGGACAATGTCAAAACAAGACTCAAATAAATTTGGTGATAATGACCAGATACAGCCACCATCACTGCCTGATGTTAATGCTGCTTCGTCATCTTCAATGTCACCACAACTACAAAAAAATACAAAAAAGGCAATGGAGTCAATTGCTCCTATGTTGGAAGGCTTTATGCCAAAAACTTCCTCTTCTGAAAATACTGCTTTGAAATTACCTCCACCAACTTTACCAATAACTAGTTCTAGCCCAGACGACACCATTTCAGAGATAGTCAGCTTGCATGATGATCAAGCACAACTAGATTCTTTGGATAAAACTTTTAATCATTCATTTTCAAAACCACAACTATCTCCAACTGTTTCCTTACACGATATTACTAATCATAAACCAAACACGGGGGACTTATTGGCTATTCAGCACAATATTTCCGAGCATATTTTATCTCCTGTTCCATCCGCAGTTGCATCTAGGAAGTCATCTATCTCTTCGATGGGTATTAGTCAGTCTAATTCAATACAACCCATTATTACTGCCATTACTAACACATCCACTCCTATTCCCACTAGTACCATTACCACCGCCACTGCTGATGTGAATAATAACATATCCAGTACAAATACTTCAGCTTGTTCAACTCCTAAATTAACTTCTACTCCCTCTTCCTTTTCGGATTCCCTTTCGAATTTTAATTCACAGCTTTCTGAAAACGAAGCTCCAACATCTACAGTAACACAGTTCAAATCTAAAATTGGTAAACTAGGTGTTTGTGCTATGGATGCCAAAGTTTTAAGTAAACCTTGCCGTCGCATTTTGAATCGTTTGATGGAGCATGGCGAATTTGAAACAATCATTTTTGGTGATAAAGTTATTCTAGACGAAAATATTGAAAATTGGCCAACGTGTGATTTTTTAATCAGTTTTTTTAGTAATGGATTTCCCTTAGATAAAGCCATAAAATACGTAAAATTACGTAAACCCTATATTTTGAATGATCTAGTTATGCAAAAAGTTTTGTGGGATAGAAGACTATGCTTAAGACTTTTAGAAAAGGGAAATATTCCTACTCCGGAAAGATTGGAAATTAGTAGAGATGGTGGACCAAATGTTACTGATCCAGATTTAAGCGAAAAATTGCTGGAATTGGGTGTTGATCTTGCACAGACAACTAAGGAACCTTCCTGGAAAATGCTTAATGATGATACATTGGAAGTCGATGGTAAAACCATGGTAAAACCATTTGTTGAAAAGCCAGTTGATGGCGAAGATCACAACGTTTATATTTATTATCATTCCAAAAATGGGGGTGGTGGGAGACGTTTGTTTAGAAAAGTTGGTAATAAAAGTTCTGAATTTGACCCTAACTTGACCTTTATTAGGACAGAAGGTTCTTATATCTATGAAAAATTTATGGATGCCGATAACTGTGAGGATGTGAAGGCGTATACAGTAGGAGAAAATTATTGTCATGCAGAGACTAGAAAATCACCAGTTGTGGATGGCATTGTTCGTAGAAATACTCATGGTAAAGAAATCCGTTATATTACCAAGTTGACTGACGAGGAAAGACAGATGGCAGGCAGAGTTTCGAAAGTCTTCCAACAAACCATTTGTGGCTTTGATTTGTTACGTGTTCATGGACATAGTTACGTTATTGATGTTAATGGATTTTCATTTGTTAAGGACAACAACGAATATTATGACAATTGTGCTAAAATTTTAAGAGATTTGTTCATAGAAGCCAAAAAGAAAATGAATCTAGAAAAAAGAAAACTTCCTGCCATTCAAGAGGAAAAGACACAAAAATGGGTTTTTAAAGGTTTAGTTACTGTTATCAGACATGCAGATCGTACTCCAAAACAGAAATTCAAGTATTCATTTACATCTCCTATTTTCATTTCTTTATTGAAAGGTCATAAAGAAGAAGTTATTATCAGGAATGTTAATGATCTACATATTGTTCTGCAAGCTTTGAAAATAGCTCGTCAGGAAAACCTGGAGGATTCAACTAAGCTAGATGTTTTAACGAATGCTTTAGAGAAAAAAATTGATTTCCCCGGCACCAAGATCCAACTAAAACCTGTTTTAAATAAAGAAACTAAAAATGTTGAAAAGGTTCAATTTATCTTGAAGTGGGGCGGTGAACCAACACATTCGGCTAAATATCAAGCTACTGAATTGGGCGAACAAATGAGACAAGATTTTGACTTATTAAACAAATCGATTTTAAATAATATTACTATTTATTCTTCAAGTGAAAGAAGAGTTTTATACAGCGCACAGCTATGGGCGTCTGCTTTGTTTGGTCAAAAGTTGGATGACGAAAATAATAAAAAGGTTGATGAAATTTTAATTAGAAAAGATTTATTGGACGATAGTAATGCAGCCAAGGAATTAATGGACAAAGTCAAAAAGAAGTTGAAACCATTATTAAGAATGGGCGCAGAAGCACCACCACAGTTTACCTGGCCCCCAAAAATGCCTGAGCCGTACTTGGTCATTAAACGTGTATGCAAGTTGATGAACTATCACAAGAAAATTATGGAACACAATTTTGCTACCAAGGACGTTAATCATATGCAAGCAAGATGGTGCTGTGGTGAAGATCCAATGTTATTTAAAGAAAGATGGGACAAGTTATTTAAAGAATTTGTTAATGTTGAAAAAGCTGATCCCTCTAAGATTTCTGAGTTGTATGATACTATGAAGTACGACGCATTGCACAACAGGGAGTTTTTAGAAAATATTTTTAGTGCTGATGATCAAGACTATGACGAGAATTTGGTTACTAGTTCCTTAGTTGATCGTTATCCTATCAATATTTTGGCTAGAAATAACTTTAAAATTACTAATGAGGATAACACGGGTGGTAATACCATTGTTCCAAAAACAAGCAGAAGTGTTTCGATGACTTCCAATACGAGCTCCGTTACTTCAGTCACTGCCAGCTCAATTGGTAGTAACACACCGACTACACCTACAAACACTGCTAAAAGCAACAGTGTCGGCTCTTTAGGTTGGGTTTTGGAGAGTGGACATAACCCTGTGAGAAAGCCTACCTCTGCTTTTGATGGTCCTAAATTCATTCAATTGAGAGAGTTGTACAGACTTTCTAAGGTCTTGTTTGATTTTATTTGTCCTCAAGAGTACGGTATTGAGGATGGCGAAAAATTGGACATTGGCCTATTAACATCTTTGCCATTAGCCAAGCAAATATTAAATGATATCGATGCAATGAAGTCCAAGGATGAACCGGCATGTGTTGCTTATTTTACCAAAGAGTCGCATATTTATACCCTATTGAATATTCTATATGAAAGTGGTATTCCAATGAGAATTGCTAGGAATGCTTTACCCGAATTGGATTATTTGTCGCAAATTAACTTTGAACTATATGAAAGTCTTGATAAAATCACGGGTAAGAAATCGCATGCCATTAGATTAAAGTTGTCTCCAGGTTGTCACACTCAAGATCCTCTAGATGTTCAATTGGATGAGAAACATTACATTAGTTGCATTCCAAAAATCTCCTTGACTAAGCATTTAGATGCAGATTATGTTACTCAGAAATTGAGACGCAAGTTTACCAGGGTTAGAATGCCCCAGAAATTCACCCCTGTTAATATTACCAGTCCAAATCTAAGTTTTAAGAAATATTCTGGTACTATTAAAAGTTTAGAAGACGAGACTAAGGAAAAGCAGCAAAAATTGTGAAGCTATTCACCTGTTTGATTTTTTACTTATATATATATATATATATATTACAGTTTTAATGTATAAGACCCTGTAAATTGTCAATATATTATAATATTTTTGTATATAGTTATGACTTGAATATAGTTCAAGACGATATACAACAAACTAGAGATGTTTTTAAAATCCTAGCCTACAATAGGGAATTATTTGAAAAAAATTCATTTAAGATTTTCTTTTTGATATACCAATGCTCCGTTAGTACAATATTTCTGGTAAAAATGAGATAATATATATATATCTCAGGAAATATGTACTGCAACCCGTGTGGCTGCAACATTGGGTGTCTGTGTGTTACAGACGTTGAGGAATTAATTTAAGGGTCGTACATGATTTCCTTAAATAAAATAACCCAAAAGTGATAACAAAAAAGTATGAATATATGGCTGAAAAAAAGTAAAGTAGAATAAAAGGGGATATAAAAATATGTTAGTTAAATGTACAAAAAAAAAAAAAAAAAAAAAAAAAAAAAAGAAAAAAAAAAAATAAAAATAAATAAAAATAACAAATAATTAGTAAGTTGATAAAAATAAAACACATAAAAATGAATCCTTCATAGTGCTTTTAATGAATCAAATAAAACAGAAATACTTTCACCATAATGATTACGACGAATACATTCGGCAAAAATTGGTGAAACATCAATAACCACCAGTTTCTTAGATTTTGCTATAATTTCTGGGGAAATGGCATAGGTATTTGTGACAACAATTTTATCAATAGAATCAGAACTTTCCAATTGCTCTAAACAATCGCCCGTAAAAATACCATGGGTAGCAACAACAAGAACTTTATTTGCACCACAGTTCTTGGTGCAATGCTCAGCAGCACTAATAAACGAAGATGGCCTATCGACCATATCATCCAATAATATGGCAGTACGACCATTCACGTTACCAACCAAGGTAATTAATTTTTCGGTATCAATAGGTTCTTCTTCTTCGTCCTCAGAATCTAAAGCAGCATATGCATCTGCACCAATTGAATATGGGTCATTAATTTGAGGAAGTTCCATTTCGGTATCAACGCCAGCGTCTACATTACTACCACTATCAGAAACAGCAATATCACCGCTGACCTCAAAAGGATCATCTTCAACTTCATCATCATCAACAACGTGACCTTTAATAATTCTAGCTGTTTGAATACCATTAGTCAAAATAATGTTTTCTTCATCATTACCATCTTCGCCAGGTTTAATAATTGGACGGTTTTTTCTCAACATAGATTGCTTTCTCAATCTTAATTGCTTCAAATTCTTGTTTTGAGCATACAAATCTTTAGAACGGCGACGATCGGTGTGAATCATAGCAAAATTAATTTTTAAAGTATCAGCCAATGCAGTAACACGTTTGGTACCACCCGGATTCTTGGAGACAACAACACTATTCTCGTAATCTTCCACATTTTCTCTAATCCACTTAGCCAAACTTGGCCCCCCATATAAGTTATCAACGGGCTTCGTGAAAAACCCTTGCATCTGAGAGGCATGTAGATCCATTGATATTACATGGTCGGCACCGGCCATGATCAATAAGTTAGCCAACATTCTAGCAGTAATGGCGCCCCTTTGTTTCTTCATTTTGCATTGTTTAGAATATGGGAATTGAGGGATAACTGCAGTGATTTTTTTTGCAGAACCACCCTTTAAAGCAGAAACTAAGATCAATAGTTCCATAATGTGGTCATTGACATGAGGAGAGCCGGATTCGATAACATAAACATCTTCATCACGAACAGAAACACCAATCTGAACACTGGTTTCACCATTGGCAAATTTTTTTAGCGTACATGGGGCTGGTTCAATACCTAATCTGTCACAAACCAATTTACCTAAATCCGGATGGGAATTACCAACGAAAACTTTGCACTTGCGCATTTTTTTTTTTATGTTTAATCCTACGTTTTGTTGTTGTTGGTTAACTGTCTTTGTGGTGAATGATAAGTCTTTAGAAAATGATTCTGGTATAACAGAAACCAAGTTAAAAGTTGATGCAAGCTGCGACACGATGAAGAGTACAGAAAGTTCGTATTGATCAGAGGAAGGAAAGAAAAAATGGTCACAAAAAAGAAGAGGTGGAAAAAGTCAAATGGAAAATAAAAGGTTAAAAAGTGAAATATAATATTTCTATTTTTATTATTACCCAATTTGATTTTATCTGTGCAATTCAAAATAACATAACCTAATTTTTCTTTCTATGTATTTAGCTTATCTGTTGTAAGTTTGAAAGTTGCTAGAAAAAAAGAAAGACAAAAAATAATAATTAAAAAAAAAAAAAAAAAAAAAAAAAAATAAGTTACTGTTACAATATTCAGCTGCGTTAGTTTCTAAGGGATGTAAAAGGGGGGTAATATTACTCTAACTTTTATTATCATTAATAAAAAAAAAGAGAAAAAAAAAAAAAAAAAAAAAGAAACGTGCAAAACAAAATATTAACCTCGGTATTATTTTTACTCATCAAATCCAGATCGTAGAAACACAGATATTCGGACAGCAAATACAAAATTATCACTATCACATCTTTATATTCCTACATTATAATAATATACAACATATTCATCACCCATTACATTGAATTTAATATTTACCAAGGTTTAATACCACCTTCTTCTCTTCCTTAAGAAACTATTCATCACTGTCATTTATACTGTCAAAAATAAAAAATAAAAAAAAATGTCAGCTGTTGATACTGATGGTTTCATAACTGTTACAACGAGAACAAAAAAAAAAAAACATCCCAATAGCCTTTCAAAAATTAACTACAATCATGGCGACTATATAACGGAAAAGATAATTGAATACAGAAAAACCATTTTAAAATCACTAATGTTTGAACAATTATGCAAATCTCTAATCCCATACAAAAACAAAATCCAATATATTAGATGTTTAGCTTTAGGAAGTTTTCATCAGGATATACATGCCAGATACCAACTTGCTTTGCTTTTAGAACTAATAGATTATTTCCTTGAAGCCCCAGGTAGTGTGCAGGACACTAGTAATATTAAAACACTTTATATTTCAATCTACGATCCTGTTTTCACCGATGAAGATAAAAAATATATCAAAAATTTGGGTACAACACAAACTCGTAACAACATCAAGTTACAATACTGGACAATTAATAAATTAAACCCTTGGTTAGATGTTCCTGCATATACAAATAACGATAACATAAATCTATTTTTCCTACCACATGCAGATCTAGATCTAACAGAAAGTGTATTCAAACTGGAATTTCCAATGTTATTTTTAGCAAATAACCTATTAGTCCATACTGACCGCTTTACTCAAAAAGCCCTTTTTGAGACTTTCCCGGTAATAAGTAAGGCGGTTCAATATCTACCCCAAAAAAAAAATGATAAAACAAAAAATACCGCTAATAAATGTAATAATGATCATGATGGCTTTGTAATGGTACAGCATACAAAGAACAATAATCGCAATGTACGTGCTAAATCTCGGCGTCAGTCACAAGAAAGATTTTTAAAAAATAATGAAAATCCTTCCGAAGATCTCGATTATTTTTCAATAAATAGTGATATTAATGCTTGTTCTATACTGTGCGATTTTGATAAAGGTAATTCTTTGAAGAACATGCCATGGATGAACTCTTTTTCAGATTTATCTTTGCATATATTAAGAACAGAATAAGGTGATTAAAGCTTGGAAAGAAAAAGAAAAAAGAAAGAAAAAAATTATTACAAAATAAACTTACTCACAACAATGGTATCTTATAATGCACATATAAAATATTTCTAATTACAAAATTATATTAACAAATTCAATAATTTAAAAAGTTCAAAGATTATTTCAATAGGTTCCCACGCCAATCGAAACATCCTGAAATTATTTAAATGTATATATATATATATATATATATATATATATGAGTGTTTCAATTTCTCTTTAATCTGTATAACCCTTTTTGTTTTCTAAAATACAAAAATAAAAATAAAAATAAAAATAAAAATAAAAAATTTACCAATCAGCTAATTACAACTTCTTTTCGCATTTCAGTTTTCGTACTTTTCCCAGTTATCCAAAATTTCCTTAATCTTTTCAGAATGTGTCAATTCATAAACGTCTTCAAAGTATTCCTTAGTAATTTGGAATGGTTTGGCAGTCAAGTTTGGAATATATTGTCCAACTAATCTGTCGACCTTAACATTTTCCTTGACAATATTCTTGTTTAAAAAGTTTCTAAATGGCTTCACACCACTTCTCAAGTACGAAGAATGGAATGGAACAGAAATACCACGCAATGGAATTGTGGCAAACCCTCTTTCCAATTCAATAGGTTGAGGTTTAGCCAAGGATTTCTTGGAAACTTCATCAATAATCTCATTCAAATGTTCCTCAACTTGTTCCAAAGACATAGACTCTTGCAATTTAGCAATATCAATCTTTTGCAACTTAATAAAATTCAAAACATTGCCCAAAGTGTCCAAACCTCTTAAATCACCAGCACAAACATATTGTTGATTTTCCACGTTGTAGTTGACAATCTCCAATAACCAAGTGGTTCTTTTGTTCACAGTAGCAACAACAAACTTCAAGGCGTCTTGGTTAAATGTCTTGGAAACTCTACTTGGATTGGCAGCAATCATACCGTAGTTAGATCTTCCTAAGGCATCTCTTGGAACAGCAACTTGCATAGTCATACCTCTGTAGAAAACAATTTCAACCAACGACTCAATGGTCATAACATCAGCCAAAGAAACAGTGACAAATTCACCCAAAGAGTGACCAGCATAAGTGGCTTGAGTTGGAATCAAACCCTTGGATTTCATGTCTTCAAAGGCTGCCTTTTCCATCAAGGTCAAAGCCGGTTGTGTGAACTGAGTAGCAGATAACAAACCATTTGGAGACTTAAACGTATAAGAAGTCGTCTCTGGCTTGATGCTCTTGAAAATCTTTTCAGAAACCAATTTCCCATCAACAATGGTCTCAAAGACCATAGATGCATAGTTTTCCTTGATTTTTCTACCCTTCTCACCACCAAAATGAACAGTTAACTCGTTTGGATTGTTCTTGACAATATCAATAATGGAAAAACCATAGTTTTCCTTGAAACGAATATCAGCTCTATCCCAAACGTTTCTAGCAACTTCTGACTTCTCATACAAGTCCATACCCATACCTTGCTCTTGAGAACCTTGACCCGTGAAAACGAATGTGGTGTATGGTTGCTCAACTTCAGCTTCACCGGTCAAAACAACTTCATCTTTGGTGTTTCTAGTTTCAACCTTTATTAATTTACGACCATTAATCATACCAACATGTTTAATAGATGTAGTCAAAACGGTGTTTGGCAAAACCATACCAACAAAATCACACTTGAAAGCACGAACTCTGGAAGAAACATTGTCGGCAGCCCAAGTTTCAACCAATGCACGGATTGCAGCAGATGAATACATACCATGTGTAATGGTGCCTGGCAACCCGGCATAAGAAGCAAAATGTCTGGAAACGTGAATTGGATTCAAATCACCAGAAACTCTAGCATATGGCTCATTAGTGCTTGGAGCCTGGGTCTCCTTGACGGCAATTGGAATTTCGTTTTCAAAATGAACTTTTTCTTCAAATGGAGAACCATTTCTGGTCAAATAGTCAATAACTGGGTTACCATGGGATTCACCAGCTTCATACTCAACCTCACCAACCTTAATGATTTCTTTAGTTGGCAATTCAACCATGACATCACCAGCGGATCTAATAGAATTGAAAACGTTTTGTTCCTTATATGTGACATCAGTTTTTATTTCAAAACTCAAAGTTTTGTTCAACAAGTCAACATCTTCATTTTCTAAGTGGAACCACTCTTTTGATAACAAAACAGCGACATCTTTAGGTGATTTGAAAGTAACCTGGTAAGCAGGCTCCTTTACAACAGCAAAAGTGTTTTGGAAATCGTTGTATTTGCCACGGTAGAAAAACTTAGAAGTAACATTCATCACTGGCTTGCCCTCGTTGGATAAAGTACCAATGACTTCCACAACCTTGCCGTTTGGTTCATTAACAACAGAGGTAACAACAGCTGAGGTGGAAATCACATCATCTTCCTGGATTGGTTTGGCACCTGGAATCATTTGGTAACCGTTAGACAAATGAACTAGTTTCAATAAGTCACCATCAACGGAATTAGGGAAAATAGCCTTAATAATAGACCTCCAACCCAATACAATGGCAAAATCCATTGGAGCAAGTATCTTTCTACCACTTCTATGGACAAAATCTTCACAATTGTTACCAATGGCATGTGTAAATTCCAAAATATCTTTGGCATTAACTTTAACCTTTGGACCTTCAATGACCTTGTGAACATCAAAATCAAGGTTGATTGGCTCATCGATCCATAATTTCCAGTAGAATTCCTTAATACGTTGGTTACGCTTCTCGGTTATTTCGGAGATTGGAGAAAATCCATCATCTGGTGAGTAAGTGTAAAACAATGGTAGTGCGACAGGGTTCCCATCAATGGTTCTTGTTTCAATCAAATCAAATTCAATAATGTTATCCTTACCTAACTTCAAAACAGCCGTTTTCTTGGATACACCTTGAACAGGTTCAAACAAACTAATAACAGTCTTTTTAGGATCAGAGGCATTTTCGATTTCAAGAATTGCACCAGTGTTTGGAGTGAAAACTTTTTTAACAGGATTCAAACCATACATCTTTCCTTGCACAATGTGATCAACAGTGAAAAAAGCGTGTCTCCAGTTCTTTTCACCACCAGCCAACAATTTGAACCATTCCGTAACAGAGGCAATTTCATCGGCCTTCAAAGTGATTTTAGCCTCTTCCTTGGCAACTGGAATTGGATCTTCACCGCCGAAATATTCAACTACAGGAACCTTGGAAGCATCTCCGTTGTAATAATCCTTTAACAATTTTTCAATGTGACCATCATGAATGCCATCCAAAATATGGTTAACAGGTTCATCGATATCATTGGTGAATTGAGCAGCAACAGGACCATGCAAAATACAAGTTCTTTGGACATCTTGGTCAACAACTGTTTCCAAATTTTCAGATTGCCACAAGGAATCTTTTTTGAAGAAAAATTCAAATCTCTTGTCCAAAATTGGAACAAAAGGAACAGGCTTTTGAATTGTTCTGGTACACAAAGCCAAAAAGTAATCAACATCTTGAGCATTTAAAAACTGCTTTTTGGCAGCTGGATAAGTAGAAAAGACTAAATCCAAAACTTTTTTTGGCTCATCCAAAGCGGCAAATGATTGAATGACAGATAAAGTTTTGCTCTTGGTAAAACGTTCCTCAACACGACGTAAAAAGTCACCAGTCATGTTCCTCAAAGTAACATCAATCCACTTGGAAGTAGATTTAATGTACATCAACTCAACCAGTCTATTGGCAACCTCTTCATAAGTCATATCAGTAATATCACGGACCTGACCATTAACAGTAGCAAACCATGGTTTTTGGAAGTCTGAGTTCAATTTAGAAATAATGTAGTCCTTCTTAGCAGCCAATGCGTCTTCTAGCTTGTTTTTTGGCAAGGAAAATATAGTGTCATCCATTTCTTTCCAAAACATAACACCACGAGTGGCGATCTTGTGAATTGGTTCACCCATTTCAGAACGAACAGTAATTATACCACCAGCTGGTTTTTTATAAGTCTGTTCCCATTGGCTATCAGGAACACCAGGACAGGCAGCAATAGCTGATTTAGCGGCTGGAGAGGTTTTGGCCTCTTTTGCAATCATAACCCTGGAACCAAACAAGAACCCATCAAATGGCATAGGTGGGTAGTTGAAGTTGGTAGACCATTTACCAGTCAAGTATGGATAAGTATCTTCAGCAGAACCGAAACCAGAACCTGCAATCAAAATAATGTTTGGATATCTTCTAATCTTGGAGTACATTTGCAAGATTGGTTGATGGAAATCTTCAAAAGAATGGTGACCACCACCTCTACCACCCGTCCATTGAAGAACAATTGGGAAGTGTGGATGAGCTTTGGCAATGTTAATAACTTGAGAAATAGCATCAACAGAACCCGGTTTCAAACCCAAATGAGTTAAGCCTAAAGTTTCAATATATTCAGTAGCAACCTCTAAAGATGGAACACCGGCACCAATAGTCAAGGATTGGATTGGATAGCCTTTTTCTCTCAACTCTTTGATCAACGGAATACCCCATTGCAACATGGCTGGGTTGACATAAATTAAATTAATGCCCAAACTGTAACCTTTCTTGATCTTGGATACAACATCATCAATGGCCTTGGTCATGCCAGCTGGGGAGAAATAACCACCACCTGCCAATTCAATGTGGTAACCAGCGTTGATTGTAGAAGCAACAAAGTCTGGAGAGACAGTAGTTGGAGTCATACCTGGAACCAACAGTGGGGCTCTACCCAATAGCTTGGAGAATTTAGTTTCAACAAACATCTTACCGGCTTTTGTCTTCACCAATGTTGGATGATACTTTGTTAACCAGTTCTCAGAGTATTTCAACCCATTGCTGGTTGTGTCAAAAATTTCTTGTTTGAAACCATAATCATCCTCCTTGTTAATGTCAAAAGCACCGGCAATAATAACTCTAACACCGGTACCATCTTTGTTACGGTGTGTCAAAACACCTAAACCAGAAGCACCACCTGGACCAAAATCTAGAATGTGAGAGCAATTCAGTTGAGTGGATTTTTCCCAATTAACTGGCAAAGTTGTGATAGAGTATGCAATACGGTTTGCAATGGATTCTTTATAGTCACGTAAATCACTGCCATTAAAAGTGTCGAAAACTGGAATCTTCAAATCGCTATTTTTATACTCAATGCCAGCATCAATTAAATCTTGTTTAATAAAAGCATTGGCTGGTTCCAACAAATGAGAATGGAAGGGAGAGGCAACTGGCAAAAACCTGTTGGTGAACTTTAACTTTCTTTCGCTATATGGAATTCTTGTTTGATCCAATCCAGTTGGAGCTTTAGCTTTTCTTAAAGCCAAGTTCAAACCGTACAAAGATTGAGGTGGACCACTGACAACCAAGTTTCTAGCACCATTAATTAATGAAATGACAATATGTTTTGCCTTTGGTAAGTGAGAATTGGTCTTATCCACAAATGTTTGAACTTCCTCTTGGGTCATGTTGGAAATAGATAACATAGGAGATGGGGTGCCTTCGCCATTTTCAATGGAATCAACAGAAACACTAGGTGGCAACCCAGTGTTTGGGTAGACTTGGTCACAACGAACACCAATGAAAAACAACAAGGAAATTGTTTTCTTAATGGCATTGAAAAAGGATTCCCAAGAATCAGACTCGGCAATGGCAACAGCAGTGGCTAAACCTTGAGAATGACCTGTGGCACCCCTGTGCAAATGAGAACGTAATTCACCTGGGGTGAAGCCCAATAATCTACAAGTTAAAGCATAATGAACCAATTGAATAACACCAATTAAAGGACAAGAGACCGGGATAGATAATAAATATTCTGTATTTGGTGTTAACGATGGGTTTTCCAACCATTGAAGAACATCCAAACCTTCAGTGAATGTCTTATCAGCTTCTTCAGTAGAACTGGACAAGTTTTTCAAGACCTTGGCTGCATAAGAAATAACATCAGAAACCAATGGGTTGTAGGTATTGTATAGCTCACGCAATTCTTCGAAGTAGTCATCAGTGTTACCCTGACCACCAAAAATGGCAACAATGCTGGTCTTGTCCTTATCTTGCAAAGAACTCTTGAATAGAGTGGACGCGTATTTAACAAATGGTTTACCAGAAGCAGTTCTGGCGTATAAATAGTTTTTGATTAATTCCTTAGCCTTGTCCAATGTAGTAGGATACACTATATTCTGTTCTTCTTCACCTTCGTTGTTGTTGCTTTCACTTGATTCATCATCTGTGCTGTCACTTAGCAATTGGGCAGCCAAGGCATGTATATCATTACCCTTCAAATAATTGGATTCAAATTCATTCAAAGAAGAATTCAAAACATTGGTAAAGGCTTCGTCACTATCGGCAAATCCAGCGACATAACCAATAAATTTACCCAATAATTCAACAGAAGAAGTAGGCTCGTCATCGCTGGCGAAGCCCTCAGTAACTTCTGGCAATTGCTTTTCAAATTGGTCTTTTAATTGAGAGGCAGCAAAGTATGAATCTGTTGCTATATATAAAACGTGTTCAATTGAACCATGTGATAAAATTAAGGGTCTTGTGGAACTCATTGTGTGTATTTCTTGTTTTTATATTGATACTAATGGAAGTAATATTTTTTGTTGTTTTTTCTTTTTATTTGTTTTTCTTTTGTAATATAGTGTTGTGATAACTACTCTAATTTATAAAATATGTTGAGTTAAATTAAAACTAAAGTAAATTTTCTTTTGGTGGGAATATTAATTTAAAACAGTTTTAAAAACAAATTTAAAAATATAAGGGTAAAAATGTTTTTGGTTGTATGGGTAATTGTTTCGTTTATTTTCTTGATCTTAATTGATTGAAAAAATATGTGCAATAATAACAACGATAGTAATAATATGTAAAGGAAGTTGGGAGGGAAAAGAAAAGAAAAAGAAAAATAAAATATTTGATTAGCTGGGGGTTATCAAAGAGATTGATGGTTTTTTTTTTTTTTTTTTTTTTTTTTTTTAATTGTCTTGAAGATGTACATATATATATAAGATATTGGAAAAAAAAAATAGTCAAACAGAAATCTTAAATTGAACCATTAAAGGATGAGTGAGAAGAGCATCAGGTGGGAAAAGTGAAAAACGAGACTAAGAATTGCCTTTTATAAAGGATAGTTGAACAAAAATAATAATTTGTAATTTTAAAATACGATTTAAAGAAGAAGAAAATTGAAAAAAGGAAAAGAAAAAAAAAATTTTTTTTTTGTTTTTTGTTGTAGTAGGAAATATTTGATAGATTGTTCTTATTTTTTGTTGATAAAAAGTATTAAAAAGTTGGATTTAAAAACGATAGCTAATTCTTTTGGTCGTTCGTTAGTAAATAAAATGGAAAAGCCCTGTGCGCATTTTTGCATTGAGTTTGTGAAGAAAACAAATTCTGTCTTTTTAATTTTTTATTTTTTGTTGAAAAATTAAAAAAAAAAAAAAAAAAAAAAACACTTTGGGTTTTAACCGCTTACCTCGCTCGATGGTTGTTCTGTGTAAGTCAGCGGTTAAATCACATAGAAATAAATAGCCGAAAAAAAGCTTACTTTCTTAATTCTATCAATTCGTTTTCTTTTTTGGGTTTAACGAAAGGACAACCATCAACGTTGGCTGTACCTTTTATTAAAAAAATTATATTTTCTTTTTCTTTTTCTTTTTCTTTTTCTTTTTTTCTCAACAAAATTTTATTCATGCACATGTAAAAAAAAGATATTTACTATTGTTTTTTCTTTTTCTCAACAAAAAATTGTAAAATAGTACATACAATATAATCTATCTATATTTAATAGAGTTTGCTTATGCTTTTCTTTTTTTAAAAATAAAAAATAAATAAAAATAAAAATCAAATTTGTTACAAATCTACAAAAATATACCATGACGTATAAAAATAATCTCTTCATCCCATATGCACTTTCTACGAAAAAACCCACAAAAAACCACAAAAAACCACAAAAAAAAATTTTTTTAAACCATCCTAACTTTTACCCGGATTCGTGCCTTTTGTTGCCAGCTATTTTGCTATTTGAGTAGAACTGCATTGACATGCTACTACTAGCTGCATGGTCGAATCCAGCATTGCCTTGAGTGTTATTCTCTGCTTGATTATTAAGGTCATCCCCATATCCACTATTATCATAATATCCTTGTATGGTATTGTTATTATCGCTTATTCTTGCTAATAGTCCACTGTAATCCATGACGTTATTGTTGTTGCCATACATATCTAAACTTTCTTCATCCTCCAAATCATCACTTTGTTGATCTACGTATTCCATTCGTTCACTCAGTACTGTGTTACAGTTCGTAACCATGTTATTTCCTCTATTCAGCCCAAAATTACTAAATGTAAATAAATTTTCAATCCCATTCAAGCTATAATGTCTATCATTTTCAAAATACAAAGGATCTAATAAAAATTCTATACTGCCACTCAAATCCACAATTTTTCCCGGAAATAGTTGCTCAATTATATGCTTATCTTCATACTTTTCAATATCTATGCTTAACACCAATTGACTTTTCTTGTTTGTTCCCATAATGCTAACAATTTGGTAGCCATGATATAATATTTTACTGTAAGGAATCTGTAATCCTAATTGTATTAGATCAAACCATATGATTAAGTGACTGTCTAATATAAACAAATCGCATTGAACATTTTCACCACTACAATTATTAGTGTTACCATTACTATCAAAAACATTATCTGTTAATAAAGATAATATATAATCTCTGCCCCCACCGTATAAGATAGGTAGATATTGTTGATCTGAATCTGGAGGAATGTTTTTTATTCTGGGATTATTTGCAATAAATTGTTTGTATGGTATTACATTTTCTATTGTTGGTTTTATGTTTATTAATTGGATGTCTGTCATATCTTTTCAGTATTACTACTGTCTATGTACCCTAGCTGATTAGAAGTTTTTTCTTTCAACTTTTATGTTAATCATGGTAGTTTGCAGTGGAACCGACAAACAAAAAAAAAAAAAAAAAAAAAAAAGAGAAGCTTTGAATAACCGTAATAGTTTTTTTGGTCGACCCAAAATCTTTTTTTTTTTTTTCAAAAGAAAATTAAAAAAAAATATATATCAAACTATGTTCGTATCAAATTATATAAAAGAATATAAAATCTGACAACGGCGGTATTATATTATTGTTGGGGCATACGCCCACCGTATAAAATGCGAACTCGCTGCAAGACAATTGCTAGCGATGCGCATATTAATAATATCGAAGATAAGAATGAAATATAAATAACATCTATATAAATATATATGAAACGTCAAGCACAACCCATAGAAAGGACATATAAAGAATGTCTATCGCAAGAAGTAAAGTAGTAAATGAGTCAACTACAAGAAGTGCTACACGTATACAAAGCGGATCATGAGAACGCTGCTAATACGAAACAATAACGAACAAGTTATAGTAATAGAAATGCAGAAATTGACTTCACAACCAGAAGGGTTAATAACCTCGAAGGTAATTTATAAAATAATATATCAATGATAATAATAGATTAAGTTCGATCATTGATATAACCAGAAAGGTATATAAAGGATTAGTTTCCAACCTTTCACAACAAGACATTAGTTTGTCAGGTAATTCGTTATCCCTATATAACTATTAGTTTAGCTTATATAGAAAGGGGAAGAAAAACCATACATAGACAGAGAGATATAGATATAATAAAAGATACGATCATATATACATATGATCAAGGGCCTAATAATACAAAACTAGAAAGTAAACATCTTATAATAATGAGTGAAGAATCCAATATAGAAGTTCCTGCGGAACAGAGAAATAATCCAACTTCGGGTAATAACCCGAACAACGAATTATTCCAACATGGTGCGAATTCAAGTTCAGCGAACACACCTGCCAACACAGAGGAGACCTTCAACCAACAAACTCCCGAACCTAGCACTAATAATACAAGAGTTGTAGTTGAATCACCATTTAGCGCCAACACGACTAACAGATCCCTTATTTATGTGCCAGATCATTTACTAGAAGCTGTCAAAACATTAATTAAAAATGATGCGGCGCCCAATAGATCAAATAATGACACGACAAACCAAATCATAGAATCAAACACTATAGTACCTATGGGAGTTCCCAAAAATAAGTTAAAATTACCACGAGGACCACCTAACACAGACTTTATTACACTAGCAGACAATACAGACTTTACACGCTCAAACAAATTAGCATGTGCTAGCTGGGCATCCCTAAATTCCCATAATGCAAAAAATTACAAAATTCCTTGGAACAACTTTCCTACTACATACTACGAGTCCGCTAGATTCAACTCCAATACATGGAAGAGATTCATATCTCAGTTGACACCAATGCCCTACCCAGTATCATCCCTATCTGAAATCGTACAATTCATAAAATGGTACAATAACTTCACTTACCGAACTCACGAAAATGGCATCCATCAACTATTATTTTACACTGTCTTCTCTAAAATAAAGAACTCGTCGCCAATTGATGAAGCTGAAAATAGAGAAATATTGAATAATATACTACCCAAAATATTCCCACACAAAATGAAAGACATATCAGACAACACGTGTTCATCCACAATATTCAGAGATTACATAGAAGAAGTATTTCCAGCACACCCAAGCACCATAGCTGTAAAATTATTGGACAAATATGTAATAACCAATAATACTACAACCTCTGATATGCAAACTCAGATAAACACAGCCCAATCCTTCAGATATTGCGCAAAAATGGACGCAATACCAGATAAAGAAATAATCCCATATTTCGAAAGAAAAATCTCCGACTGCTATGGGGAATCAACGGCACATTTAATCAGAAAATGGATGAAGACTCCAAATCTAACTATGCAGGAGTTACTAGCAGACCTACACGAATATATGAAAATAAGTAAAAGATATAAAGTATCAACGAACCCCAGAACAGATTCATTTCTACCAAGAAAATTTCAAATTAACAACATTAATCGATACGATAACACACGTTATCCAAAGCGCAGATATAATAACGGATACCCAAACAGAAACAGAAACTACTCTCGTAATAATCATCCCAAATCGCGCAATTATACGAATCATCAATCTCACCGCACGACAACTGGCAATAATACAACAAACCAATCGAACATCAACAATATAAATCAGAATAACACGAATTCTAATCCACCACAAAGTCGCCTAGCTGATTTTCAGCCATTCTTCCCAAACAACTCGAATATCAACTGTATACCACAATTAGCTACTACAAAATGCCCACACATCCTAATCGATGGAGGTGCACACAGCAGCATCACAAATGACAAACAAGCAGTAACCAATTTTATCCCAACTAGCGAACCATTAATAACCTCCGCAAACAATACCCCATTTAACATAATAGGTACAGGTACCATAGAATTAAACCTAAACAATTACCATATAGCAATACCAGTATACGTTGCAGAAGATGATCTACCATATCCATATATAATATCTGAATACGATCTGAGACAACAAAACATATACAAACATAACACCCCATCCGACACATATCTAGCGTCTTATACACATAACTTCAAAGAAATCAAATTGACCCCACACGCACGAGTGCATGTACTAGATAAATCACATATCGAACATAACACGTATAGTGAGCAACTCCCCCCAAATGAGAAACCACTATCTGCACACTCTATATGCGCTCACTTTAGCTCCAAAAAAATCAAAGAACTTCTTCAGACAACACGACCATCCGTACAAAATCTATTACCTCGCACGTACAACGAAAAAATACTGAAAACTTTATCAGATAAACAACAATGTTCGTTATGTTTACAAGCTAAAATTCATAAAATAAACAATAAAAAGGAATTTCTGGCTAACGCATCCCAACCATTAGAAATAATATCAATAGATTACATGGAACTAGGTAAACAGCAATATTTATGCTTAATCGATCACTACACGCGATACCTATGGATGTTGTACACGAAAGACAAACAACAAACAGCAGTGCACCTACAAAATTTTATTCAAAAAGAAATCAACAATGTACCATTTCAAATACAAACAATATTTTCCGATAACGCATTGGAATTCAAATCAACTTCAGTCGTAAACTTATTATCCTCCTACGGAATAAAACAAAAATTCTCGCCAAGCTATCAACCAGCAATAAATGGCATCTGTGAAAGAAGTCATAGAACTATATTAAACGCGGCACGAGCAATATATCTAGAAACCAAATGCCCTATAGAAGTATTTCCTTACCTAATTCAATATTGTGTGCAATGGTATAACTTAGTACCCCACAGCCACACGAAAAAAACACCAACTGAATCATTATATGGAATCGTCAGAATAACGAAAGCACTATTCCACCCATTCGGTTGCAAAGTTATATATTACTCTCATAGACAATCACTAAAGCACAAACTAGAAACTAACTCTGCCATAGGCATCTATCTAGGCTTTAATCAAAACCAAACTTTCGCTTACTACGTATTAGACCTTCATTCACAGACTGTAGCAGAAACTAATACTGTATACTTTTTAGACCACATCATTGGATTCCAAGAACTTGCAGCAACTGCGGAAAAACACCGAGAAATATTACAACTCCTAAAAGAACCAACTACAATAAAGACTATTGCAACTATCAGTAAACCAACGACATCCATACCTACCTCACCATCTTTGAGTGAAGCTGGTAAATACAATGAATGGAAAAATGCCATAATTAATGAATTACAAAATCACAAATCGTTTAACACATTTGAAATAGTTTCCACACCCTCTAAAGCAAAATTATTACCTACAAAATGGGTATTTACCGTAAAACGAGATCGTGAAGGAAATATCAGCAAATACAAAGCAAGACTTACTGCATGCGGCAATAGAGATATACCATTAGACCCGGTGGATACAACATCACCCACAACGGACATCACATTACTAAAACTATTGCTAGCATTCTGCGTACAGTACAACTGGCACACCTTAACAGCCGATGTAAAATCAGCATACCTCCATGCAAATATCAACCGTGATACATACCTAAGAATACCTAAATATTTAGAACTCCACTACAATATACCTAAATCACAACAACACCAATGTTTAAAACTCAACAGATCACTTTATGGACTATCCGACAGCGGAAGAAATTGGTTCAAATATATTTATAACACCTTAACTAACTTAAATTACCATCCATTTAAAAGTTGCGACACTATTTTCTATAAAACCATTGGCAAAATATTCATCATAATATTACTATATGTAGACGACCTATTAATAATAACACCTAATTCAATGGCAAGTGACACAGCAATAAAAGAAATATCCAGAACAGACATTACAATAGGCTCCGTATCACATTTACAAAAATTTTTAGGATTAAACTTTGAAAAACAAAAAGAAAAACTTTTCCTATGGTCCACATATAATAAACATCAATGGCTAACAACGCCAAAATATACTAACAATCCAAGTCCATCAACTTATATAACAAACAAAGATATTGATCAATACCAAAATGACGAAAGCACCCTTAGATCTATCGTTGGACAACTTAATTACGTAGCACTATCAACCAGACCTGATTTAACATATGCGACACATTATCTATCCAAAACAATAACATTAAAAACTAGCCATATATGGAAATGGGCTCAAAAAGCATTATCATATTATCATACAACTAAAGATCAACGATTATATTACCGCCCAACAACACCAAGCGAATGGAAATTTACCATATACGCAGACTCTGATCATGGCTCAGATCCTATAACGCGAAAAAGCACAAGCGGATTCATCGCATTTATCGGAAACTGTCCAATATATTGGCGAACACAAAAATCATCACGAATCATAACTTCATCAACAGCAAGCGAATTATACTCTTTAAAACAAGCAATAGATAGTACAAAATGGATACAGAATACAGCAAACGAAATAGCAACAATCACCAACACAAAAACATTTCCTACGAGAACCATTCATCAAGATAATACTAGCACAATAAACGCAATGTCAGCAGAATTCTTTCGATACAAACAATGGGATATTATATATCGATACATCAATGAAATGGTGAAAATGGGAGAAATTATATTAAAATATCACCCAACAGAAGACCTAATGGCAGATGCATTGACCAAACCTATAGATTCACAGAAGTTCTCACATCACATAAGGAATATGCAAATTTCATAAAAAAAAAAAAAAAAAAAAAAAAGTAGGGGAAATGTTGGGGCATACGCCCACCGTATAAAATGCGAACTCGCTGCAAGACAATTGCTAGCGATGCGCATATTAATAATATCGAAGATAAGAATGAAATATAAATAACATCTATATAAATATATATGAAACGTCAAGCACAACCCATAGAAAGGACATATAAAGAATGTCTATCGCAAGAAGTAAAGTAGTAAATGAGTCAACTACAAGAAGTGCTACACGTATACAAAGCGGATCATGAGAACGCTGCTAATACGAAACAATAACGAACAAGTTATAGTAATAGAAATGCAGAAATTGACTTCACAACCAGAAGGGTTAATAACCTCGAAGGTAATTTATAAAATAATATATCAATGATAATAATAGATTAAGTTCGATCATTGATATAACCAGAAAGGTATATAAAGGATTAGTTTCCAACCTTTCACAACAAGACATTAGTTTGTCAGGTAATTCGTTATCCCTATATAACTATTAGTTTAGCTTATATAGAAAGGGGAAGAAAAACCATACATAGACAGAGAGATATAGATATAATAAAAGATACGATCATATATACATATGATCAAGGGCCTAATAATACAAAACTAGAAAGTAAACATCTTATAATAATGAGTGAAGAATCCAATATAGAAGTTCCTGCGGAACAGAGAAATAATCCAACTTCGGGTAATAACCCGAACAACGAATTATTCCAACAATTATCTCTAACATAATTGCAAGTTACTTTTGTGTATTGTAATTAACAAGATGGTATATTTAAAGGAAAAAGTTCTGCTAGCATCTAATTAAAGACATACTAGCCAAAAACTTATTTTCACATAAATCATTATTTTATACAGGGACACCAATACAAACATAAGTTTATGTAATTTTAATTAAAAAATTGAACATTAAATATTAAATACTAGATATAAAAAAGAAAAAAAAAAGAAAAAAAAAATTGAATGATTTTTGGAAAAAATATACCTAATAATATGGAAGATAAAAATTAAATAATGAAGTTAAAATCTTCATATGGGGAAATAATGATGAAGCTTTAAGTAAAAACCAAATGTTTTCTTGTATGTTTTTCAGCACTTTTTACTAGACAATATAATAATTTGCGTCGATGTGATGAAATATAACTTTTTTCTCTATTTGTTGCAAAGCTTTGTTTTTTTTTTTTTTTTTTCTATTAAGCCGTGTTGCTGATTTATGAATCTTCGTTGTCTGTTCAATATAAATCTTCGTCATTTGTTCGTGATTAGTCTTCGCTATCTTTTCGATATAAATCTCTGTCATTTGTTCGTGGTTAGTCTTCGTTATCTTTTCATTATATGTTTCCGTTATTAGTCTTTGTTGTATGTTTTTCAGCAGTCTTCGGTGTTTTCTCGTTAGATGTTCATAAGATATTCATAAGATGTTCGTCGGTAGTTTCCGTTGCCTATTTACTAATAATATTTGTCGTCTGTTCATTAGCAGTCGTCGCCATCTGTTCATTAGCAGTCGTCGCCATTTGTTCGTTAGCAGTCGTCGCCATTTGTTCGTTAGCAGTCGTCGCCATTTGTTCGTTAGCAGTCGTCGCCATTTGTTCGTTAGCAGTCGTCGCCATCTGTTCATTAGCAGTCGTCGCCATTTGTTCGTTAGCAGTCGTCGCCATTTGTTCGTTAGCAGTCGTCGTCGCCATTTGTTCGTTAGCAGTCGTCGCCATTTGTTCATTAGCAGTCGTCGCCATTTGTTCATTAGCAGTCGTCGCCATCTGTTCGTTAGCAGTCTTCGCCATTTGTTCGTTAGCAGTCGTCGCCATTTGTTCGTTAGCAATCTTCGTTACCTATATACTAGTGTTTTTTGTCGCTTGTTCATTAAAAATCTTCGTTATCCGTAATATTAACAGTCTTTGTGATCTGTAAGTTATCAATCTTCGTTGTTCATTTTGTTAAAAATCTTTATTATCCGTTCATTAGCAGTCGCTGTTGATTATTCTTTATTAGTCTTCGTTGAATAATAAGCTGCTTCCGAGATAATAACAATACAACTTCGTATTTTATAAGTAAAACAATTAACGGGGAGTGGATACACTACTTTGTTTCTACTACGTGTCCACAAAATAAACAGCTTAAACCAGTAAGTATTGTCCCAGTTGAAGAAACTTGTTGAATTTCTCCATGCGTCTTCATCAGTGATAATTCGCCTTTACTAGGAATCTTCCTACAGTTATCATTCAAACATCTGCTATGTGTCTTTTTGTAACGCAAACCACAACTGTTACACAATTGGTCGTGTTTTTTACCACTCCAGCTAGGTCTCCAACAGGGAGAATCCATGGAATGGCAGGATATACACTTTCGTGGCTGATTTGTTAATGATGTCAAACTCTTTCTCCTTTTTTTAGTTGGTGTATTTGTAGGAGAAGAATCTTTAAACCTTTTTAAACCCTTCGAAGCCGATGTAGCTACAGTTTTAGCTGTTGCAGGTGTTGTAAACACACTTGTGTGGCTAATACAGTTATCATTATTACTGCTCATGCTATTTGCACCATTGTGCTTCGTATCTACTGGTGATGATTGTAGTACAAATGTATGAAATGTCGGAGAATTGTTGTTGATGTTGTTGCTGCTAGCGGTAGTAGTCCTAGACTGTTCTATTAATTCCACCTTTCTGTTATTACCGTCATTATTTTTATTGATTTTATTATTATAACTGCTTCTGGGTGTACTTACAAAACTATTATTGGAAGACAATGTGTTATCAATATGATCACTGTGTTGTGGTGAGGTCGGCGGTGTAAATGATTCAACTAATATTTTACCATTAACATTACAGGAAAGTAGACCGTTAGCTTTAGTTACTTTATTACTTTTCCTCTTTTGTAACGTTAATGAATTTTTCTGCAGGACATCTCTATTATTTAAAATTTTTTTTAACTGTCTTGCTTTGAAACTGTTTGTTTTCTTATGTTGGTTCACTATTTTGATTGTATGTAATAACTTACCACTCACCATAGGTGTAAAAATGGGGCCTATTTGTTCAGGACTTTGGGGTGGAGTTACTTGGCCATTCCTATTAGTAGTGGGAACGGTAGCATTATTTTTCGTGGCGTTTCTATTGTCTATGGGTGGTGGTAAACTGTAACAGTATGAAGAAGTATTAGATAAACCATAAAACTGGTCATGTGGATTAACTATTGAACAAGGTAATTCGCTAATTGTAGCTACAGAAGCTAAGACATCCAATTTATTGTTAAATGTTTTACCAGCATGCTGTTGTTGTTGTTGTTGTTGTTGTATAACCAAATCGTGTATTTGTAAATATTGCTCATAACTAGTTTTCTTACACCATGACATTAAATTTTGTCTCCAATATGGAGTCGGCTCGCTAGTATCTGGATAATTATAGGAATTTTCTTGTTTTTGCGGGTTAGGTAATAATTTTAAATGCTTTAAAGACGGCAACTGAAGATTGTTGGCTTGTGGTGCTTCATTACAGCTAAATGCGGTGGTTATCGGTGCAGCAGTGTAATTGTTGTATAATTGTGTGGTGGCATTTGCATTATTGGCAATATTCGTTAAACTGTCTATTTTACCTGAAATAGTAGTTGATGAGTTAAAGGAACTAGCTTTAGTGAATGGTGAGGTATTATGGCTATTGTTATTACTGTGGACCATAATTGACATATTTATCTGGTTATGCGTATTTGTTTTCTTTGTATCTATATGTTCCTATATTAATGAAGTGTGATATAAAAATAGAAAAAAAAAAATAATTTAATATGTTGTAATATATCACAAAAGATATGTATATCTTTATGGACTATTTAATTAATATTCCTAAAGGGGAAGTTTAATGGGAAAATTCGTAACTTACAAAAAAAAAAAGAAAAAAAAAAAAAAAAATGTAGAAGAGAAAGAAAAAGAAAATATTAAAGTATAAAAAAAGTTGTCTTTTTTTTTTCTTTTTGCTTTGTTTTGTTTTATTTTGTTTTTGGATTGCTTATATATATATATATATATATATATATATTCAATGTGGTGTAGAGAGGAGAAAAAAGAGAAAAAAAAAAGGTTTAAATCAGATCAAGAAAATAGTTGTAAGATGTAGAGATCTAAATTTTGAGTCTTAATTTATATAACAATGGTAATTTTTAGATTTGATTTGAAGGCAGATATTAAAAAGAAATCGATGTATATACAAGCAAAATATAAAAAAATATAAAGAAAAAACCAGCAATGTAATTAAGCTTACCTTTTTTTAAAAAATACTTGAAAAGAGGAAAGTTCAGCAATTGTAAGAATATATGCCCAAAGTTTAGTTTCTAAAATTGGCTTCTATTAAAATTTGATCTGTGTTAATAATACGTATTTTATTATTAATTAATTAATTATTAATAATTTATTGCTGGGCTTCAATTTGGTTTTTTGGTTTTTTGGTTTTTTTTTTAATTACGTATTGGCCATCTTGTCCGAGAGAATAAAATCAACTCTGGAACTTTTGGTTCTCGCTTACTTTTATTACCCGCATTTCATTTCTTCTTTTTTTTTTTTTTTTGGAGTATTAAAAAAAAAAATAAAAATAAAAGTTTTATTTTATTTTTTTTATGGTAAATTACACTTCAATGCTCTAACCCTTCCAATAAATGAAAATAAAAACAAGCAAATATATATTGAATACACAGACAAATGTTACACACCAGTTTTAATAATCCCGGTTCTAATAATCCCGGTCCTAATAACAACAATGATCAATCCGGCTTTATAGAATTATTTGTTAAAAAAATATTGCTACATTTAGATGAAACAGATCAATCCAAATTAAATGATTTCTATTTATTATTCGATCATACTTCACCAAATACAAAAATAATATTTAACTCACAGCCCTTTGATAATAACCATGTAATTGAATTTATAAAAATGTGGAATACTTCAATTGTCACCACACAACATGTTTTAACAAGTTTGGATTATCATATTATACCCGGTTTAGGATTCATAATATGTAACGTTAATGGGAAAGTGAGGTTTGATGAAAGTGGTAATGATAGATTGGGTAACAACTCTGTAATTACAACGGCACAACAACCCATAAACAATAGTCTTACAAGTACGACTACTGTTAAGAAAAGACCGTTATGGGGCCCTTATTTTGGTGTTTCTCTACAAATAATGTTACAAGAACGTATATTGAATAATGATTTGAATAACGTCATATCTGGTTTTAATTATAGTATTGTTTATCAACCAAAGGATTCATTGTTGGTGGAACATTAATTAACCATTTGCCGGATTTCGGTTTGGTGCAATCTTGGGAAATGTTTTTTACGCCGGCTGTATTTTGTCACATTTTACGAAGTATATATAGTATTTTTTTTTAAATAGATTTTCAACAAAATTTTTATATATATTGAACAATCATTTTTTTTTTTTTTTTTTCAACAAAATTTCCTTTTTTTTTTATTTCTGTTATTGAACCCTGAAAGTGTACCCTCTGCATTCTTGTCAATTTATTTGTTTTCATTTCTTTACCATCGTTTAGGAGTAAAAGGCAGTAAAGAAAGAAAAAAAGAAAAAAAAATATTTGATCTTGTTTGTAAGGACTTTTTTCACACATTTCTGATTTCAACAAAAAAAAAAAAAATATAGAATATGAATTGGTGCCGAGTTTATTGCACAATAATGCCTATTACCATTAATTATTTCTTTTATCTTTCGTTCCTATTAATCTATGTCATTATATAAAGCTAACTTTCGGTGATGGTAAAATTCAACAAGTTATTAAGTAATATGACAAGTGTACAAGAGGAGAAATGTTAGGAATTGTTGATATTTGAAGGGTTAATAATACTGCTTATAATATCTGTGTGTTTTGTCTTAGATAAAGCTTATTGAGTAAAATACAAAAAAAAGAAACAAACAGACGGAATGCAGACACTTTCTTTTATTTTCAATTCTATTTTTAATTTTATGTTTAAAAAAAATATTTACATAAAAATAAAAAATAAAAAAAAAAAACGTTTGGGCATCATTATTGTATTTAATGGAAAAAATATAATACAATATGATAAAAAAAAAAAAAAAAAAAAAAAAAAAAAAAGCATTACAAACAAATACTATAAACGATGCTTTTTCTTTAAAATAAAAATAATTAATAATAATAATAATATATTAACCTTTTTGATATATTAGTAAATAAAATTGATGATGGGCATCCTTTTTTTTTAAAAAAAATTAAATTTGTCGAACGAGAAATTATAAATCTAATCTTAAAAAATAAAAGTAAAAATTATTAGGAGGACTATATATAAGACAGAATATTAAAACATATAACAATATATATTTATATTCTTATGTATTAACTAAATTTTATCTTACCTTTTCCTTTTTTTTTTTTTTCTTTTTTTTTTTCCTTCTTTCTAAAAAGAAAATATCCCATAAAAACAACAAATATTCCTAGAACAATAATGGTGTCAGTGTTAAATAAATCATATATTTTACTGTTTACGGTCATAGTATTTTCCCTATGCACTTTAATTTTTCCGATTATAGCCACGGCTGGCTCTTCCTCCAATTATTCGCCCATTAATAAAATTTATATGGGCCAAGCCGATGTCGCGAACATTAATGTCACTAAAATTTTACCACAGGTTGCGCCAATTGTTGCTATCATGGCTAAATCCCTAACAGTTCCAGATGTAAACACCAGTATGATTATCGAAGATATGAAGCAATTAGGCCAATCAACCGCTTTAAAACCATTGCTACAATTAATTACTAATTCCAACTCCCCAGAAACTACAATAAGCGCTTTAACTACATTGGCCCCATTGGTAGTATCTAATGAAAATAGTGAGTCAATGACTGATATATTTGGTTTAATCGACAACTCTATTAATGCTACTCAAGTTTTTGACATGTTAGCAGAAGAAATTGCCACCTCCTCCGCCACCTCTAACGCTACAGAATTAGAAATGAGTATGGTTTTAAGCGTCTTAGCTCAAAGCAATAACTTAACAACTACTCTAACTTCTATTTCAGAGTTGATGGGTTTGGCCAATGATACTACAGGTTTAGAAGAGATCAGCTATGTAGTTAATATTCTAACCAATTCTAAGAATTTAACTGATACAGAATTAGATCTACAAACTTTGTCCTCAGCTACTGTTTCCTCTGGAGTATTAGAACAATTAAATGAGACTATCTCTACTTCCACAGATATTATTGCTTCTTTGACTGAGTTGGAAGCTCTTTTGCCATCTTCAGAGAAAAAAATGATTCAAGCATTGGTTGACTTATTGGAAAATTCTAATAATTCCACTGCAACTATAACCGATATTATGACCATGATGAGCATTTCTTCCTCTAGTAGCGCTAGTTCCAGTGATGTCTCTGGTATTACACCATTATTCACATTCTTGAACTCATTTTCCAACACAACTTTTATCCTAGCGAAACTACCTGAATTATTGACTTTTGCTACCACCAATAGTACGACCGCAACTCAAGATATGATGATGCTACAACAATTTTTATTGAATTCTAAAAATAATACATTATCAATTGATTATCTAAACAGTATATTAAGTGAAACTGAATCAGAATCAAGTTCTGCCTTGACCACGGTTAGTAGTGGTGCTGAAAGTTTACTTGAGTTGTTACAAGCTTCTGAAAATGCCACATTAACTTTAGAAAATTTGGAAACCGTTAGTAAAATTTCTATGGAGAATTCCTCTGCTTTGCTACCGATGTTGCAAATTATGCAAGCTAGTGCTAAAGCATCCCCCAATATTACTGATGATTATATATATGAAAATGTTTTACCAAGCCTCTTCGATAGTATGGGCTTCGCCACAAAATTCAATTTGGGTATTTTCACTTTATGTCGTACTAATACTGCCGGAAAAATCTACTCCTGTACTAAATCACATGCTGTCCAAAGTTTCCATATGAAACAAATTTTATTTAATGAATTGGAAGTTTCTGCATTTAAACCATATGTTAGTGCATTGAACTTAACAGCTGAAGATATTCAAATCAATGGTATTTTAGAAGAAAAGGAAAAGGAATATGTCCCAGCTGTTAAAGCACTTTTGGCCTTCAATTTGATAACTATAATTGCCTCATTTTTCATGCTTATTTCCATATTAAGTCTAGGTTTTGTTTGGAAATCAACTACCAATTATTTTACCATTAGCACCAACTTTTTGTTGGCCGGATGCATCTTTGGTGCAAACTTAATCTCTGCTGCCGTTGTTGCAGGAATTTGTCAAATTATCAAACATGGTCTTAAACATGATAAGTATAATGTCACTTTTGAATACAATAGTGAATACTGGGGATTGATTTGGGCCTCTTTTTGTATATCTGTTTTCAACAACCTGATTTTCATTTATATTACTTTTAAAGATTATAAATCCCTAAAACATAGCAATAGTACAGTTGTAAAACAGAAAACAGAAAATGAAAGCGTAAGTCAAAGCGATTCCTCTGTGATTGCTTCCAGTAATGATGACATTGAAAAAAATCAAGAAAAGACAGTCGAGCAAGAAAAAGATAGTTATAATCACAAATGATGAGCTCGTATAGATATCCACACATACATTCATCTGAATGGCAATGCTAATTTATTTTTTAATATTTTTATCTTTTAATTGTTTTATTTTTTTTAATTTTTTTTTTTTTCCCCTCTACCCTTTTCAATACCATAATTAATAAATAATTATAATATATATATATATATATATATATTTTATTTTTAGTATAAAACAGAAAATAAACCCTATAGAAATAATTTATAATATTTGCCTTTCCTCCATAGCAACTGGTTGTACAATAGCTGCTTTATATGGCTTGTTCTGCCTAACCATACCAAACCAAAGAAATAAATTCAGGAAACATCCACCAACACTAGCCCATAATAATGCATAGTAATTAGTACCCAACGATAAAGAAATGCCATAATCAGTATACTCTTTTTTCAAAGCACTTTTTAGATACATATACGTGGCTGTACTTGTACCAGCACCAATTAGTAAACTTATAAATGAAATAATTGTCAAAAATCTACAACACCATATCAAAAAACTAAAATGTAAAATCAATCTAATAATATTTAAAACAAACCCAATAAATAATAAAACAATACCTATGATGATAGTAATAAACATACATTTGCACAAATTGTTGTAATATTTAATGTTTTTGGTGATTTTGGAAGGTAATACAATATCAGCAATTGAATCTATTAGGCTTAATGCTTCGTTATTATCGATATTATCATATAGCATTTTTTGTAAATTAAATTCTTGAATTCCACTTGGACTAGTACATGATTCTACAGTTCCGTTGGATCCTGCTATACAATAAGACCAGAGGCCAACGTTTATGTATGATGGCAAGTCTAAATCTGTCTCTGAAGTAATAGTTGATGATGCAAAAACCGAAGACTCATTTAAATTAACTAGATTTATTTGAGCTGCATAAATTTTGTTTAATGGGATGTAATTTTTTGTTGAACCTGCACATGCAACAATCGCTAGAATAAATGTAGCAAATGTGACAAATCCTGTAATGATCAAAGAACAACAGTTTACCATTTTTTTTTTTTTTTTATCGTTCCTTTTCTTGTGTTCTTACTTTTTTAAAAGTGTTTTCAATACGTGTTTTCCAACAAAAAGTTGTAGTTTTTTTTTATTGGTTAAAGGAGTGTGTATGAAAATTTTGATATATTTGTTTCCTTCACTGTATAGTATATATATATATATATTGTATCGAAAATGAAAAAGTTATTTTTAAAAAAAAAATAAAAAATAATTACGAAGCTAAGTTTATTTATTTATATATATATATATATATATATATATATTTTTTACGTTATATTTTTTTCCCTTTTATTTTGCAAGTATTTGGGAGGGGGAGGTTGTAAATGATTGTTTTTATGAAAAGAATATAATCCAATCGATGAGTTGTATTAGTTTAAATTGTAGTATATAAGTTTCGAAAGAAAAGATCAAATAGAACGTGATTTATTATCCATGAATTGAGGCTGGAATAATAATTTGCTCAAATTAAAAAACAAAAAAAAATAATAGAAGCAAGTTGGAAGAGAATACCCCTCCTTCAAGTCTATATCATATCGGAATGAATAAGCTGTTATATGTTCAACAAAATACTGAATAGCCTAAACACCCTATTATTTTTTCTCTCTTTCTTTCTTTCTTTTTTTTAATTAGTAAAAGTTATAAGCATTGGTTGTATATTATATAATTGAGTTTCTCTGCCTTATTTTTGTATAAGCTTATTCAGAAATATAATTAATAATTTTTCTTTTTTCAAGCCTGATTCAGATTTAATAATTTGGTGAGCCCAGCCTCTTTTTTTTTATTACGTATTATTTAATGTGTATTATTTAATGTGTATTATTTATTGTGTATTATTATTTGTGTATTATTATTTGTGTATTATTTCTTGTGTACTATTTACCATTTTTCAAAAAAAAAATATTCTTTGTCCGCTGGACACTCGGATAATATAAACTGTTTTGCTTAATCACGAAATTGCCATTCCAAATTGAATCCAAGTAAAAAAAAAAAAAAAAAAATAATAATGATCGATAAATCAGTTATCTAATTCTAAAAAGCTATTTCCTCTTGTGTTACTTATTTTCTAACAAGTACGAGCAATTCTCAAAAGTCCAATTTAAAAACTAATCTATTTACAAATAACATATGTTGTCTTCTATATGGCACTATGCTGAAACAACAAAATCTGGCCAACCATTATTAAGGGAAACCGAAAAAGATATTGTTGTCATTGAAAAAGTTGGATTATCTCAAGGCAAATATAAAATCCTTAATAAACAAAATGGTAGATTCTATTTAACCACACAGAGATTAATATATGTCGATGACTTGGACTTTTTTAATGAAAGTTGTTTTATAGATCTAAATGAAATTAAATCAATTGATTATTCCAGCAGATTTTGGAAAAGCTCCCCCAAATTAATCATATATTTTGACATCAATACAATTTTGAATAAATCCATAGATAAAAAAAAAAATAAAAATTATCCAAATCTCATTGGTAATAGCTTTACACCCACTAAGGAAATAGTTTGGGACTGTCCCATCTGCATGATGAATAACACATCTAGTATAAATTTGCCAAAAATTAAGAACAAAGAGCCCTTTGTTTGTGTTAATTGTGGTATTCCTTATCCATACGAGGATATCATGAAACATCATGATAATAACAATACTATTAATACTAAGAACAGTGTTGAAAGTGCATCTCAATGCCCTAAATGCACATTTATTAACCATCCATCACTCATGTCATGTGAGATATGTGGATCCAAGTTACCCAATAATAATAATAATAATAATAATATGGGCATTGACAATAATGTCGAATATCCTCAAAATACTTATAAGCAAGTTAAATTAATTTTGGAGGGAATAAACGAAAGTGATGACACATCACAATTAAAATCTCTATTACCCGGAGAAAGCAATGAAAGCAATTTTTATGTAAAGATAAGTTTTAGGAACAGAGATAATAATGGTATATTATTTTATGAAGCTTTAAGCAAGACCTTACATGATTTATGCATTACCCAAAGTATAGACAAGTTCAATCAAAATTGTACAATAATTGATAGAAAAAATGGAAAGCCAAAAGTCGAATTATTGAAAATTAATAAAGATCAAAATAAATTTGGTATAACTGGTTTGGAAGAATCAAATGAATCCAAATTACTTGCTAATGACATACTAATGGGCAACGCCCTACAAGATTTAGACAGATTAGTGGAATTAAGTGAAGATATCATCAAAATGTATAGCCATACAACCACTACTGACATAAATAAAGACATGAAACCCCCAAAATTATTAATTGACAGAGGTAAATTTACTAGTAAATCTTCGTTCATATGTGAAATAAGTAGAGAAATCTTTGATTTTTTGATGAATTTAAGTGAAAGAAACGAAAATTTACTATTAATAAACATCTTGGATCTTTATGCTCTATATAATAAAACAGTAAGGATCGGATGCGGCTATATATCTCCTTTTGAATTTGAAATGGCATGTGAACAGTTTGATAAATTGAACTTGAGTGATAAATTACATATAATGACTATTAATGACAGAATACAGTGTTTGACTACAAATCAATCACTAAAAAATTTCAAAGAAACTTTATTATTCTTGATAAATGATCAACCTGGCCTAGATCTATATCGTATTAACAAATATTTACACGATATCGATGGTAGAAAAACATGGAGTATGGGCATAATTGCAGAATTGTTGCAAATGTGTATTCAAGAAGGTTCCATTGTAGTGGATGATGCGTTTTCTGGCGAATTTTATTATTCCAATATATATTGGAAAAATGATTAATATTTTTATGTATAAATTTGTTATATGACGTTAACTAAGTTTACTCCCTAAATAAATAATGATGAAATTAATATCAAAAAAAAAAAAAAGAAAAAAGAGAAAAAAAGAAAAAAAAAAAAAAAAGACATTTTTATGTTTCTTTTGATGCTAAAACTATCCTTGGTAATTCATTAATTTGTTGTATTATAAATTCCTTTTCATCAAGAAAAGTACTATCCCTATTATCTTCCCCAAAACCTTCAAAAAACTTTAACAATTTTTCCCTATTTTTAATCAATATATCAGAGACTTGTTTTGATTTTCTTGGATTGGCCACAAACACTTTAAAAACGTTAAAAGATTCTAACTGCAAATTTTTGGATTTATCACTCAATAAAACCATAATCAATTTCAAATTATCGGATTCATTGATGTAATTTATCATGAACTGATTGTTGGCTCTGCTCAATATTAAAGTGGATAATAATTTCACTGCCTGTCTTTTAGTAACATAATTCCCATGAGCTAATAATTTATTTATTTTCACAGTAAATGTATCCATATTGGCCTTTATATTGAAATATTCTGTGGCTACTAGTTTTTTATGGTTTAAAAATAAACTGTTGAGTATTTGGAAGCTTTGTGTGCTGATTTCAAAAGATACAGATAAACAATTATCAAAATATTTCCAAACTATAGGATCTTTTAAAATTATTCTTGCCAATTGTTCAAATTTCAAGCATTCATCAACAATACCACCAAGACAAACATACACTTCAGATGCAGTAGATCTATTTAGTAATGCTGTCTCTTGAGTCTTCAATAATAAGTATATGAGGTCTGTTTTAGTAATAAGGTAATCTACGTATATAAACTTGTTATCCATTGATTTGGTCAAGCCATTACAAAATATTATGGCTACATTTTTGCGTGCTTCAAATCCTAATTGGTTAAAATGTACTAAAATATTATGCAAACATTCTGTTTTAAAAAAATTAACATATAACAAATGGACATCTTGACCAGAAGTGCTGCCATCAAATAGCATATGTCTTATTCCTTCTATATACTTATTACATTCATCTTGAGTTTTCCTTTTGTTATCCAAAGTCGATGTAGAGTCAAGCTTTATTAATTGGTCGTTTAATACTTTGATATAATCACCAGGTGTTTTTGGAGTTTTCTTCCACCAAAATGCCATTGTTTATGCCTGGATGTATCTAGATATATATATATATTTAAAGATTGTCTATAGTGTGTACGTGTAACTTAATAATATTTATATATGTTGTTGTTATTATTATTATATTTCAAAAGTGTTGATTGTAAAGGGAAGCTGAAAAAGCAAAAAGTGTGAAATATATATGACAATAGTGGTGAAGAGAAAGAAAAAAAAAAAACAAAAAAAATTGAAAAATAATTAAAAGCAGACACCTTATTATGTATATAGATATTTGTAGATAAATAGAATGAGTTTTGAGATTAGTTTATAAGTTTTTGTTTGATAATTGTTTTAAATTTCACAAAATAAAGATAAAAGAATATGGGAACAGAACAACCTTATTTGTTTTTTAATATTTATACGTCAATTTTCAAACAAAGACACAAAAAAAAAAAAAAATTTTTTTAACAAAAAAAAAAATAAAAAAAAAAAATTAAGCCATTTTATCCCTCCTTCAAAGTAAAAATATACATCTAAAAGAATCGCCACAACAAAATGTTTTATTTATTCAGCATTCTTCACTTTGAACTAATACTTCAACTACTTCTAAAATGTCATCTGCCTTAGAAAATTCATAATTTTTGGTAGAATAAAACGGATTCTCCAACTTGATTTTAATGGCCTGATCTAATAATATACGCAATTCTTTAATCAAAACACCATTTTTGCACCATGTACGGATAGGTAGCCAACTATCAACAACAATACCACGTGATCTTGCCTCTGTATCAATATTATAGTCTATAGGACCACCAAATAATAAGACAGCCAATTCAGAGCTTGGAGTAATAGTTCGTAGATACAATTTGGTAGTTGTCTGTGAAGTATTGTACAAAAGGAATGATGCCTTCAATTTTTTAACTGTTTTAGTGTCTATCTTGCTAACATCATTAGTTTGTTCTTCTGCATCCTCCGCAGCAGCGTTACTGTTGTTTGTTGAGAAAAATACAGAAGAAGGATGTATAAATGCTCTTGTGCTGGGTAATGCGTTCTCGTTCACTATTTTTTGCTGATATACATTTTCCATATATTGTTCATTTCTAATCCAATACCTAATTTGCCTTGCATCTGGATCTTTCTCAATGGCGCCTGAACTGGTATTCATATACTTTGGATCTGGGAATTGAACACGGCTAACGTGAGGATAAAATGCACCAGTCAACACGCACTTGATCATTTCTATATTTTGACCATTTCTATTTAAATAAGTCTCTGCGTATGGTTTGTATTTTAGTGGTAAAAACCCAATATCCTCCAAAATTGAGTAAAATTGAGCTCTTGCAGAATTTATCTCATTTAATTTATTGTATGACAAAAAATTACTAGTAACAAATTTCTTTTTATTTTCCGCGGCATTGGAACCATCAAAGTAACTTTCCAAAAGCTTAGTTACAGCGACCAAATCACCGCATTCGTTGTATTTTTTGCTATATTTATTTATAACAGCTTTGATTTTATCCCTATTTTCCAATCCACCAGTAAAGGGCATATCAGAAACACTCAATATACTGGCAATCATAACACCAATGTCAGCACATCCAAATATAATGGAATAAATTAATAATTTCCCATGCTTGCTATCCATAACGGGCATCATACTTATAAATGAACCAAGCTGTGTCAAGCTTTTATCTTCTTTGTTCAATAGACCAACAGTAGTCAAATTTTGTTCTGATTTTAACAACACCTTTATAGGAGGTGGGTCCAATCCTTTGCTCAAAAACTTGGTGACATTCTGTATACCCATAGCTTTAACACTTAAGTACAATGAATCTAATGAGACCCTTTTGATTTCAGGGGTCGGTAAATCTGCCATATCATTTTCATAAACGTCTCTAGAATACAATTTATAGGAATACCCACTACGAACTCTACCAGCACGCCCTCTACGTTGTTTAGATTCGGCTTTAGATATAAAATGTTCAATTAATTTGGTAGAATTTTCTTTAGGTAAATAGTACATTGCCTTTGCTCTGCCGGTATCGATAGTGGAAACACAATCATCAATGGTAATAGAGGTTTCAGCAATATTTGTTGACACTATAACTTTACGTTTACCAACAAATTTTTTGAAAACTTTCTTTTGATCCTCCGGGCTTAATGCAGAATGTAATGGTAATACAACCAAATTTTGGTATGCATTAGAGATACTTTTACAGGATCTACTAATTTCAGCAACACCAGGTAAAAAGACGATAATCGACCCATCGTTGTTTTCTCTCGTTAATTTCTGATCTATATGGCCGATTAAATCAGTAATCAAATCGTAGTTAATTTGGCCGGTTTTGAAAAATTTGGAATTCGCAGTGGGAACTAAATATTCAGGACTTTCATCATCAAATTCTTCACGGAATTTGTTACTTTTAATTTTAAAATTTAAAGCTGGTAGGATTTCATCCAAAAAATAATCCTTGATGGGGAAAGTTCTACCTTCAATATGGCATCTCCCCAATTTATTATCAAAATAATTTTTGAAAATATCAACATTGACCGTGGCACTCATTAAAACGATTTTCAAATCTTTAACTTTGGACAATAGATTTTTCAACAAAATAACAATTAAATCAGTATCGATAGATCTTTCATGAACTTCATCTATGACAACAATACTGTCATGCAAGTACGCAAGATCGGTCTGCAAAATTCTAACCAATACACCAGTAGTCATAAATCTGATCCTAGTGTTCTTGGTTGATCGATTTACACCTCTAATAATATAACCCACTTCATCGCCACCAACAGCAGTGCACCTTTCATCGGAAACACGCTCAGCTAAACCAATTGCTGAAATTCTCCTTGGCTGTGTACAGATAATCTTTTTTGTAAAATCTCCCTTTTTACTAATTAAATCATCCAGGAGAAATTGAACTATTTGGGTGGATTTACCAGAACCAGTTTCACCAGTGATTAAAGTGACATTGTTTGAAGTAATGACATCAATAATCGACTTTTGTTTGGACCATGCTGGTAACGCTTTTCTTTGTTCTAACATAAGCTTATAATCCAAACTTTGGATTTTGATATCATAAGCTCCTTTCAATTTTATAATTTCTTGATGGGAGAATGGAGTATGTTTACTTACGTTATATCTGTTATATTTGTTGTCTTTTTTAGCCAAAGTCCCTGCAGTTGCTGTGCTTAGAGAAGCCGTATTATTTAACGATAAGGGATCAAATAAGGGGCCCGGATTTTCAATAATTTTTGAAATGTTTTCTTTAACCCATTCATAAATGTGAAACACCAACATATCACCCAACAAGTTATACTCACCTATATAGGTTATCAATTTGGTTAATGTCTCTAATTTAATATAATTGGGTAATTTATAATTTTTATTAAAGGTAGAAATTATTATGCCAGGTAACTTGTTGGGATAATCCTTGGTATAATAAAGTTTCAATTTTAATTTTGAATCAATCTGGATCATGCAGGTAGTTTCATTTGCCAAGCGGAAAATATCTTCTCCATAAATGGCCTGCAAACTTTGGATTTCATCAAGCCACATAGTCAAATCATAAACAGAGTCTTTATCAACTTTATATACAGGATATACCAGATTCTCGGTTAAATAAGCACAAGCCAAGTTTTCATCCCAATCATTAATCTCCAATGCATATTCTGCTTCATCTGATGAACATCCCATTTCAGAAATTCTGGAAATTTTGTTTTTTTTGTCTATTGATAATTTAGAAATTTCGACTTTGAATTTAGTATCTTCTATATTTTTCTGGAAATACGTTGGCAAATCATCTTCTGGTAAGTGTATTAACAAAAATGCCAAGGGGTCTTCATATTTTAGAGCTTCTTTAACATGTGCTTTCCTGAAACCCAAAGCCATTAGTTTTTGTTCTAGCACACTAATATCTTCTTGTGTATTGTAGTTAGATTCTCTCATTTTGGAAATCCAGCTAATATGTGATTTCAATTCATTTTCAATCATGTTTCTATTTTTTTCACTTAAATCTAGAAATATGGTGGTCTCCCACACTTTGGGTGGAAATCTGATTTTAAAAGTATTTGTACCGCTACTATTACTTTTCTGGTTCTTAAGATGCACTGTCTTTTCAATAGGTTTTTTAGCAATAACAGGAGCTTCTGATTTCTCGGTAATAATTTGTGGAGTTTTTAAAGCTTTGTCCTTTTGAGCTTTTTGGGCTTCAAGTTCTTTTTCCTTTAATAATTTGTTTTTTCTTTCTTCCAACAAAGTAGTAAATGGTTCTGGATCAAAAAGTTTGTTACATCTCCTCGTTTGCTTATTTTTTAATAAATCTTTCCTATAATCATCGAGTTTATACCAAAGTTGGCGATGATTGGGCGGCAGCATCATATGCATGTTTGTGTTATAAGCAATTCTGCACAAAGCTAATGTGGCGGCCATATGTCTGGCCTCTGCTGGAGTTTCTTGTGGTAGTAAAACACCACCACTTTTTGTTTCCCTGTTATACAATGGATCTGTAAATTTTAAAGTTAGGTTTTCCTTGGTTTTGGGATCAGTGTAAGATAAAATAGCAGTGGCTACCATCCCTTTGTCACCAATTCTTCTCATATCATATTCAACTTTGTTCCATTTCCTCTTTTGACAATGTTCATGCAGTAATGTGTGTGGTAATTTACCTGTCCAACTGGATGTTTGGGTGATTTTTGATCTATTTGATTGTTGCTGTTGTGGTAGTTTCTGTTTTTGTTTTCCATTTTTTAGTAAAGATTCACTATTGTTATTGGATTTGTCTTCACCTTTCTTCTTTGTTGAGGATTTCTTTGTATCGGTAGCAGTTTTTTTACTATTGTTATTTTGCTTTTTAGCCATATTGGGATGGTTTCTGGAATGTGCAAAAGCAAAAAGATTCTAAAATAAATAAATAAAAAATATTTAAGAGTAGCTAATGGAAACTATGATTTATGATTATTTTGTTTTAGGAGCCTTATTTTATTTAGTAAATTCAACTTTTTTATTATATATTGTTTCGGTTGAGAATGTTAAAAATTTTTCAGAAAATGTTTCCAAATAATAAGGAAAAAGGAAAAGGAAAAAAAAAAAAAAAGAAACGCAAAGGATAATTATATTCAACGTTCAAAGTCCGAGCATTGCAATCTTTTAACGGACATTGCCTTTTTTTTTTTTTTTTTTTTTTTTTTATTTCATGTTATTGTCAATTATTATAAAAATTTGTTTTTTTAGGCTGTAGCCACTTATTCCTAATTATATTCCTATATAGATTACCCACGTAAATAATAAATTATCATAAACAACAGAGGAAAAAGTAAAAATAAAAAATAAAACCCCAAATTAACGCAAAATCTGAAGTATGATCAATTTAGAAAGTTTAAGAAAAGCAATTATTGATAAATATCCAATAAAGTTATTAAACAATGAAGGAACTGAAACGAAAGATATATTGGAGGCTGCGAAGCTATCTATAAACAATAATGGCAGTATTAATGTATTAGGTCTAGACGAAAAGACAGATTTTATTGTAGATGCCAAAGAACCAATCACTTTACGAGTAGTATATCATTGCTGGATGAATAAAAATACCAGTGCAGCTGATTACTTAGTTGATTGTAAGACCAAAAAAATACCATCAATTTCATTTCTACAAAGAACAGATTTAGTTAATTGGTTATCTGGAGAAACGGAAATTTCCAAATATATTAAGAGGACGAATGGTGCCGAAAACCATGAGAATAACAAAAGTGTAGTAAACGATGTTAATATTACTGATACTGCCGGTAGGTTCCCTGTCAATGAATCAATTGAGCGCAATACTGATGTTACAACGGAAAATTCTGGAGTAATGGATGCAATATTAACCAAAGAAAGAATTTTGTTGGATCATAATTCTTTTTTGAGGGGCAAGAAGCCCATTAATTTTGAATACTTGATTAAGGAAGTTGAGTTAAACTTAGTTCGTAGTTTGAAACAACATAATGAAAAGGCTGGACACAAATCAAAGGTGCATAAATCTGCATCAGGACCCTTATCAATCAAACAGAGCGGTCGTAAGATTAAAGAACCTATTATTATTATACCATCAGCTGCTTCTTCACCATTTACGATGGCAAACATCAGACAATTTTTATTAGAAGGGAAATACATTGCACCAAAGGATTTACCAACAATCAATACAGATATTATAAAGGTTGAAAAGAAATTAGATGGCATGAAACATCCAATTAAGTTTATTATTGTAAATAACACGCGTTTGTTTAATAAACCAGAGTATTGGTCCAGAGTACTTGCTGTTTTCACTACAGGACACGCTTGGCAATTTGATAATTATCAATGGAGTGATCCAATTCAACTATTTCAACATACTAAGGGTTACTATTTCTGTTTTTCAGGTGATACTGTTCCCAAGTCAGTACAACAATGGAATGTACAAAAAATTGAGCTAGATAAAACTAGAAGATTCAAGGATTTGGAAGTTTGTAGGTACTTTTGGAATTCTCTTGAAAAAGAGTTACAACAACGTGGATACCATTAGAATTGGAAACGAAATATATTATCATTTATGTTATGTAAAGTAAATACATATGTATAATTATTTGTTTTAGAATAAAAGATACACTTTAATATGCAGAATATAAAAACAAAAACAAAAACGAAAATAAAAAATGGAAACGCTACAACTGGGCAATTTAGAAAAAAAAATTAATGTTTCTCCGAGACGGGGAATCGAACCCCGATCTGGCATGCGACAAACGCCAATTCTAACCGTTAAACTATCTCGGAACACTTATGATGTTTTGATAAGAGATTTTTTATATGACTTGAAAATAAGTACAGATTGAGATTTGGTAATTATTTTTTTTTTGTTATATGTTACAGATTTTGTTTATTTTGTTTACTTTGTTTACTTTCGAATTATAATAATATCTTTTTAATGTCTGAAAATTAATATTAAGATAATAATTTCTAAGATAGATTTAGAAGACAATAAGATAAATTTGGATTGATAAGGGGAAAACACTACTGATTTGTTTCGAAATAATCATTCCTGTTTGAAGTTGTGAAAAAAAAGGAAAGAAATGTAAATGCAATTTATTATCTTAATAATTTGGTCTTTATTGTTCTTTTTTTTTTTGATTTTTTAACGATGTTTTGAAATTAATAACAATGGTAAAAAAGTACAAAAATAATCAAATAAAATTGAACGAACAAACTATTTTGCTTATCTTTTAATATTGCCTACTGTTTAATAACCTGGAAAAAAGGAATAAAAAAAAAAAATGTGTAAATCTAACTCAAATATTTATCAATACTGCTAAAAATTATCTATATTGTTTCAGTTGAAATTCTTGAGAAAAAAAAAAATTTTTTTTTAATAGTTGGTAATCCATGATTTGATACACTGCTAAATAAATCAGTTCTAAAATGGTTAAAACAACTAAACCAAAAAAAAAAAATAACGTCTCTTTCAACTTTTTTTTCCTTCTTTCCTTATAGAGAATAAAATTAACACAATAGGGACCAAAAACGTAGTAGCCACATGGATCTAAAAGAAGATACAAATAAACTAAAAAAAAAAAAAAAAAATTGAAGTTAAAATTAAAATTAAAATTAAAATAAGTGATTACGGAAATATAAATATGATAAAATAATCAATAATCTTAGGTTATTTATATAAATACTCTTATGTGTTTATCTATATATGGACGTAAAAATTATTACTTTATCATACAGATATTTAAACACACCTTATGACTTTCCAAAAAAGAAAAAAATAAAAGGAAAAAATAAAAGGAAAAAAGGAAAAAAGAAAAAACAATGTCGGACTACAGTGATGATGATAATAATTATTTTATTATTAGAAACGAAAAAGTTACCAACATAGAAAGTGGACAAAACAATCCACGTGTATTACTTTTCACAAAAGACGAGATAGATGATCCAAAATGTTTTATTACTATTATTTCCCCGGAGGGAAAAGAGGTTAATATTACTGGTGATGTTGATGATGCGATGGATATGGCTTTTATAGCCAAAGATCTTCAAGTCAGTTTCGAAGACGATAAAAAACTACTAAGAAAAATTGATATTTATTTGTTACCTTTCATATGCATACTCTATGCTATCCAGTTTATGGATAAAGTTACTAATGCCGATGCTGCTATTATGGGTTTGATACCTGATTTAAAAATGCATGGTGACCAATTTTCATGGACTGGTTCTGCATTCTATTTTGGTTATTTAGGTGGGTTATTTGTGTTTCCTCCTCTACTACAAAGCTCACGTTGGTTTATGAAGAATGTAAGTGTCATTGTTATTTTATGGGGGATGGTTTTAGCGTGTCATGCAGCTTCTTCAGTTAATTATGCCAGTTTCATATTTTTAAGATGTTTATTAGGGTTTTTAGAAAGCGCCATTACACCATCATTTATCATTTTAATGTGCCAATATTGGAAACAAAACGAACAATTCGTTCGTATGTGTTTATGGTTTAGTTTTAATGGGTTGGGCACGATACTAAGTGGTGTACTATCTTATGGTTTATACATTCGTGAATACTCTTATTCCATGCAAGCTTGGAAGGTTTTATTTGTTATTACTGGAATAATTACAATATTTTTAGGTGGAATACTATGGTTTCATATTCCAGATAATCCTTCAAAAGCGTGGTTTTTAACAGAAAGGGAAAAATTGATGGTCGTACAAAGACTAAGAAGTAATCAACAAGGGTTTGGTAATCGTCATGTTAAAAAATATCAAGTTTTTGAAGCATTAAGTGATGTAAGAACATGGTTGTATTTTCTTTATTCGGTTTGTTGTCAAATTCCTAATGGTGGCCTAACAAATTTTACTGCCATTCTACTGACAGAAGATTTCGGTTATGATATAAAAAACAGTTTGTTAATGGTTTTGCCCGCTGGTGTAGTTGAATTGATTGGTTGTCCACTACTAGGCTTATTATGTTTTTATTTGTCTATGAAAACATTGGGTAAAAAAACAAAAATGCTTGGTCATAGTTTGGTCTGGGCCTTTATAGTTAATATCATAGTTCTTGTGGCAACATGTATGCTAGCATTTGCAAAAGATAGTAAACGTGCTCGTTTAGCAGGGACATACTTATGGTATTTGCTTCCATTATCATTTGTTTGTATTCTATCTAATATCAGCTCAAACACTTTGGGATATACGAAGAAGTGGACTGTTTCTTCTTTAAACATGATGGCTTATGCTGCGGCTAATATTGCCGGTCCACAAACATTTATAAGTAAACAAGCTCCAAATTATCAAGGTGCTAAAGTTGCTATGGTTGTTTGCTCTGCTGTTGGCTGTGTTATTTTGGTAGTTTTATACATGCTAAATGTTAAAGAAAATAATAGAAGAGACGGGATGACTAAAAATCCAGAGGGCAAGATTTTAAACATAGAAAACATTGAATTTGCTGATTTGACTGATTCTCAAAATCCGAACTTTAGATATAATTTATAATATGCGGTATTTATTTATTTATTTATTTATTTATTTATTTATGTTCCTATAGTAGGTTAGCTAAGTTTTAATTTTTCTTTGTAGTTTATTTAATTTTTATATTTTGTAACAAAAGGGAATTTAAACTGTGTATTTTTGACTGGGCAAAGAAAAAAAGGAAGGAAACGGCATCTTTTTGATATATGCATTTGAGTCAAAGTGTAGAAAAGACAGCATCGAATCGCCGTATTTTTTTTTTCTTTCTTTTTTTCGTAGGTTAGATTTATTTATTCTGCGACAAGTTTTTTTATTGCTGGTAGAGTGCGAATAAGATAGGAAATAAAACTAAAACCATAGAAAATTGAAAAAAAAAGAAAAGTTATAAAACATTAAATAAGAATAAAATCTGTGACATGAAGTTGGAAATTTGTTATAGAACAAGTTATAAATTTATAGAATCCAAGCAGCAAAAATAAAAAAGTCCAGTCTTTTTCAAACAAGTCATAATTATTTATAACAAAAACTGTGGTTATTTTCCGACTACCACACTGAAATACCCGCTATTTAGAAAATGCCTTTTCTTTTTTCTTTTTTTTTTTCACTTTATTATTAAGATGCCAAAATACTGAAAACAAGCACTAAGTTTGATTTTATTTCTTTGCATTTCTATGAAACGACAATAATCGGATAACAAAACATTATAAACTAATCCAACTTTTGAAATTGAATTTTATTGTACCGTTTAAAACTATTCTAACTTTTTTATTTCAACTATCAATATTTTGGTAAGATTTAACATAGTATTATTATTATTACTACTACAAAGAAAATGAATTTTTTTTTTTAATAAAAACCTATTTCCTATATAAAGAGTACATACTGACCATATATAGATATTATTTCAAATAATTATTTCCAATCATCTTAAAAAAACATTCCTTTTTAATCTTTCCAAATATATCATAATAATAATAATATATATAAATATAAAATCAAGATGTCTGGTACAGAAAAAGATAATATCTTTTTATCTAGTGACACTAATGAAAAAAATCTTACCAAGGGTGAAAAAGGCAGGCGTTCTTCATCCTCTTCAACTACTTCAAGAGAGAGTACTAATATTCATGATGTCATCTCTTTTACTGAAACAGAAATTGGGGCTAAAGACCAAATAATTACACAAATTTTGTCCCCAAGCGGGAAAGAAGTTAATGTTACTGGTGACGTAGATGACGCAATGAAATTGGCTTTAGAGGCAAAAGATCTACAAGTCACCCCTGAAGAAGATCGTAAATTACTAAGAAAAATTGATTTTTATATTTTCCCCTTAATATGTCTTTTATATGCTATCCAGTTTATGGATAAAGTTACAAATGGTAATGCAGCTATTATGGGTCTAAGAACAGATTTGAAAATGCATGGTACAGAATATTCCTGGGTTGGATCTGCATTTTATTTTGGTTATTTAGGTGGGTTATTTGTAATCCCCCCACTATTACAGAAATCACCTTGGTTCATGAAGAGCGTGAGTATCATTGTTATTCTATGGGGGATGGTTTTGGCGTGTCATGCTGCTCCTTCAGTTAATTATGCCAGTTTCATATTTTTAAGATGTTTATTAGGGTTTTTAGAAAGTGCCATCACGCCCTCATTTACCATTTTAATGTGCCAATATTGGAAGCAAGACGAGCAGTTTGTCCGTATTTGCTTTTGGTTCGGTTGTAATGGTCTGGGTGGTATTTTAAGTAGTTCTATCTCTTATGGCTTGTTTATACATAGCGCAAGTTATTCCATGAAAGCCTGGAGAGTTTTGTTTGTTATTACTGGTATGATGACCATATTCACAGGACTTTTAATGTTGCTGCATATTCCTGACAATCCATCCAAAGCTTGGTTTTTAAATGCTCGTGAAAAATTGATGGTTATCCAAAGGATTAAATCCAACCAACAAGGATATGGGAACCACCATATTAAAAAATACCAAATTATTGAGGCTTTCAAAGATATTCGAACTTGGTTATATTTTTTATTTTCGGTTTGTTCTCAAATCCCTAACGGGGGGATGACCAATTTTTTTTCCATCTTGCTAAATGAAAGTTTCAAGTTTGATACCAAGAAAAGTTTATTAATGAATATGCCCGGTGATGGCGTAGAATTGGGTGGATGTCCACTTTTTGGCTTGTTGTGTGTTTATTTTGCCTATAAGAAATTTCGTCACTTTAAATGGTTAGGCCATAGTTTGGTGTGGGGATTTATTGCCAATAATTTAGTTATTGTGGGTACTTGCATGTTAGCCTTTGCAGACAAAAGTAAAAAAGCTAGATTAGCAGGTGCTTATATTTGGTTTATTCTTCCTGTTGCATTTATTTGTACCTTATCTAACATTAGTTCGAACACATGCGGGTATACAAAGAAGTGGACAGTATCATCCATCAATTTGATGGCTTATTGTGCTGCTAATATTGCCGGTCCACAAACATTTATTGCTAAACAAGCACCTAATTACAATGGTGCTAAGATTGCTATGGTTGTTTGTTCTTGTGTTGGTTCAGTCATTTTGGCTTTGTTATATATAATTAATGTTAGAGAAAACAAAAAAAGAGACAAAGTAGCTGCCGAAAGAGGTCCAGAAAGGGTTGTTGAGAACTTGGAGTTCGCCGACCTAACTGATTTTGAAAATCCACATTTCAGATATGCTTTATGATTTTTTTTCTCTGTTAATTTTTTATTTTATTTTATTTACCTCTTTTCCTCCTTTTTTTTTTTTTTTTTTTTTTGTCATTAAGAACTGGAAAGAAAACTATCAAAACTATTAATAATCTTCTTTTGATACATAATAATTATTTCTCTTTTACGTTAGAATTTAATTAAAAATAAACAGTTAACATAAATAATCATACCCATAATACACACTTGTTGCCCCATATCTCTATTTTTCGACAATAATTATATTTCATATTGTAAAGTTAAAGAATTTGCGACTTCAGTGGTTTCTATAGCATTTTTAAATTCATCAAAAGTTAATTTGCCATCTCCATCTATATCATTTTCCATGATTGTCCTATCCACTAGTTGTTGCAACTGTTCATCATCCAAATTATCACCAACCATTATCTTTAAAACTATAAAAAGTTCACCATTCGATATATAACCATCTTTATCGATGTCGTAGATTTTAAACGCAAATTTCAATTTTTCTTCCTTGCCACTTTTACCTGAAAAGATGGATAATCCGGTAATGAACTCTTGAAAATCTATATCACCACTATTATCACTATCAAAAAATTCCATAATTCTACTGGCTAAAGGGTTATTTGAAACACCTGGAATAGACATAAATTCTGCCTTGTCAATAGTACCAGAACTATCTTTATCTAGTTTAGAAAATCTTTTTTCTAGTCTACTTATTTCATCTTTATTAAAATTTGTATCTTCTAGTAACTCTTCTACTATATTGGAAGTTGTATTGCCCATGTTTATTATTTTCTTTCTATATTTTTTAAAGACTATGTTGTTTTATAGTGAGAATAAATTAAAAAAAAAAAACAATGTGAAAATGGGGCAATATATTATATATTTATTTTTTTATTAACAGAAAAAAAAAATAATTGCCAAGTAAACAACAGCTCGTAGAAAATGGCTAATCGGTTTACTATAAACAAAAATGTATTGTCCGATTTAATCCGAGTTCACCTGCTTTAAAAATGAAACAAACATAAACAAAATAAATAAATAAAGAAATAAATAAAGAAATAGAGAAATAAAGAAATAAAGAAAAGTGAATAGATTATATACCTGCAATATCTCTATCAAACTGATATCCTCTGGCAACACCAGAAATACCTTGCTCAACTGTGGCACCATCTTCCTCTTTATCCTCAGAATTAACAAAATCACTACCCAAACCAGTCCATTGCCTATTTTGTAAGACGGCTGCAGAAGTGGAAACGGTATTTCTAATTGTTAATTGACTTGAGAATTGTTTAACCAACGTGTTATTATTACTTTTTTCGTCTGTTTTTGGATATTCAATTTCTAAATGCTCTATATGCCTTAAAGGTCTAGAGGTTGAAACATATTGCCCAGTAACAGCACTGAAAACAGGCTCGTCATTGTCTGTGTTATCATCAATATTGTATTCTGGATTATTTTCCTTAATTTCCCTTAAAACATTTTCAAAGGGAGTGATCCATTTACCTGTCCACGATATCTCACGACGCAAGCTTAATTGTAACTCATAAGGCGTGATAATGGGTTTATAAAATTCATTGGTAGTATCTACAATGATACCTCCCTGTGGACAACCTAAAATACACCACACATCAATAGCTTCAAAATTTGCTAATTTGGCTACGTTAGGTTTACCCACAACAAATAAATAAGATTTCTTCTCATGCTCCTTTATCATTCTAGTTAGAACATTTATGGTTTCTTTGGTTTTCCTTAAAGATAAGGTGTTTACTAAAATTCCAATAGTTCCTGCGGTACGAGCCATGTGCATATATCGATATCTTTTCATCATGGATGGAAATGGCCCATTATCTATCGTGCAAACACCGTCATTGGTATTAATAATGTTAATTTCACCATTGTTGAAAATAGTGGTCAAATATAATAACTGTGGTGGTTCTGGGGTTGTTATGTGGAATAAATTAAAATCACCCAATTCTTCAATAGAAGAGCAACCCTCTTGATTTTGTGCAAAAACAACACGATTTTCCCCTATGATTAATGGTTCTCCCTCATTTTTTGAATCTTTAGCTTCAGAGAATCCGTTATTGTTCTTGTTGTAATAGGACCCGACTACTTTACAATTTTCGGGCAATAATGCAAAATTTATGTCACAATATATAACGTTTGCAAATCCCAACTTGATTAATTCGCCGGCAATTTTATTTAAACAATACGTATGGGGGGCATCAGCCATTAGACATATTTTTTTATCATTTTGGTTCCCATTTCCAGTATCATTCATTTTGCAAACAATTTTATTAACTATTTCATCAACATCAATCTTAGGTGTACCAAAACTGTAAATAACTGGAAGTTTTTGAATAGCATTAAGACATGAGTCACCGAAATGGATAACTAAATCAGCTTTAACATGCTCTGCAGCCACTTCATCAACACAACATGAACTATAGGCCGTGTCTGCTAAAACCCAGAATTTTCTTTTATTATTAGCAATAGCCATCGATTCTTTTTTTACATTTTTGTGGCAAAAACAATTATTTTTGTCATCGTTAATATCCTTTTTACAGCAGCCAATATCATTAGTAGCAGAACAATCAGGATCTTTATTTAATGGATTGCCGAAATGTGATTGTAGAAGTTCAATGACATGTGAACTATCCATAACCAAATTGTCTGGGAATTGTAAGGTTATTTTAATGTATTCTGGATGTGATTCTAAATATGTTATTAAGTCACCTATGGAATAATAGTCACTTAATAAGTTTAACAATTCATGATGCCCATAGGTTTGCTTATCATTTGGGACATTTAAATATGGTCTTGGTTTATTGTTTCCATTAGATGATATTTTTGAGAATAGAGAATCTGTTTGAGAAGTGGATAATGCAGGTGCCACTATGTTGGAAGTCATGGTCAGATAAGATTCTAGAAGAGTAAGGACTTAATTTTGATGTGTTGCATTGTTTTATAGACAGCAACAGATAGACTTTTGTAATTCTTAAATATTTATAAATTTTGTTTAAAACATTGAACTTAAAAAAAAAAAAAAAAAAAAAAAGAAAAGTTAAAATGACAAAACAGTATCTATTTATAATTTTTTTTTTTTTTTTTTTTTTTTTTTATAAAATTTTTTTTTTTTTCAGTTGGTAAATTAATGCAACGCTTTACCGAAAACACATTCATATGCCTAATCGTATTAAAAAATATCATATCTAGAAAAAAAAAAAAAAAATTCAATTAATAAAAGTATAAGGTATTACAGCTAGAATAAAAATGTCTCAGCAACAATATGATTTAGGAGTTACTTGCGATATGCATGTTCACGTACGTGACGGTAAAATGTGCGAGTTAATCACACCAACTATTAAAGCTGGTGGCATTTCGGTTGCTTATATAATGCCAAATTTACAACCACCAATCACAACAATCGATAGAGTTGTTGAATATAAAGCACGCTTAGAAGCTTTGAGTCCAGATACTACTTTTTTAATGAGTTTTTATTTAAATGAACAGTTGAGCCCAGAACTAGTCGCTAAAGCTGCTGATATGAAATGTATCCAAGGCATCAAATGTTATCCAGCTGGTGTTACTACAAATTCCAACCAAGGTGTTGATCCAAACGATTTTACTAAGTTTTATCCAATTTTTCAAGTTATGGCTGAAAAAAACTTGGTTTTAAATATACATGGTGAAAAACCGCCGGTCAAGGACGGAGATATCACTGTATTAAATGCGGAAATTGAATTTTTGCCAGCTTTGGAAAAATTGCACAGGGATTTCCCAAATTTAAAAATAATTTTGGAGCATTGTACCACAGCTGAAGCTGTTGAAATGATTGAAAGAATCAGCAGCGAAAATGTTGCTGCCACGATTACAGCACATCACTTAAGCTTGACTATTGATGATTGGTGTGGTAACCCAATCAATTTTTGTAAACCGGTTGCCAAATTGCCCAAGGACAAAAGAAGATTAATTGAGGCGGCTACATCTGGGAAGCCATGGTTTTTTTTTGGTTCAGATTCTGCACCCCACCCAATTGAAAATAAAAGCAAATGTTGTGGTTGTGCTGCCGGTGTGTATACTTCTGAATATTGTATTCCCTACTTGGCGCAAGTTTTTGAACAACAGGGGAAATTAGATAACTTGTCTAAATTTGTCAGTTTCAACCCTTTGAAATTTTATAGATTATTAAACGATGAACATATTATGAACAAACCACATTGCATTTTATATAAAGAAGAGCAAACAGTTGTAGCGGAAATCATTAAAGACGATATTAAGGTTGTCCCATTTAAAGCAGGGGAAAAATTAAACTGGAATGTTAAGTGGGAGTAAATTTTTTTTTTTTTTTTTTTTTTTTTTATATGTAAAATTTTTTTATTATATGAATTAAATAAGATACAAATGAACCGTTTGTTAATAATATCAATACTATCAATATTCCCCAGACATCACTTTATTAATATCCAAAATAAGCTTTTCATCCTTATCACTCAATTCATTTAATTTCTTGTTAGAATCTGTTTTATCCTGTAACCAAAAAAATTGTTTTTCACCACTACTAAACAATAATACAAAACATCTACCATTAGTACAAGAATCTATCTTTTGCCAACTATTTTCACCTGGTAACAACACATATTCAATATCTTCTACGGGGGTAACTGATTTTTCAGTTGGAGTCCACTTAAAATTATACATTTTCAGATCTTCCTCCTCTTCATCCATATTTTGGTCTTCTTCCTCATCCTCATTTTTTACTGGGATCATTGTAATTAAACCCTTTATAGGTTTAGGTGTTATTATTTTAGTTTCTTCATCGAAAGAACAGATGCCTGCTCTAAATTTAAGCTGTTGCTTTGGAATTGGCGTTGTTATTGATGATTTGGTTACAGCAACAGACATGGTTTTTAATCGTTTGAATATTTTTTTTCTTTTTTTTTTTTTTTTTTTCTGTAATTCAATTGACAAAAAGTAGGTTATAAAGTTTGAATTACTTTTTATCTTTTTGTTTTATACAAAAGTGGCAAAAGTAAAAAGAAATGAAAAAAAAAAAAAAAAAGGGAAGCACTCTTCCCTAATACCGAATATTTTATATGGAATTACCGGAAACTACATTGTTCGGACACACATATATATATATATATATATTCCCTTTTTACTCAAGGAAAAAACTCGTCATATACAATTGCAAAAGGAAACAGAAATAATGATACGAAGGAATAGGTTTAGGGATTTACTTATTATAATATTAGGAATGAAACAGATTATTTACAGCCGTCTTTTTATATATATATGTATATATAATATATAAAGAAAAGAAAGATTTTATAGTTTTATTACTCACACAAACAACAAATACTAATTGGCTTCTGGATTAGAAGAAATGTAATTAATGGTTTCACCAACACTTTTCAACTCATCAGCAACTTTGTCTGGGATTTCAATATCAAACTCTTCCTCAACAGCAACTAATAATTCCACAGTATCTAAACTATCTAAACCTAAATCTTTGTGGAAAGTAGTTTGTGCAGTAATATTTTCCTTAGCAGCAGTAGCTTTGTCAAAAGATTTAACAACATCAATTACTCTTTTGGTGATATCATCTTTACTTAGAGTACTAGCAGCAGAGTAAAATCTTAATGCACCAGTATTAATCCCAGTGGTGGCAGTTTTAAATAACAATGATTTTTGTTGTTGTTTGGCAATAATAGCACTTTGTTTTAAAACAGTTCTGAACATTTTCTTTTCTCTGGATATTTTTTTTTGTGATTGATATAAGATAATTATTATTATTATTATTATTATATAGTTTATTGAAAGAAGTTAAAAGAGAGAAATAGAAAATTGAGATTAAATTATTTGATTTGTCACAAGCAAAAATAAAAAAAAAAAATTAAAAAAAAGAGAGAGAGAGAGAGAGAAAAAGAACGGATACATTTCTCATTTATTTTATTTATATTTATATATATATATATATGTGGTGCACAGGTGTAGTGCAGTTTACTATTCAATAAATAAAAAAAAGGAAAAAAGGAAAAAAGGAAAAAAGGAAAAAAGGAAAAAAGAAAAAAGAAAAAAGAAAAAAACAATTTTTTTTTTATAGGAGGCCATTTAACTCCGGCTTGTCTTTCTTTCCGAAGTGTAATCCGAGTCTTTATGTCCGTATGTGGCTTTCCTTTCCTTTCCTTTCCTTTTTTTTTCCCTTTATTAAAACCAAAGGCCCCTTTTTTTTTCTCTTCCTTTCCAATCTTTTATTAACAATGTAATCAGTTAAATTAAATACATAAATAAATCCTTATTTGTTATTATCATATTATATATACATACATACTATAACATCTACATTAAACACTCGCCAAATACTAAAAGAAAGAAAGAAAGAAATAAAATATCATATATATGACTGAAGATACTATTAACAAGGCTCAACAAGAAATCGAAGATAATGCCAATAAAAGTCTTGTGACTATTAATCACTCAACTAATCAGAAGGGAGAACACCCAGAAGTTCCTGAAGAAGAACTTATTAAAGCCGACGGTGAATTGACCGCGGATATGGATCCAGAAACAACCACTACTATAGATTTAATACATTGTAGAATTAGATCTTTAGAAGCTTTGAATCTCTACAGGTTTTATAAATTGGTTGCCTTGAATTTACGCACAAATTTAATTCAAAGTATTAGTGAAGTAGAAGTTTTACCCGCTGCTACCATCGAAGAACTGGATTTCTACGACAATAGAATTAAACACATTTCACACAACATAAAGAAACTAACCAATTTGAAAAATTTAGATTTGAGTTTTAATAGAATCAAACATTTAAAAAACATTGCTGGTCTAACCAATTTGGAAAATTTGTATTTGGTAGCAAATGAAATCGAAACCATTGAAGATAATGCATTAGTCAATTTACCCAAATTAACCAACCTAGAATTGGGTGGCAATTCGTTACACAAAATTCAAGGATTATCTGCTTTGCCTAGTTTAGAGGAATTATGGTTGGGGAAAAATTCCATAAGAAGATTAGAAAACTTACAATATTTGCAAAATTTAAGAATATTAAGTATACAAAGTAATAAATTGAAGAAAATTCAAGGTTTAGAACAATTATCAAATTTGGAAGAATTATATCTATCCCATAATTTCATTGAAAAAATTGAAAATTTAGATAAAAATTTAAAACTAACCACACTAGATGTTACATCGAACAAATTAACCAGATTGGAGAATTTAAGTCATTTAACTGAACTAACTGATTTATGGCTGTCTTATAATAAAATTGACATGACTTTTGAGGAAATAAACAAGGAAATTGGTCATTTAAATAAATTGGAAACTATTTACTTGGAAGGTAATCCAATTCAATTGAAAAACCCAACCTCTTATAGAAGAAAATTAATATTAAATTTAGGAACCAGTCTAGAGAAAATTGATGCTACTTACATTAAAAGTTGATTTTTTGTAAAGTTTAAATCCAAAAAAATGTCTATATTTTTTAACATGAACTTTTAAAAAAAAAAAATAAAAAAAAATGTATAAATGTAATTGGTTTAAAAAAGAAAAAAAAAAAAACTTTTGTAATGATATATCAATTTCTTTTGTGAATTTCCTTTGGTTTTTATTTTTATATATATTTTTATTTTTGATTTTCTGTCATAGAATTATTTTTTGTATGGAAAAGTTCTTTTTTTTTTTTTTTGCAGTAAGCTTCAAATCGTACAAAAAAATAATGTTAAAATTAAAATATTTTTTACAAAGTTTATAACTTCATAACTTGTCATTTGATGGGCCAAATGTTATTAATGCATATACTTTTATACCAATAGATATTAAAAAACTGAAAAGAAAAAAAAAAAAAAAAAAAATAACAAAAAAAGAAACTCCCCGTTATCCTTTAAAAGATGCTAAAAATATCAAAGGTATCTCCAACCATTCACAAGTGCTTTGAACCACCAATATTGCCATTATCAAGAACAACAATAAGATTGCACTCTACTATCCCAACCCAACCCTCTAAACCCCACTTGAAAGATTCAGCAACTAACACTTCCCATGAAATTTCAAAAAATCAACAATTGTTCTTTACAGATCCAATTTCACCTGGATCCGTGTTTTTTTTGCCCAATGGGGTTAAGATTTTTAACAAATTGGTTTCATTTATGAAACTTCAACAAGAATATAAGTACGGTTTTAAAGAAGTGATTACCCCGATAATATATAAGAAATCATTATGGGAAACATCCGGTCATTGGTCCAATTATAAAGATGATATGTTTAAAGTGGAATCTCAAAACCAAGAAAAAGAAGAATACGGTTTAAAGCCAATGAATTGTCCGGGCCATTGTGTTGTTTTTGATAAATTCGATAGAAGCTATACCGAATTACCACTGCGATTCAGTGATTTTTCGCCATTACACAGAAATGAAGCAAGTGGTGCTTTAAGTGGCTTAACGAGGGTCAGGAAATTCCATCAAGACGATGGCCATATTTTTTGTACACCAGATCAGGTAGAACAAGAAATTGTTAAATGTTTAGAATTGGTTGAATTGGCTTATACAAAAATTTTCAAGTTTGATACTATTAATAATAAACAAAAACAGCCTTATAGCTTAACACTGTCCACTAGACCACAAGATAAGTACATTGGCGATTTAAAAATTTGGGACCATGCAGAAAATATTTTGAAAAAAATTTTAAAAGAAAATGGCAAACCTTGGTCCGTCAATGAGGGTGATGGTGCATTTTACGGCCCTAAAATTGATATTAAAATTACTGACCATGTGGGAAAACAACATCAAGTTGCCACTATTCAGCTAGATTTCCAACTACCAGAAAGATTTAATTTACGTTACAAAGACAAAAATAACACTTATAAAAGACCCATTATGATCCATAGAGCGGTTTTTGGTTCTATTGAAAGATTCATGGCCATGTTGCTTGATTCCAACAAGGGTGCTTGGCCCTTTTGGTTAAACCCCTTCCAAGCCATTGTCATACCAGTAAATACTAAAAATGAAAAAGTCATGCTTACTTGTAAGGAAACAATGGAAAAATTAAGAAATACGTCAAGCAAAACAGAAGATGCATTATCCCCTGTTCTATTAAATAGTTTTCACTTTAATGTGGATATGGACGCTAGATCGGAGTCTGTAGGATACAGAATTAGAGATGCCTTAGCTAAAAACTATTCCTACTTGATAATAATCGGCGATAAAGAAGTAGAAACAGGAAAAGTAGCCATTAGAACTAATTCATCCAGAGAATTAGAACATCTAAGTGTAGATGAAATTTTTGCCAAATTCTCTGAATTAGAAAAAAATTATTTGTAAATATTTAGCATATATATATATATATATGTAGGTAGGTATCCTTATTACTTATTCCTTTTTAACACTAAAATTAATTGTATATAATGGATCCAAATCCGAAATTCCATTTGGCCAAATATTTTCAGGCAAATAGTCACCATTTTCTTGTAAAAATAAACGTCTCGCCTGTGAATCTTGCTCATTTAAAAGTTGCAATTTCTCCTTACATGCAGTCATTATTTTTTCCATTTGAATGGCAACTTCTCTTCTTCTTTCTACCTCTTGGAGCAAACTATGATAACTTGAAATGAATTTTTCATAATAGCTGCATAACTCTTTAATACTATCAAGTTCAATTGAACAGTCACTTTTATATTGATCCACGATATCCGATAATCCAATGAAAATATTTAAATGACTTTCAAATTTAATAAACTCGTCTACTATATTACTCATACTTGTTTTAATTTCACCTTTCCTCTTGTTAATACCCTTTTCAATGAAAAAATTAGTTACATCATCAGAAATTTGGAAAACATCATTTATAATCTCGTTTAAAGATCCAAATATTGAATCTAATTTCAAGTCATCATCAGCAACTACAGAATATAAAGTATCATCTTTTAACAGCATATTGCATTTATCAAAATGTGATGTTATTGAATTTAAAAAGTTTGTTAAATCAAGCTCTACAGCTTCAATATTGTCACTAAATTTCTGTATACTAGCCAAATTCTCTTCGGAATATTGTACATCGATCAAAGTAGTGAGGTTTTCCAGTTTTTCACTCTTTAGATTTTTACTTACTTTGTTCAAAATAAATTTATATTTTCCCTCAATAAGATTAACTTGCTGTTTCAACACTGGTATATCTGCCAATCTTTTTTGAAGCACCTCTAAATTTTCTACACTTACAAAATCGGCTAGAGTTTTTTTGCCATTACTCTTTGGAATTGTATTTTCACTAGTCTCAAAGTTTTTCTTTCCCAAAGTGTATGGTGTATCTTGCAATTTTTTAAATTTTAGATTCAATTCATTTTGCCATTCAATTAAATCACTAAATAACTTTTGGAAAACTTCTTTTTTCCACTTGGTTTCAATTAACTTGGACCCAACTTCTATTTTTAATATAGTGGTTTCTAGTAATTTACATTGATTTGTTATACAATTTAATGCAAAAGTGTGTTTATTGTATGATTTATCCCATTCGTTTAGTTTATGTTTAACTTGATTTAATGTGTTATTTGCATCTCCACATAGTGCTTGGGATCGTAATAAAATTGAAGTTGCATTATTCAATAATTCTTCTTTTGTTTTCATTTTCCTCTTCTTCTTCTTTGTCTGTTTCCTCCTCCCAACATCCTCCTGTTTGATATAAATTGATAAGAATATTTATAATTTTATTAAAGTTATTTTAATATTAAAGTTCAATTTTATGTTTTATACTATTAAAAAAAAAAAAAAAAACATTAAGGGTGGAAAGAACTTTTTTTTTTCTTTTTTTTTTCTAGGCATTTATTAAACTTCATAAGCATATTGAGTATTTCATCATAAAAAGAAGATAGTTGTATCACATAACTAAACCGGAAAAATAATAAGCAACTAAAACAATAATTATCAACTACATTGGTTTGACAAATAGATATTAACTTTAATAACTTAATGAACTCTTTTTCATGGACTGATCCCGATAATAGTACCAAAAACAAACTAGTCAATTTGAAGAACAATAACAATGACAATGACCTTAAAACCATGGGCTTAGAATCAAAGTATGGTGTTGGGGCCAAACTCTTGATGAAAATGGGCTATGTTGCAGGCAATGGATTAGGAAAACATAGCGACGGGATAGTTACCCCGGTGGAAACGGTGAAAAGAGTTAAAGGTGTAGGATTAGGAATGTTTACAGCAAAAAATGATTACTTGGAAGGTGAAAGTGAAAGTGAAAGTGAAAGTGAAAGCGATGAAGAACTTATAATTCATGGTATAGAATTCAAGAGTGGAGAAGTATTGAAATCTGCACATGAGCAAGAATTTGAACATATAAAATCGAAGCTAAAAGAATTAAAGGTTTCTAATGAACGATTGGAAAACATAAATTCGATAATTGAACTAAAGAGCTTATATTTCAAATTAAATACATTGAAAAATAGAATAACAAAATTCGAACAACAGGAATCACAAGAACTACAAAATAAGGCTGTAATAACAAAAAAAAAAGAGATTTTACAAAGAATTAAAAATATAGATATACTTGACGAACTTTACAACCAAAAGCTTATTACAGATATCATAATCACAGAAGTATTCACGCCATGGCAGAAAGACGATTTGCTATTGTATATTTTCAATATGATGCTATCTAATGATAAAGCCAACATACACGAATTAGATTACTTATTGTACCCTAATAATCAAATATTAAAATTTATGAACCATTGTTTAAACTGTAAAAATATCGAAGATGGGAATATGTTGAAGCTTCAAACCAAACTTTATCAACTACTATCACCTACAATTGAAGATATTTTAAAAAAATTTCTAACAACAAAATCAAATAAGGAGATTTCATTAGTTATAACGTTACTATTAGATTATGAAAATGTATTGAAATTTATCTCAACCACTGGAAATCATACTGGTAACTATTGCTATTATAATTACCTAGTTAACAAGTATATCACACCAAGGATACGAGATGTAATCTTCAGAGAATGGAATATTTTGGAAGACACATATACCCTCTCTACATGGTTCAAAGATTTTCAAATCATTATACCTGAAGCACAATATAGTATACTTTCAGATACAATAGTGGATAAATTTGTAGCATATTTAGACAATTGGTACCATAGAGATCCCTTATTGCCAACACAAGTGCTAGAACTAATAGAAAATGTATGTGCAAGCGGCAGTAATAATATAAACGTAGCTAAAATTTTAAATGAACACAAGTTTATCGAGAACAAGTTCCTAAAGCAGGTTTATCGGAAATATTTTGATTTGAATGCGGATTTACTTAATGACGAAAAATTAAGTCTCTATTTTTTTGCCAAATTAAAAGAATGCCAACCCATTTTAAAATATGGAGATTTTTACGACTTGATAATTTATCATTGTCTCAATGAAATTGCACAATATGCTTATATTTGGTTTATTTATCAAGGAGAAGATTTTTACGACAAGGGTGTTACTTGGTGTAAGTGGATCTTAGATCTGGTACCGGATGATATAGACGTTAAAAACGAAAATAAATTGAAGGAAATACATCTGTGGCTTGCTAACCCTTCAGTAGATAAAATAATTTATAGTGAACAATTGAATTTTGAAGGTTTGTCCCTTTTGAATACAAGTAATACAAATACTACGAGTACCACAGAATACAACATCGAGAATATCCCATTGATTAGGATAAAACCCACATTTAAAGAAGTCGTTGAGGATTATTGTGAGGAACACGGAAGGATATTACAAAGATCGACCGAAACATATTTTTTCCGAGAAAATCATGGCGGTACGTCATCAACTAAAATGTATCCTTTATATTATATAACGAGTTTTACGAATACCACCACCTCTAAGAAAAAAAGGATTAAATGCTTTATAAGCAATAACGATTGTTTATGGATAAATTATGACCAGGATCCAGATCATTATAAAAAAGTATTTTTGTATGAATTAGAAAGTGATTTTTTTTGACTTTATATCCAGACCCAATTCTGGTACTACCAATAATTTTCTTTAGGAATATTATAATTTTTATTTATTTATATTTATTTATTAATTATCTAATTTGCAATTCTTTTATTGGAAAAAAAAAAAGAAAAGGAAGGAAAAAAGTTCATAGAGGATCATAATGATATATATAATCAATATTTATATACAGACACACAATTTAAAGAGGGGATTTTTTTTTTTTTTTTTTTTTTTTTTTATAACTATATGTTCAATCTTTTTAAAATATAATTTACTGTCTCGTTTTATTAATTATTGCCCCTTAATAATTGAATTATTCAGAAGAAGCAACAATAGCTTCATCTTCCTCTTGTTCAGCTTTTTGCATTGCTTCATCTTGTTCAGCTTTTTGCATTGCTTCATCGTCATCCTTCAATTGTTCAACATAATGTTCTGGGTGTTCCCTAAAACAATTTTGCATATTTTGGAATTTTTCCACACAATCAATACCTTTTGGTTCAGCTTCTGAATAAACAAAACAACTAAATGCTTCCTTAAATTGTTCACCACATGGACCATGGGCCATGCCGCCCAAACAAGGACAATCCCAATTTATTTCGCCAGTTTCTGGGTTATAGGCAGTTTCTCGTTTTTCACCTTCTGGGGTCTTAACAGGGGTAGCAGAGGAACCAGTCGTAACAGAATCACCATTAGAAGTGGCAGCGGCAGCGGCGCCAGCAGCAGCGCCAGCGGCAGCAGCAACTTTGACAGGATCAATATCTTGAACTATCTCCTCTTCGACAATTACCACAGGTTCTTCACTTTGCTCACTTTCATTTTCTGAAAAACCATTGTTTGTAGTTGCAGTAGCAATAATTACGGGTTCTTCTTGGACAATATTTTCTTCAACTTTACTTAGTACATTACTGCCGAAAGGTTTATCATTAGAAGTGGAAAAAGAAACGTCATCATTTGCAAGGTCTTGTTTCAATCCTTCGGTGACTTTAATTGGAATTTCCTGTACAATAACAATGGAATCTTGATCATCCGCGGTTGGTTGCTCATTAGATTCTGTGGTAACATCGGTGTTATCACTCTTATCTTCTTGGTTGGCTGGTTCCAAAGTAGCCTCTTCTATTTCTACAGCAATTGGTTCCTCGGTTTTTTCATCAACAAAAACATCAGCTTCAACAACTTCAATACCTTTTTCTACTGGTGTTGTAGCGTCTGATGTTGTATTTTCAGGTGTAACTTCGGGAGTTGTATTTTCAGGAGTTGTATTTTCAGGAGTTGCTTCAGGAGTTGTGTTTTCAGGTTTAACTTCAGATGTTGTATTTTCAGGAGTTGTGTTTTCAGGTTTAACTTCAGATGTTGTATTTTCAGGAGTTGCTTCAGGGGTTGTATTTTCAGGGGTTGCTTCAGGAGTTGTATTTTCAGGTTTAACTTCAGATGTTGTAGCCTCAGATGTTGCAACTTCCGGTTCTGCCTGCTCCGGTTCTGCCTGCTCCGGTTCTACCTGCTCTGGTTCTTCCTCTTTCTTTTCCCTTTTAATACCTAACGATTCACCAAAAACGTAAAAAATTGCTAAACCAACTGAAGCACCAGCTAAAAACAAACCCGGTAGTTTATTTGGGATTTCTTCATTACTACCATTATGGAAATTACTATTGTATCTCTTAGTAACGACAGTAGGCCTAGTACTAATATTTGGAAAAACAAGAGTAGTGGGCCTAACACCATGAGTGCTTAGTAATCTCCTAATTGCACGGTTTGCAATGGATTTATTAGAATAACAATAATTACGTAACATAAAGGCTGGTTTATTATTATCAATTGATTAATTTTTATTTCACTGAGATTAATTTTTTTTTTTTTTTTCATGATGGTAAGCAATAATAGTGTAAAATGATACAAATAAATGAGAATAACATTATGTTGAAGAGAAAGAAAATAAAATTAAAGTTATAGTAAAGTAGTAACAAGTAAAAAAAAAAACAGAAACAGAAACAGCAAAAGACAAAAAAAAAAAAGACTCCTATTTATATGTATTATGCCCTTATTTATTTTTTTTATTTTCTTTTTTTCCCTTTAAATTATTACTAATGATAATATGATTGATGACAATAAATTGTGTTTCCTTTCCTCTCGGACGTTGTACAATCGGTAAAAATATAAACGCTACAAAATGTAATAGCTGAATGTAATAATTGCCACTATTGCACTTTTATTAAAAATGGTCCAATTGGACAAGCAACTCAATAAAAAAAAAAAAAAAAAAAATACTCGGATTTATCTACACTCGGTCTATGAAAAAAAAAAGAGAGAGAAGAAAAAAAAGGCATTACGCAGTAAAATAAGACTTTTCGATTTTATATGTTCGTTTATTTCTTTTTAACTACTGCAGATAAACAATTCAAAAAATATCCAACAGTTTACCATTTTAATAACAACAACAAAGAGAAGAAAAGAAAAAGAGTAAATCACTTGCCAAAACAACACATATAATGAAGATTTATTACATAGGTATATTGAAACATTTTGAAAATAAAAACAATAGTGCTGATAGCACCGCAACAGAAATATGTAGTTCCAAAAATTTATCTGACTTTGGGTTTTTTGAAAGATCAAGTGTTTCTCAATTCATGTCCTTTTTCAGTAACACTGTAGCCAGTAGAACAGGTCCTAACAAAAGACAAAGTATACAGGAGGGCGATAACTATGTAGGCCATGTGTACACTAGAAGTGAAGGTATAACTGGTGTTTTAATTACTGATAAGGAGTACCCAGTTAGGGCAGCCTATACCTTATTAAACAAGATATTAGAAGATTTTCTAGTAATAGCACCTAATTGGAAAACTGATGCCCCTGATAATGCCAATATTCCACCAACATTACAAGGCACCTTGGACAATTACATTAATAAATATCAAGACCCAAGCCAAGCAGATTCTTTATTAAAAGTTCAACAAGAGTTAGACGAAACTAAGATTGTCTTGCACAAAACTATAGAAGGTGTTTTACAAAGAGGAGAAAATTTAGACAATTTAGTTGATAAGTCACATGATTTAACTGCATCTTCTAAAATGTTTTATAAACAAGCTAAGAAAACCAATTCTTGTTGTGTACTTATGTAGAAAGAACGGAAGTCAAATTTTCTTTTTCTCTTTTTTTTGTTTTTTTATTATTATAATGATAGAAAGAGAATTAGTCTTTAAAAATTAGTGCAGCTTAGCCACTGTACTGATTATTTATTATGTACCAAGAAGAGCAGTTTTACGTTGTTTAGAAAAAAAACTTTTTATTTTTTTTTTTTTTATTTTTTTTTTAATTTTTTTTTGCCACCGGAAACATGGTGTCAACTCGGTGTAAGGAATCCTCCAAACCGAAACTGTGGAATTGTCCCGAACAGCAGACAAATGATTGTCACTTCCTTTTCCCCTTTTTTTAATTAGCAAAGAAAAAAAGCGTGGGTAATTTGACAAGCGTGGGATATTATTATGTTACGGATAGAAGAAAAATGGAGGTTAGACGTGGGTGGTGGTGATGATCGGGAAGGGGGGAAAAATTACTCCCGATAATCTTCTCTACTAAATTTCATATCAATTTCTTATGTTTTTTTTTTTTTTTTAGTTATTTTCTAATAAAACAATGGGATATTGAAACTATAAACTAAATCTCTGTATCTATCATGCAACCTTTTATTTACTATCATAGATTTCCCTTCGTCCTCTCCTTCCAGAATTATTAATGAAAAATGAAAAAAAAAAAAATAAAAAAAAAATATCATATAAACAAAGAAATTATATAAATGCTAAAGATATTTTGTAAGACATGACAAATCAATAACTTTAAAAGTTCAGAAGAATTATTCCCACTTTTTGTATTTTGTATCTCTCTCCTTTCTTTTCAAATATTTTCTTTTTTTCCTCTTATTATCATATGAAACTTCGACTCTACAAAAAATAGTCAATATCTAAAACTACTTAGACGAGAGTAGCACAGATAAGCACAATGTATAAAAGACTAATAAGCAAGAAAGTTTACCTTAATACTTTTAACAGTAAAGCTAATTTTACTGGCAAGTATTTATCTGCGCCAAAATGTTCATTCAATTGTATACGAGGATATTCCAAATTTAATGGCAATTACAATGTCCACAGCGCTAAGAAATATGACAACAACAACAACAACAACAACTCCAGGTTTTCCCTCTTTGCTGCTGTTGCGGCCGCGGTAATTACAGTTGGTACGACAGCTATAATAACTAGTAATAAGAGTGATGCCAGCTTTTTATCCAATACTTCTTCTGTTTTAAATAAACCGCCAATTGATCCAAAGGAAGTTGTGAAACACAACAAACCAGATGATTGTTGGATTGTCATCAACAATGTTGTTTATGATCTGACAGATTTTATTGCCAAGCATCCAGGTGGTCCCGACATTATTCAATCCAATGCTGGTAAAGATGTTTCTGCTATCTTCAATCCATTACATGCAAGCGATGTCATTGATAAATATATCAAGCCTGAATGTCAATTAGGTCCACTAAAAGAACCATTACCTGAATCCTATATTTGCCCACCATTGACACCAGGTGAAACTGCCGAAGATGTTGCTAGGAAAGCCGAGTTAAGAGACAAATTGCCACCACTAGACTCATTAATTAACCTTTACGATTTCGAATATTTAGCCTCCCAAATTTTGACTAAACAAGCCTGGGGTTATTATAGTTCTGCTGCGGATGATGAAGTCACCTACAGAGAAAACCATGCTGCCTATCACCGTATCTTTTTTAAACCAAGAATTTTAATCAACGTCAAGGAATGTGATTTATCAACTACCATGCTAGGAACAAAAATGGATTTACCATTTTATGTTTCCGCTACAGCATTGTGTAAATTAGGTAACCCAAGTGAAGGTGAAAAAGATATTGCCAGAGGATGTGGTATGGGTGAATTTAATTTAACTCAAATGATTTCCACGTTGGCTAGTTGTTCATTGAAGGAAATTGTTGAGGCCAAAGTTAATGATAAACAAACTCAGTGGTTTCAATTGTATGTGAACGCTGATAGAAAGATCACTGACAACTTAATCAAAAATGTAGAAGAACTAGGTTTAAAGGCAATTTTTGTTACTGTTGATGCTCCAAGTTTGGGCAGAAGAGAAAAGGATATGAAAATTAAGTTTGATCCTTCAAAAACACCTGAAATCACTAATGAGGATAAATCACACAAAAAACAACAAAACACTAGAGGTGCCTCGAAAGCTCTATCTACTTTTATTGATCCATCTTTGACTTGGAATGATGTTATTGACATTAAGAAGAAAACCAAATTGCCTGTTGTAATTAAAGGTGTTCAGTGTACAGCCGATATCCTAAAAGCAGCTGAAATTGGTGTCGATGGCGTTGTTTTATCAAATCATGGGGGTAGACAGTTAGATTTTTCAAGAGCCCCAATCGAAGTATTGGCTGAAGCCATGCCTATTTTAAAAGAAAAAGGCTTGGACAAGAAATTGGAGGTGTATATTGACGGTGGTGTTCGTCGTGGTACCGATGTTTTAAAGGCCTTGTGTTTGGGTGCCAAGGGTGTTGGCTTAGGTAGACCATTCCTATATGCCAATAGTTGTTACGGTAAAGACGGTGTCAACAGATTGAAAGAGATGTTGGCCGATGAAATTGAAATGAATATGAGATTATTGGGTGTCACTAAAATTAGCGATTTAAAACCTGAGTATTTGGATATGATTAGTTTGCATGCCAGATCCGTTAATGTTCCAAAAGATAATTTATATCAAGAAGTTTATATTCCTAGCACTACTGTTGAATTTTTAGATGAATAAAAAAAAACACTTTGTAGTTTATAAAGCGTGACAAAAAAAAAAAAAAAACAATAATATATTTACTTTATAATTCTATTTATTCTTTTAATACCATTTATCTATAATGCGTATATATATTTTTTTGACTTAATTTTTCGATACCTTAAAACTAAGGACATTATTATTTTAGGATTTATCAAAGTTGGTATTCAACATTTTACAGAAAAAATAGTCACGTTTTCATTAATTTTTTGTAGTTGACAATTTAAACATTTTCGGAAAAATGCTACTAGCCCTAATTTATGGTTTATTTATTGATTCATTACCTATATTATATAAATATATATATATATATATATTTTTAATAAAAGGGGGCAGTGAAAAAGTCTTTTCTTTCTTTTCCTTTTCCTTTTTTTTTTTTTTTTTTTTTTTTCCTTTTTGATCAACATCTTGCCGCTGTAGTTAAGCTACTAGCAAATCACAAAAAAATATAAAAAATAAAAGAGAAAAATTCATTTATTGTTACACATTTAAATTATATTTTATAAAACACTCTGTAAAAATGATCACAGATAAGAATATGAGTGTGCGTAGCAGTTCTAGTAACCCATATCTGAAACATAGTTTTAACCACAACAACAATGAAACTCATAATAACAATGGGGAAGATTCCATTTTTAAACTACCGCAGCTACCACCTTTAGGCAAAACACCAATAGAACTGATTAAATCATTAAAAAATCATAAAACAAGAAGTATAGAAAGTCTAGGATCTTCACATTCCATTTTGAACGAAAATGACAAAATATATAATCTACCTCCTGTCCCCCCACCAAAGGACTATGATTACGCCGAACTGGCCAAAAAATCAAAATTTGGGTCCAAAAAACATCATAGTTCTCATAGTGTTAGCCATAGCCAGCATCATTCTGGACATGTTAGACCTCTACCACTTAGAATACCCTCAGATACTTTTGCTACTTACACCAATTCACACACTAATCCGCATCCCGATAATGAAATCTGTAAAAACAAAGAAAATATACACTCGCCGTTTTCCTCCCCATCATCATCATCATCATCATCATCCACAGCTCGAGACTATATATCTCCATTTATCGGCGAGTCAAGCATGCCTTCTTTAAAATCACAAAGACAAACAACTACAGCATCCAGACATCATTTTGAACAATATAATTCTCCATTTGTCAATGATGACTCCTTATATGACAGCATTGTGCTACCTCCAAGAAATGAAAAGAATTCTATATCTGATTCCCCCTCTTTTTCTTCCCCTCCTTCTTCTTCCTCTTCCTCCTCTTCTCCCCCTGCTCCCCCTGCCCCTTCCTCTTCTCGTGTTTCTTCTTCAAAAGATATTGAAATAATGGAAACTGAAGAATTAGTCGATTTTGTAAATAATGTGCTCCCACCATGGTCACAACAATCACACAATCTTGTGCATAACAATGAATCTAATGTGATTACACCTACAAGTACTGTTTTTAGAATACAATCTAACGACTTTAAACAAATGAATAGTTCAACAACAAATGCAAGTAGTAGTAATGGTACGATTAGAAGCAACAACACCCTAAAGAGACTAAATTATGATAGTAATAATAATATGAGATACCCTTCGTCTAATTACACTTTCAGTACTGGCAGCCAAAAGACAATAACCACAGGAGGAAGTAGAGGTAATGCACTATTATCGGATTATAATACCACAACCAACACCAACATTAATAATAGAAACAGCCATCTAAGACTTAACAGTTTTAATAGCGTTTTGGGCGCTAAGCCATTACAGGAAGTTCCAAGTGTTAATATGCCTACACAACCCTTTAGTATTGATTTAATAGACGATTTAAAATTATATCAATGCAAATCCATCTATAATTTAAGTGATATTTATGAATGGCTATTAAAAATATATTTTGAATGGTTTAACGAGTATATTTTTTATAAATTTGATTTTTTCCAATTGGTACAGTTATTGTTGGAATTTCAATTACCCACTTTTCATGATCAAGATGTTTTAGATTCAAATGTTGATAGAATTATAGAAAGTTTAATTTTGCAAGAAGCGATACGTTTTGAGGATCAGTTGCAACAAGAAGAAAATAGCAACGGCGACGAAATAACCATTGTCGTTGCAGGGTTAAACATATCTGGTGTCTTTACTGGGTTATTACCTTGCTATAGCTGCAACCATGGTCAAAAAGACAATAACACGGCATACAAATACGCGTGTTATTCGAATACTTGTCAATTGTTTTTAAAAGAAAGGGAAAGTTCTTTAAAACACAACAATAGTGTAGGTAATAGCAACAGTCAAAACAGGAAAGGTAATGCCAAACTTAGTAACAGAACTATTGGAATCTGGTCTGATTATTGGCACTTAACTTCAGAGGAGTTGCATGAAATTAATCCAAGGGAAGTTAAAAGACAAAGTTTTATATTTGATTTGATTATATTAGAGGAAAAATCCATGAATTTAGCTAACGCTGCTGTAGAAATATATGGAAGAAACTTTGAACCTGATTTACTACCCAAAGATCCTACTTTCTACACTTTAGCATTTGAGATTTTTGTCCCGTTGATCAATTTACACATGGAACATCTTTCAAATCCGATATTCCATAAATTAGAAACAAGGGGGAAATTTATTGATGGTGTAGGGAAGATATATTTGAAATGGTGTCATGAAGCTCGGCAAATTTATATAGAATATGCTGAAGCAATGGCTACGGTTCATGAAATTATTAATTGGGAAAAAAAAAATCATAGTAGATTTTCCATTTGGTTGCAAAAAATGGATAATTCACCTGAAATCACCAAATCTAAAATATATTATGATGTTGTGTTTTTTGGTGGGTTTTTCAAAAGTTTACAGAATATTCCCGTTACTTTAAACTCCATTCTGAAAAATACTGACAAGTCCATGGAAGATTATGATTATCTATGTATGGCTATTCAAGAGATCGAGAGATTGAATTCCATAGTTGACAAGGTGCATGGGGAAGCGGTTGATAGAAGGAAAGTTATCAGGTTGTCTAGACAATTGATTATTGGAAATACGCTTGGTTACGCCAATCTTGGTACCACTGCGACTAAAACAATCACCGTATCTGGAACTAGACCATTAGATGCTAATCTGATGGAGGATGATACCGAAGAAAGAAGTGCAAACGATACTTTGGATTTAAGATTGAATGAAAAATCAAGAAGATTAATTCAAGATGGTATACTTTTGAAAAAAAGAGACTTGTGGTTGGAACCTTCTCAAGTGCATGTATTTTTATTAGACAATTACTTTTTGATTACCGAACCTATCAAGAAAACTTTGGATTTGAAATATAAATTACTTGAAAGGCCTATTCCAATTGATTATTTAAGCTTAGAGACCAAACAAATAGATGATGGTAATGGTAGTTTGCCTTCCACACCCATAGCTCCAATTGGTAACTTTAATAGATCGTTTGTGTCTTCTCCAGCGACTAATATTCCACTCATGTCTACCTTACAACATAAATTTTTATCCTCATCTACTAACGTTAACGGTAATAGTACTGAAAATGTGAGTACTGTTTCAAGTTCAATAACTTCTAGCTCTGACTATGATCATAATTCAAACAGTCAACAACAATTTCATTTTAAAATAAGAAACACAGCTACCAATGAATCTTTTACGTTTACGACTAATAATCAAGCTGAAACAGTTTCTTGGTTGCAGGCTCTATTATCTGTATTAAAGTCTAAAAATGCGGAGAATGGCAAGTCTCAAATTTTTAAATTAGAATGTCTAAATGATATGTTTGTGTATGAAGATAGAAGTGCACCGACCAATTTGCCAGTTACAACAGATGGTTCAGTTATTGATGCAGCATTAAAGAAGTTTTACCCCAATGGAATAGTGGCGGCTACAGTAAATAGTGAGGGGATTAAGGGAAGCGTCTTGTTTGCTTGTAAATTCACTTATGAAGGCAGAATATTCATTCTATGTGCCATATCTCATGGGATCTATATGACCGAGGTGAATAAAAAAACTAGCTGGAAACTAATTTTAAAGATAAATAAAATTAAAAGTTTGGTTGTTAATTTAAAATTTAACATGTTATTTGTATTGTACGATAGGAAGTTAATTTATTTTAGTGTGCCGAGTATAATGCTTGCGTATTGCAATTCTGTCAAATATTTAACACAGAATCAATTGGTTGGAATATTGATTGCAGATAAAGTGTCATATTTCACCATTGCTGAAAATTTTGAGAATTCAAGACACTTGGTCTATGAAAAAAAGGGCATTTTATATTTTATGACTCCGGAATATGATAGGATTGATAATACAGTGAGGTTTTTCAAGTTGTTTAAGAGTTATAAACTACCAGCAAATACATTATCTTTTCAGGATGATGAAGTAGAGCATTTGGTTGTTTTTAATAAAAGTTTTATAGTTTGTTGCTCTAAAGGCGTCTTCCTATTTAATGAGTCATTTAACGAATCCGGTATTCAGTTACCAACAATTCCGTCACAAGTAACTCATGGTGATAGTACTTATAATTACGATGGGAGTCACCATGGCGTTTCACTGGATGGCAATTCTGTAGCAACCAGTAGCCATAGCGGTATCTCTTCATCCTCTTCCAGTTCTTCATCGGTATCGGTTGATAGTTCAAAATCGAAGGAGAAAATGCTAAAATTTGTTAGAAACGATATTTTGAATAATAAAACAAAGCCAAAGGGGTGTTTTAAGTTGAGTACAACAGGTGAGTATGTAGTAATATATGATGAAGCCGTTATTAAAATGAACAAACATGGTGTGGTTACAGATTGGAGATCAGATATATTAGTGTTAGATTTTTACTGTCACAATTGTTCAATGAATAACGAGTTTTTAATTTTATGTGGTGAAAATTTGATACAAATATATGATTTTAGTGGTGATAATATTAGAACCACCAATTTGAATAGACTCACACCGGTTCAAATCATCAAGGGTAAGAGAATTAAGTTAGTAAGCAGTGGAAATATCGATGACACAATTATAAGTTTAAGTCACCCCATGATTTTGGGTAGGCAATTGGTAATTGCATTTCATAACTAGATGGATGGAACACATTTTTTGTTAACAATGGTTATAATACTTTGTATACTTTCTTTGGTGCACAAATAATATGTGCTTAGAACCTTTGCTATTGAGGCTATAAAGAAAGACAAAAAAAAAAAAAAAAAAAAAAAAAAAGAAATGCTTTATCAGACGTTGGCGTGTTAATTATCAAATTCTGTAAGTTATGTGCTTCTGGACTAGAGAGTGACGTATTTTTTTTTTTTCGTTGCTTTTTTTTTTTTTTTTTTTTTTTTTTTTTTTTTTTTTTTTTTTTGTGAAAAGTGTATGATAAACTTTTTTGAATGCAACTTTTTATTTTTTTTTTTTTTTTTTTTTTTTAAATACATATATATATATATGCAGTGACATCAACAATGTTATAAGTAGAACTAAAGACAATAAGAAATTATACTAATTGAACATGCATTTGCGATCGAATAAAAATGTTATGAACATTGATACATTGACATATTATTTACTTTATATACCGATTTTTAAATATTATGGCATAATAACAATTGCATTAAATCTAGGAATCATACTCATATATGGCATTGACTTTCATTTTAATTTATCCATCATAATATCCATTTTAGTCATAAGTATAACCCAAGCCATTATTAAAGTAAATCAGTGGTGCAAAAAAAATAATGGTGGTAAAAATGAATGGATACCATTAAGTAAACGTGAAAATGTCTCAATTAATGTTGTAGTAACGGGAGGAGGTAATGGGTTAGGCCTAAAAATAGTTGAAAGTTTGATATCAAGATATAGTAACAATAAAACTATTAGCAACCTAAATAATTTAAAAATGAGCATTATTGTAATAGACAAAGAAATACCTGTTGGTATTACGAGTACTAAAAATTTATCGGTTGAAGTACATTATATAAAGCATGATTTTAAAAATGCTCCAAATCAAAACTTATATAAAAAAATATTGGAAAAATTTGACAACAGTAACAGCAATAGTATCAACGTTTTAATTAATAACGCTGCTATTAGGTATAAATTTGATGAATTGTACAATATTGAAGATGATATAATTAGAGAAAACTTTCAAGTTAATGTGTTCAGTCCCGTGAGTTTGATAAAAATGTTGAAACCAAATTATTTAATTACGATATCTAGCGTTTTAGGACTTATTGCGCCGAGTAATTGCTCGGTATATGCAGCTACAAAATCAGCATTATTGTCATTTCATGATTCATGGATACATGAAAGACGTGAAAGACGTGGATTACTAGTTTTGCCTGGTCAATTGAAGGATACCGATATGTTCAGAAATATTACACCACCGAAACCATTTTTTGCACCATTAGTTGATATTAATCAATTAGTTAATGAAATACTTTTAAAATTAGAAATAGGTGAGTGTGGTGAATTATGCATGCCGCTCTATGTAAATTTTATGAGCATTTTGAGATGTTTACCTTATTTTATGGTTGAAATATTAAGAAAATTCAGTGGTGTAGATGATTGTAAAGAAGAAAATTTTTAAAATAAGCATGGTGAATTTATGTAATTTTATACATATTATAAAATAGTTTTTTTTTGGCAATTATAATTTTTTTTTATTGACTATATTTTGTAATTTTTGTATGAATAGATCCACTTGCAAAATCCCATCTTCGGTGAAGACCTCATTAATCTTAATTTCACCCTTAATTATCTGATTATTTAGTGAGACATTCAATTTGTATTCTGGTGAATAGTTTGATAAAGTTGTTTGGACTTCAATTTTATCTTGTGGTTTTTTATTAGCATGTGCAACATAGACTTTATTCTGATCTATATATTTGGTAAACCACCAATAGATTATAGATAATATAGAGTAAGCGATTACCAATACTGTTTGGTATGATAACGTCTCCTGAAATTTAAACTTCTTATCTAAATAAAAACTTGCACCAGCGATTGTAACCATAATTACACCCATAAATAACTTTATATCTTGATTGATATAAAGTTGTTTATAATGGAACTGTTCATTGAAAATTTCTTGTAAAGTGTTGTCTAATAATTCCTTAACTTCTGCTGAAGAATTAACATTATTAACTTTCTTTATAGTTGAAGAAGACGAGGTCATTTCTTTTTTTTTTTTCCTTCTTTTTTGTTTGTAAGAATTATACTATGATTATAAATGATATAGTTTTTCTTTTAATTTTAGTTTGCATTAGAAATATAAACAAGTTAACATTAAAAGTGTTTTTACAAACATTGTTAAATTTTATTTACACTTTTTTTTTTCGTTAAAATAAATAACATTTTTATTTCTAAAGGAATATCCGGACAGTGAGAATTATTATGGATTAGCGCATTTTCGGGATTCCTTTTTTTTTCAAAAATTACAAATGGCATGCCGCCACTCACCACGCCTCACGTTTAAATTACCATTAATTATTATTATTATTTCTTTCTTTCTTTCTTTTTCTTTTCTTTGGAACTTTAAGAAATCTAAGTTAATAAAGGGGAAATTAATTAAATAAATAAATAAATAAATAAAAAGCTGCTCTCTCTCTCTTTATCAATTAACTTTTACAATTAATACAATTTATCTCAGTTTTTTTTTTTTTTTTTTTTTTTTTTTTTGATAATCAAATAACTATAATTGTAAATAATTAAACAAAATCATACAATTAAAACTCACATCATTAAAAAAGAAAAACGAACTTTGACTACTATTTGGTTCGGTTCCTAGTACTTTATTAAGACAGCCAGTAGGAAGCAGACAAACATACAAAAAAAAAAAAAAAAAAGAAGGAGACATCACTATTTTATTTCTATTTGTTATTATCCTTTTTTTAAAAATAACTAATTCACTTTTCCTATTTCCTTTCCCCCACCTTCTCACATTTTATAGGTAACTACTATAAAATATTAACAATCGATCTTTATCACTCAAATATATTTATTTATATTTGCACTTGACCCTTTAATGGAGACAGATTTTCAAAATTCAATATTACTACTGACTCCTAATAATAAAAACAATACCATGGCCGATAAGACTAAATTTAATTCCAATGCGCAAAGTTTTAGCCCCAAAATAGGAATAAATAATAATAGCAATGGGAATATGAATAATCTTGATACTAGTCTTAATGGTATTGGGAAATCAAGCGTTTCTAATAACAACCAAAATACCTTAAAGAAGCAAAAAAAGTTTTTGGATGATAGCTATAGCAAAAACAAAAGTATGCATCATAGAAATAATAATAAACCGTACAAAAATAATGAACCGCTTTACCATAGAAATAATAATAATAATAATAGAGGTAAGAAGAATAGAAAAAATAACACCGTTATTCCTATTACATCTTCTGTTCCTAATGAAGTAGCTTTACCGGATTTTGAACAAACTTTACAAGACGAGTTGTTAAATGGACATTTCAAACCTCGTGGTAGGAAAACTCAGATATCTATAAATCATTTATTAGATTTTCAATTCTCTGATATCGATAAAAAAACACATCAGTATCAACAGCAGAATCACCACCGATGCCATGGGAACGACAGGTTTAATACTCCCTTCAAGGAACGATTGCATTTGCATGGTGAATCTTTTATTAATGCAACTTGCAAGTTTATTGTCAATGATAACTACACCTATGAAGACCAGTTCAATGATCCCAATTTACCCATTCCAAGAGAAAAGATATTTAGAGTTGTTACTACTTTAAATAAACAAGCGTGTCCCATCTGTTTATCTGATGATATTGTCGCACCAAGAATGGTTTCTTGTGGCCACATATTTTGCTGTTGTTGTTTGTATCAATTCTTCAAGCAAGATTTAGAAAACAAAAATAAAACTACACAGAGTAACAACTCTGATGTGTTGCGAAACAAGCACACCCGTAAATACTACGAATGTCCCATCTGTTCCTCAATTATAAAAAGACATACTGTTTTGCCCGTTTTATCTAACAATTCATTAATAACACATAAAGATTTATCGTCATTGTCTTCTATTAATGCCACCACTCTGCCTACTGTTAAAGTTAATGATACTGTGAATTTTCAGCTAATGTGTAGACCACACGGCTCGGTAATGGCCTTGCCCGTTATTTTTGGTATTGATCCGGAGCGTTGTACTTATCCACCAAGCATCAATACGCCATTAATTATCGAATATACCCGTATTTTTAAATCCTCTATAAGCGACCAAATTGAATTCTACAAACAAGATATAAAAGATATCAGGGCGCAAGCTGAATTGGATAGGTTGATGTATGGTGATAAGGGGATAATTGCCAAATTGGTAGAAGATGAAATAAACGATGAAATTGAAAAATTAATGGTTGAAATTATGAACACAGATAATAAACAGCAGTTTGATGTAAATGCCACTGATGATGATAATAATAATAATAATAATAATAATAATACAAAGGCTATTGATTTGAAAAGTATTTACAATGACTCTAATGCTTATTTTTATTATGAATATATTGACCCAAGCAATAACCAAAGATTTTTTTTATCTGCCCTAGATATAAAACTTTTACGAACCACGTATCAGTCTTATTTCAAATTCCCTGTAGTTTTAGGTTTAAAAATAGAAAATATCCATACTGATCATGTTGTAACTGAATCTGGTGTTAGAAAATATAGATTTTTCAGTCATTTACCATTAGGTACTGAGTTTAATTTAGTAGATATAGACTGGAGGAAATTAATTATATCAGATAGCGATAATAATGATGGCTCAGATTTAATTATTCCTCAAAATGTCTATGAATCTTTTGCTAATGAATTACGTTTAAGAAGGTCAAATACTTGTAAAAAAAAAATTAGAGAAGACAAGGAAAAAAAGCTCTATGAAAGGCAATTAGAACAAAAGCATCTGGAATTTTATCAAAAGGAGAATGGCATTAAAGCAGGCAGGGATTCAACAATATATCCTAGTAGTACTATTTCTGGATATAGTTTACCTGATTTAGAACATGTGACGGATACTTCTACAAGACCAAACGGAAATGGAAACGAAGACGCTTTGATTAAAAATAGCGGTCTAGTTAAGAAGACTATATGGGGCACTGTTATCCCAATCTCAGAGGAAGAAGTCAATAAGGATAAAGAATCTTTGGAAGACTGGGTATCCCCAGAAGTTTTAGAAGAATTGAAAAAATTAAAAATAAACAATTCAAATATAAAAACAGAAAGCGACAGTAATAATGATAAGGGAAATAAAAACAATAATAACAAGAAAAAAAAGAAGAAGAAATTGACACTTTTTTCTAACTCTTCCCGAGCTAATTTTTAATTAGAGATTTTTATCATGTATCTGGAATCTCTGAATTAATAACGTATTATCACTGATATATATGATATATTTTTTTTTTTTTATTTGACTAATTAAATAATGACATATGCGAAGTTACCCATAAACTGTATATTATTATCAATTTTTTTTTATTTATTTATTTCTATAAGGTTAGTATTATTAATAATGGTGATCGGTATCACTTGTTAAAGTTATTCTAATGTTAAATCTATAGCCCAACACCAATAGTAATTCCGTATCAAATGATAATAAATGCTATCCATTTTTTTCAAAACATTTTTTCATTTTCTTATTTTACCCGAATTCAAAATTTATTATTCCATGACATTTTTAAAACAACAACAAAAAAAAAAAATTTTAAATATATTTTTTTTTTTTTTTTTTTTTTTGTTTATTAAACAGAAGCCTTAGATAAAATACAAATTAAAACAAGAAAGACAAACAAAAATAAAAAAATAAAAGATTTACATCAATAAAAAGAGTTAAATAACAGATAAATTAATAAACATGAGGTATGTTTTTGTCAATTCACTTTTTATCATCAAAATGATTTATTAGTTAGCCTCTTTCTTCAAGGCAGTATGATTTTTTTTGGAGACTGTCCCCGCTGAATTTTATGAAAGGACTAAAGTTTTCTTTAAGGGATAACGGAGCAGTAAATGTTTTTTATTCTAAATAATAAAAGCAAATGGCTAAATTAGCATACGATTATTTTGCATTGAATATTATAACTGATAACTCCTAATTGCACAAATCTTTAAAGTTAAAGTTTTCTTCAATAAACAAAAAAAAAAAAAAATACATATTTAATATTTATTTGAGTGTACTAACTGTTTTATTTTTTTTTGTTGTTGGAAACGGTACAAAAAAAAAAAAAAAAAAAAAAAAAAAAAAATTAAAAAATGAACTATATTTACACAAACATATGTCTACATGTATATAGTCGTTATGAATTGATATATTAAAGTTCAATTTTTTTTTTTTCATTTTTTTTTTTTTCACTTTTTTTTTTTTTTTTTTTTTTTAACTCGTTTTTGATATTTATCGTGATTTTTATTTGAAATAGTGGAAAATTTGTTCGCGCTTCAAAATATAGACATGTTTTTGGTCAACCAGTTAAAAAGGAATTGCAATATGAGAATGTAAAGGTTACTAATAATGCTTGGGACTCAAACATTATTCAGACCAATGGCAAATATTTATCGGTTAATTGGAACTCTTCTGGAGGTGGTGCATTTGCTATCATCCCAGTTGGTGAAGTTGGTAAGGCACCCGATCAAGTACCATTGTTTAGAGGGCATAAAGCACAAGTTTTAGATACCGCATTTGACCCATTTGATGACCAAATTGTTGTTAGTTCTAGTGACGATGGAAAAATTGGTGTTTGGAAAATCCCAGACGATTATTCTTTTATTAATCCCAAGTTTTCCGAGGATAAAGATGGTGAGAAGTACGTTGCTGATGTTTCCGAACCAATCAAATTTTTAACTGGACATTCCAGAAAAGTTGGTCATGTTATTTTCCATCCAACTGCGCAGCACGTTTTAGCTTCATCTAGCATGGATTATACTGTCAGAATATGGAATATTGAGACTGGTAAGGATGAAATTATTTTAAAACATCCAGATATGGTTACTTCTATGAGTTTTAGTTATAATGGTAAATATTTAGCAACAGTGGCTAAAGATAAGAAATTACGAGTCTGGGATGTCAGAAATAATAAAATTGTCAGTGAGGGGAAAGCGCACGACAGCCCAAAAAATCAAAGAGTTGTTTGGTTGGGTGCTGATGATAGATTAGCTACTACCGGGTTTTCGCGTTTAAGTGATCGTCAGATTGGTATTTGGGACGCTTTCAATTTAGAAAAGGGCGATTTAGGTGGGTTTTATACTGTCGATCAAAGCGCTGGGATTTTAATGCCATTTTATGATGATAGTAATAAAATTTTGTATTTGGCGGGCAAAGGTGATGGTAACATTCGTTATTTTGAATTTAACAACGACGAGCTCTTTGAGTTATCCGAATATAGTTCGACCCAACCACAAAGAGGATTTTGTATGGCTCCAAAAAGAACAGTCAACGTTCACGAAAACGAAATTATGAAAGCTTATAAAACTGTTAATGACCTGTGCATTGAACCAATTTCTTTTATTTGTCCAAGAAGGTCTGAAGTTTTCCAAGATGATATTTATCCAAATGCAGCCAGTGACCAACCTGCTTTGACTGCAGAAGAATGGTTTTCTGGTAAAGATGTTGATGGGCCAATCTTGTTTGATTTCAAATCCGTTTATGATAATACGAAGCCAACTTTAGTTGCTTACAGTACTAAGAATATTAAGAAAGAAAAGGAGCAAGAACCAGAAGAACCACATAAACAAGTTGAAACTCCAAAGGCTGCTGAAGTTAAAAAAGTTATCGAAGAAAAGCCAACACCAGTTGTCATGCCGGCAATAAATAATAAGAGTAATATTGATGATGTTTTGAAAAAGGATAATGGTGTTCCCAAGTTGTTGCAAAAAGCTGTTAGTTTAGACGCCGTTAATGGTGCTGAAAACCCAGAAAGTGATGAATCTAAGGACGTTAAAGATGAAGAATGGGAAGAAGTTAAGAAACCAGTTGAGACTTCCAATAAAAGCAATGTTTCTGGTAGATCTAGTTCTGCATCAAAAACAAAACAAGACGATAATCAACCTGGTACTATTGCGGCCACAAAAGTCATAGAAGCTCCTAAAAAATCGAATGCATCAACAACTGTTAGTAGTTCAAATATTGTTAGTACTCCAAAAGCTACAAATGAAACACCTACTACTGCCACTACAAGTAGCACCAGTAAATCAATGGGATTAAAACAATCTGTAGATAAGTTGTCAAGTCTAGTTCTACATTTGGAGTCTATTATTGAAGGATTAACCAAGTCTAATTTGGAGAAGGATGACCGTTTGAAAGCTTTGGAAGATAAAGTTAATGAACTATTGGACAAAAAATGAATGTATAACTTTTAAGTAGTCTTTCTTTATCCCATAAATTGAGTGGGAAAGTGTATAAATCTTAGAGGAGAAAAGGAAAATAACAGCAGGGTTATAACAAGAAAATATATATTAAGACATTTTTTGTTTTTATTTTTTTTTTTTGCACTTTGATACGTGTATTGTTTCTTTAATTTGGTAAGATAAAGATGCAAATAAAACCTTGAAAACAAACAAAGATAAAATTTAGGAATAAAGTGTTATAATGACCTTTATTTCAGCCCTTGCAATATTAAAAAAAAAAAAAATTATAAATATAAATATGAAAAAATACAATCACAAATTTGATTCCGAAGCCTTGTTGATTCCTGCATGTCCGAGATTTAGACAATAGGCTGTTAACCTTTTTTTTTTGTTTTTATTTTCACTAACAAAAAAAATTTTTTTAACGATGACAAAGCAAAAAAAAACTTCATAGTTTACATTTTAACCATTTTCTTTCTTTCTTTTCATGTTTGACTTTGTTCCCATATACATTTTATCAACACCTTCTTTATTCTTCCTTACAGTTTTCTTTTTCTTTTTTCCTTGCTATTAAAAAGAAAAAACAAAAAACAAAAAAAAAAAAAAAAAAAAGCTAAATTGGAACTGATATTAGAAAACCAAGGATTCCCTACTCCCTCATCCCCAACTAGAAATAGTAAAATTACTTATTAATATAAATTATTATTATTATTATTATTATTTTTTCTTCCCTTCTTCTTCTTTTTTTTTTTTTTTATATCTTTTGCTTTCTTTTATTAAGTTGTTGTTTTATTTCTATACTCATATTATAAAATTATTTGTAAATATTATATTTCCCTATAATTTTAATTTAATATGAGTACTATATATGAAAATGGATCCAATGCGTTCGCTCATGTTTCATTGAGAGATCCGGAACTTGACTCTAAAGCAGCAACTTTCACCACTACTATCAAGGATTATTATAATAACAAAGGTTCTCTAAACGAAAAAGAACTGTTATCAGAATTAATTGACTTTTTACTAAAGCTTCCCGATGATATACACTTGTTTTGTAATGAAAAAATTTACACAGTGTCGGTCTTTACCCTAACTTTATTTTCCTTCAATATAGAGGCAAAAGGTTTCCAATTTAAAGAAAAAATTAACTCCCATTTAAGCAGATGTCCATATTGCATAGAATCTTTTTCTCGTGGAAAAGCTGAATTACTTGATTTTTTTGGTGTGGTAAAAGATGTGGCAGATCAATACGTTACAAGGTTCAATGATATAATATCTAGATGGAGAAGTGAAATTTTGTTAATGACATTGAAACCAATGATGAACCAAAATTTAACTTTTACTATATCGGATTCCATTTTGAACGGAATTTTCGAATGTTTAACGATTCCTCAATATCTACGAAACAACCAAGAGTTGAGAAAAGTTTTCGACCCTATGTTTGAAGAACTTGTTAAGATCAGGCATCCTTTATTGGCTTATTACTTCAGTCTAAAGAGGCAGAAATCTATTGTCCCAGGTGTTTTATTTTGTTGGATTGAGGGAAACGAATGTCAAATTAACTGGGCACAAGAGATATTAAAGGAATATTATATGGTAAAATATATAATTAACAAAGAAAATTTTACACCACAACTATTAGATGAGTTAAGTTTGCATTACACTTATGTTCAAAACCCTAATAATTTTAATAGAGTTGTTGTTAGGCATTATTGGATGAAAATAGTACCGATCCTACAAATGCTTGATGTTGATATCATTGAAACATATTTTGTTATTCCCAAAAATATATCTTCTCTCAAGCAGAGTCTATCTTATAACCTTACATCTATTTACAAACTATTATTAGTACATACTACGTCACAGTATCTCGATAAACCGATAGACATTATTTTGAGGGCATTTAATGTATTTCTAGATAAGTTAGGATCAGAATATTGGAATAAAATAGAGCCCTTTACGTTCCATAACATTTTGGATGTTGCATTGGATAGAAATTCTTTCATACACACCTTATTAAAATGTCAAACTGTTGATGTTGCTAGAAAGGGACTAGACACTTCTTTTAGTAGTGTCCCCACATTGACTGATATCATCGCATGGACCGTTCCATTATATAATTCATTAACCGACGCTAAAAAGATACAAATGGTTAGAAAAGTTGCAACCATCTTTTTACGAACAATTACTGAAGTTCCACAATTAACGTCCATTACAAAAGCATTTTTATTAAATGGATCCACGCCTTTATTAGATAGAATCATAACCATTTCCGAGGAAGATAGAAAGCAGCTGTATAATAATCCAACTTTTGAAACTATTCTATATACAAAGGCTGATTGCAGAGAACTCTTAAATCTTGATTCGATACAAAAAACTGTTATATTATCTGCTATTTCTCCCGAAAAATTATATTCCGAATTGTCAAGTCAGGCGCATTCTTCCATATCTGAACCATCTTTAAAAGTTATCTTTAAGTGTATCGAATATGATATCTTACTATTGTCACAAGCTATATTTAAACTATACAGAAATAAGGAAACCATTAATGAAGTCAAAGTTTCTACAAAATTAATTTCGACATTTACATCTGCAATCAACTTTAGTAATTTTTCAACTCAGTGGAATATTAGCTTTTGTTCTCAATTTTTAAACTCACTAAGGAATGTTAACGGCTTGTTAACAATTGATGAAAATATTAGAGCCAAATTTTGTAAAGATCAGAACAAAGTTAAAAGTTTGAACAGGTCAATAGGGGAGTATGTGAGAAACATTACTACTGGAATCAAAAAGCTTACCATGATTTCACCAACTCAATTTAAAATGGTTTTACAAGATGCAGGCGCAGTGGAAGGCTATTGGTCTTGTGTATTTGCTTCTGATGTCGAGTTATATCAAAGTGCTATCGACTTATTGTATGAAACGTTTGATGTTGATGGAAGATTGGAGGGTTTGCATGAGTTGTTAAGTCATAATATATCGATTCACCTAGATTCTGTAAATTTGGTATTGGAGCAATTAACTACTTGCAAATTTTTTGAGCCTTGTCCCAGAGCGGTGAGAGTCTTGATGGACATCATGGTCATTTTTGGAGACCCTTTAAACGGCATTTTATCAGATCTGACACTAAAAACAAACACAGAACTATGTAAGGAAATTAGAAAATTCTGGGCCGATATTTGGTCTTTTTTGGACTTTATATACAAAGAGACTTTGAATTGGGCAAGCATATACCCAATGGATCAGCTAGCTGATTTTACCAAAGACACCCTAGATTTGAGTAATATGGTAATAGACTCTTATAGAATGGTATTTGCTTTAATTGGTGATCGCTATGACCATTTTATCAAAGGCAGCCCGACTGTGTTTCAAAATACTATTTCCACTTTTGAAAGCATGCTATTTTGGTTAAGATTAAATGATGAATATTTATTATCGTCCTGCGTGAAACTAATTACCAGTGCAGTTGACATTGCCCAAGGGGAGGGGCTAACAATCAATGACTCTCTTGTTGAAAAAATGGCTAGATATGCTGTTAAAGCTAAAAAATTTAGTAATAAGTTATCTGAAACTCAAGCAACAGATATTCTATCAAGAGCAAAGCAATTTAATACGCTATTAGTTGAATCTGTTATAAATGAAGTTGAAACCCAAAAGAGAGAGAAAATGAAATCCATCCATAATGCCGCCTCTCCAACACTACCGTTATCAGGAGACGATAGAGTAAATGCTTTACTGAAGAAGACAGCGTCATTTACTTCTTCTTTAGCTTCTCGACCCAAATCACGCCAACCACAAATTACACAGTTTGGTAGTCTAGTTAAATCATTGCCGAAAAAGCAAGTTACTCATCAACCTCTATCAAAGATGGAACTAGTAAGGAGAGAGTTACTGATGAAGAGGCAGGTTCATCCAGCGGGGAATTCTGTTTTTAATCCGCGCTCCAAAAAGGGAACCACTGCAATTAATAGCAGTAATGCAGACAGTGACAGCAGTAATTCAGATGGTGATTCGGATGATGAGAACGCTTTACAATTGTTTAAGACTGCAAAAAGTAAATCTGATAATGATAGAGGCCCGATACTGTTAGATATTAACGGGAAATCGATAAAACAAGTTAAATATACCAAAAGAATAGATCAAGCAAAATTAGATGAAGAAAATATGAGAAAAAGATTAAATGTAGATTTGAATCCATTCTATTCGCAGGTATTAACGTGGGATTATACAAGGGTGAGTGAATATCCCTCGGACGACTTGAGTAGCAAAAATTATAGTAGCATTAAAGACCAATTTTCAAATGTTGTTCAATACCAGTCAATATTGCAGCCGTTATTGTTATTAGAGTGTTGGCAAGGCTTATGTGCATCACGTGACAGGGAAGATTTCAAGCCATTCAAATTGATTGTGGGTAATAAAGCTGTTGTTTCCGACTTTTATGAGGTTTATGCGTCTGTTAGTAAAAAAACAATTGCAGAGTGTGGCATCTCTGATAACGACTTGATAGTGTTGGCACATTTTGACCAGGTAAATGACGCACTCTCCTTAAGAAATGAAGATTTTAAAAAAGCGTCCATTTCATGTTTGGCCAAGGTACGCAATATTAAGCATACTAGAGGTGAGAATGTTGATTTTACTTTTAGGGTTGATCGTGGTACTTCATTTAACAAATTTTTGACCTCGAGGAATGAGGTTTTCGCTTGCAAAGTGATGCAAATGACCACCGTAGAAAGAGAATATAGTACTCTATTTGGCTTACCATTCTACGATTTAGTGTATCCCATTTTGAAGGCAACACCTAGCATGGAATACAATTTTGATGAAAATGAAATTTCCAAAGTTAAAGAAAACTATAAGTTGAATTACTCGCAGGCCCAGGCAATTGTAGGTTCTGTGCACAGTGAGGGGTTTTCCTTGGTGCAAGGCCCGCCCGGTACTGGTAAAACCAAAACAATTTTAGGTATAGTGGGTTATTTCTTGATTATAGCTAACAAGGTTCCATCCAATACTATTGTGCAGCCATCTGATGGTGTAGTAAAGGGGAAGAAGAAAGTTTTAATTTGTGCTCCTAGTAACGCGGCAGTTGATGAGTTAGTTATACGTTTAAGACAAGGCGTTTTTAATGAAAGAGGTGAGTTAACTACTCACAATTTGGTTCGTGTGGGTAGATCAGATGCAGTAAACACACAAGTTAAAGATTTAACGTTAGAAGAGCTGGTTGACAAAGCTATTTCGATTAAAACTTATGATTTACAAAATGATACCGAATTGAAGAATTCATTGCAAAGTACCATAAACGAGCGTAAAAAATTGAGAGAAAAATTAGACGAATCAAGTAAGGAAGCCGATTATGATCAAGAAGAAGTAGTTAAGTGTCAACTGCAAATTAGAGAATTAAGTAAAAAAATCAACGAATTGGGTAAAAAGAAAGATGAAATAAGGGAGAGAAACTCGATTAATTTTAGAAATAAAGAATTGGAGAAACGGAGGGCCCAAGCTCGTATTTTGAGCGATGCTGAAATTATTTGTTCCACTTTGTCTGGTTCAGCACATGAAGTTTTGTCTCGTATGGGCGTAAGTTTTGATACAGTCATTATTGATGAAGCCTGTCAGTGTACTGAATTATCAAGTATAATTCCCTTAAGATACGGTGCCAAGAGATGTATAATGGTTGGTGATCCAAATCAATTACCACCGACGGTTTTGTCTGGTGCTGCTAGTAGTTTTAAATATAATCAATCTTTATTTGTTAGAATGGAAAAACATTCAAAACCTTATCTATTAGACGTTCAATATCGTATGAATCCATTAATTAGTAGATTCCCATCATCTGAATTTTACAATGGTGAGTTAAAAGATGGCCCTAATTTAGATGTGATAACCAAAAGGGAGTGGCATAGATATGAGCCTTTTACTCCGTATAAATTTTTTGATATAATTGATGGGTATGAAAAAAGAAATGCCAAGACAATGTCTTTTGTGAATCCTGAAGAAATTAAGGTTGCGTTAGAGCTTGTTGGCACCTTGTTTTCTAAGCTACCCAGATACGATTTCAAGGGGAAAATAGGTATTATTTCGCCTTATCGAGAACAAATGTTTCAATTGAAAAGATCATTTATTAATGAATTTGGAAGACAAATTTTGAACGAGGTTGACTTTAACACTATTGATGGGTTTCAAGGTCAAGAGAAGGAAGTCATCATTATTTCATGTGTTCGTGCTGATGACAATAGCAATGCAGGTGTTGGTTTTTTGAAAGATTTCAGACGTATGAATGTGGCATTGACGAGAGCGAAATGCAGTATGTGGATTTTAGGGCATCATAAATCGTTAGTGAAGAATAGGTTATGGCGTGATTTAATAATGGATGCTAAGGAAAGGTCTTGCTTGGATGTTGCATTCCAAGGATTTTTGAATACAAACAATAAAGCTAATCAAAAGAGGTTAGAATACCATAGGAATGTTCATAGGAAAGATATTGTACAGGAGCAGCCACCAATTGCCCATTCTGAAGATGGCAAAGTTAAGGAAACTGAAGACGACTATGATCCATTAAAACTGATAACTTCACAATACACTGGTTTGAACGTTAACTCGCCTAAAGCTATTAATAATGCTAATAAGAATAAGAGATGTGCACCTGTAAATAATTATGACAAAAGTGGTGCTTTAGTGCCCGTGGATGAACCAATGGCTAAAAAGAGTAAAATTGTGAAAAAAGTAGTACGTTTGGGAACCAAAAAAAAATCTTCAATTTTTAACAGAACAGAGGGAGAAAAAAGCAGTAATAATGGTATAAACAAGAAGGATACTAATGTTACTAAGGACGCTGGTATTAGTAACGACAATGCTAACACTGTCGATTTGAGTGCCAAGGGGGGGAATAATAAGGATAATTCCACTAACAAGTTGGTAAATAAGAATGGTTCATTGGTTATAACAACTAACACTGATGGCAAATCAAAAATTAAATTAAAATCAATAATGGTACATAAAAACGCCAATTCTAACAAAGATAAAAGAATTAGATTTTCCGATACTAAAATTGATATTAAAAAAGAATTGGAAAAAACAGCAATAGATAAAAGAAAGAAACCAATGCATAAGGAGGACATTTATATAGCATACATGAAAAAGGGTAAGCCTGGACATAGAGGTAAGGGGAAGGATAATAACAAGGAAGAAAAAGAGAATAGCAGCGTCAATATTACGGACGATAGCAATACGCTTACTGAAAATAATGAAGAGGATGGGTATGATCCAAGTGCTGCCCCCATTGCTATAAAATCTGAGACAAGTGTTAATGACGTAAAAACAAATACGAACAGTGCAACTATCTTAGATCCAAAAATAACAGCAGCGGTTAAAATTAAGAATAGTTGTTCAAATACCCCAGCAAGTGCTGAAATACAAAAGAAAAATCATTCATATGAAGATGCTTTGAATGGTAAAGTATTAACAAAGTCATCGAATGGAGCAAATCTTTTCATACCAAAAAAAAAGAACAATTTGTTATTGAAAAAAAAAAAAAAAGAAAAAAAAAGTGATGGCATGACAAAGAAATAGAACAGTTGGAAGTTTTATGGAAGTAAGAACAAAAATATACAAAAAAAAAATTACTTAAAACCTTGAAATCTTTTTTTTTTTTTTTTTTTTTTTTTTTTTTTCCTTGGTTCTCATATATCCTAGAATATAATAATAAAGGAAAAGATTCAAATCATTATTATTGTAGATACTATATTTTCCTTTGTTACCAACTTATTTTTTTAGAAAGCTCTTATATGCCAAAGATATTGCATTGTATTCATTTTCAATAAATTTTACAATAATTTCATTGTTATCTTTTGAATTTTGTATGATTAGTTCTAATTTCTTTAAACAAACTTGGAAACTATCCACCAATAGTTGATTCTCGTTTTCAATGTTATTGTTGTTGGCAGGGGAATCAGTGGAAGATTTTAGTATTTTTAATATTCTGTGTTCCAAATTAATAACAACTGCTAAGCATTTTTGCCAATTATTTTGCTGATTTATCAAAGGGTTTGTATTTTTTTTTAAAACTGCAATTTCATCTTTAATTACTTGTTGTCTCATGATGATAAACTCTTTAATATAAAATAGTTTTTTAATGTCATTCACATCTATCTTGATCAAGGATGATGAAAGCGTATCATTATCTCTAACAATGAGATCATTCAAGTATTTAAAATGTTCAACTAATTGTAAGTTTAGTATGATACGGTTGTAAATTTTGTGCCAAATTTTTATTATTTGCGAATTATATGGTTTAACAAAATTTTCTGTATATTCTTCTGCTAGCTGATCTATTTTTGGTGTTATTATTTCAATTAAGAGTTTTTGATTCTTTTCTATCATGGATTGTAATTTATTAATGTTGTTGTTTAATGAATTTTCTATTGATTTTAACTTGCGTAATTTTATAAGAGTATCGCTATTTTTACTGGCACCACTATGGACGGTAGGATTATTTTGATCGTTGTTGTAGGCTAATAGCAAGGAATTATAATTTATTAGATCTATTGAATCTAGTGGTAGGTTGGTGTCATTGTTTGGTAAAATAGTATCTATATCACTGTCCTTGCCATTTTCATTTATCAGTTCAACTAAGTTTTTATAATATAGATCAAATTCATCCAAATAAACTTGTAAATCATTTAAATCCAATAATAAACTGTAATCCGGGTCATTATGGGATAAAGCTTGTTTGTTTAAAACAACCAAATCGTTTAATAGAATACTAATTGTATTCCGTATATGTTGCAACGATGGAATATTCTGGGAATCTGGATGGTCATATGTGGGATTGTCTATGTTATGCTCCTTTTCTTGTAGTAATACTAAACTTAGCTTATGATTTTTGTATAAGATGTTATTGTTTTGGGTATCATCATTTTCTTGCTGGTTTTTATCTATTGATAGATTAGCAAGGAGTTTTACTTGATTCTCTAAAACCAATTCTAATCTTGAATACATGATTTGATGCGATTCTTTTGTGCGTGGATGTACTGGAGTGTATTTGAATTTTTGTAGGTGGAACTATACAGATGCTTTATCTTAGGTTTTATTTTTTTAATAAGAAGTTGATGTATAATGTATGAGATGGAAAATGTTGAGTAAAGCAAGGGGGAGAAGATGGATTAGGTATCAAGCGATTAAAATGTGGAATAGATGGATGGAAAGGGCTTGTTTTTGTTTGATTGTGAATTTGACATTAGGAATTTTGCCTAATAAATTCAGATAAAAAAAAAAAAGGGCGGTTTTCCCGAAAACAAAAAAAAAGGCAATTTCGGATGATTCGGTCGGGCCACGCCGACTCTCCGACAATGAATTTTATTTTTTTTTTCTTTTTCTATTTTTATCTTGTGGGTGTCTGGGTGTTGCTTTTTATTAACGAATGAAAAAAAAAAAAAAAAAAAAAAGAAACGTGAAAAAAAGAAATTAATTTTTTTGTTTTTTTAATGAAAATTTTGATTTTCAACTTAAAAGGTTTCATTTCCAAAAAGTATAAATAGACAGCATTTACAACTTTTATAAATTCAATCTCAAAAATGAAAAAAAATGTTTTCTTTCTTTTTTTCTTTCTTTCTTTTATTCTTACTTTAAAATCTTTCATTTCTTCTAATAATACTTATTTAATTTTGTGGCGTTGGTAATACTGGGGAATTGGGAACTCTCTCTTGGGGGATTAGTTCATTTGTTTTTATCAATTATTGTAGTTTTCTTTTTTCTTTTTTTTCCCTCCTTTTCTCTTTTCTTTTATTTCTCAATTTCATTATATATCATTTTATTAAGGTTAATAAAATATATATAAATATATACCCAACTTTCTCTCAAGTTACCAAGAAGAAAAGAAAAAAAAAAGAAAAAAGAAAACTGAAACAACAGCAAAAACAATGACCCAATATAGAGATCCAGCTACTGCCTTACAATACGTTAACTCTTTCGAAGAAAAGGATGGTTTATCTGCAGACCAATTGATGGACTCTAAGATTAGAGGTGGTTTGACTTACAATGATTTTTTGATTTTGCCTGGTAAAATTGAATTTCCAGCCTCTGTTGTTCAATTGAAATCTAGATTAACCAAAAAGATCACTTTGAATACTCCATTTGTTTCCTCTCCTATGGATACAGTTACTGAATCTGAAATGGCCATTTATATGGCTTTGTTGGGTGGTATCGGTATCATTCAACACAATTGTTCCCCTGATGAACAAGCTGATATGGTTAGAAAAGTTAAAAAATATGAAAATGGATTTATTAACGACCCAGTCGTTTTAGGACCAGATGCCACGGTTCACGAGGCCAAAGTATTAAAACAGAAATTAGGTTTTGCTGGTTATCCAATTACAGGTATGTTTTGATTATATTATGGATTACAATGCTACCCATTATTAGTATTATTATCACCATGTGTACTATTATTGCACGAAATAAACATGGCGACTATTATGATGATTTGATAAATTTTTAAAATAACTTTCGTTCTACTGATTATTGATCAAACGATCGTGTAGAGAAAACTTTACTATACTGACTTTAATAATACTAGTAATAATAGTAGCATTTTTTGTCTTTTATTTAAAAAAAAAGAAGAAAAAAAATATCATTAATATAGTATACTAACATTTTTTTGGAAAAAATATTTGCTGAATGTAAAGCTATTCACCAGATAATAATATTAACCTTGATATACAGAAAATGGTAAAGTTCCAGGTAAATTACTCGGTATTGTCACTTCACGTGATTTACAATTTGTTGAGGATGATTCCGCCTTAGTTGGATCCGTTATGACCACTAATTTGATCACTGCTAAGAAGGGTGTTACCTTGATCGAAGGTAATGAAATATTAAAGAAAACCAAAAAAGGTAAGTTGCCAATTATTGATGATAATGGCAATTTTGTTTCTATGTTGAGTAGAACTGATTTAATGAAGAACGAAAACTATCCATTGGCTTCCAAACACCCAGTTACCAAACAATTATTGTGTGGTGCTGCAATTGGTACCATTGAAGCTGATAAAGAAAGATTGACTAAATTAGTTGAAGCCGGTTTGGATGTTGTTGTTGTGGATTCTTCTCAAGGTAACAGTGTATTTCAGCTCAACATGATTAAATGGATTAAAGAGACATTTCCAGAATTACAAATTATTGCTGGTAATGTTGTCACCAAAGAACAGGCTGCCTCTTTGATTCAGGCCGGTGCTGATGGTTTAAGAATTGGTATGGGTTCTGGTTCCATTTGTATCACTCAAGAAGTCATGGCTTGTGGTAGACCACAAGGTACTGCTGTTTACAATGTATCCAAATTTGCTAATGAGTTCGGCATTCCAACCATGGCTGATGGTGGTATTCAAAACATTGGTCATATAATGAAGGCCCTTGCATTGGGTTCTTCTACTATTATGATGGGTGGTATGTTGGCTGGTACTACCGAAGCTCCTGGTGAATATTTCTTTAGGGATGGTAAGCGTTTAAAGACTTATCGTGGTATGGGTTCTATTGACGCTATGCAAAAGACTGATGTTAAGGGTAATGCCGCTACTTCTCGTTATTTTTCTGAATCAGACAAAGTCTTGGTTGCACAAGGTGTCTCCGGTGCCGTTGTTGATAAGGGTTCCGTTAATAAATTTATTCCATACTTGTATAATGGTTTACAACACTCTTGTCAAGATATTGGTGTTAAATCTTTGGAAACTTTGAGAGAAGAAGTTGTCAAGAAAAATGTTAGGTTTGAATTCAGAACTGCTTCTGCACAAATGGAAGGTGGTATTAACAACTTGCACTCTTTTGAAAAACGTTTGTACGATTAAGTTTTATCTTAATGTATATAAAAAAAAAAATACTGGAGCAATTTGACTATGTAAGTATCTTTTTTTATAAATTAAATTATTTTGCTCGTATTCGTACATTTTATAATTATAATAAAACAAGCAGGTTAAGTGTGTATGCAAGTATTAGTGTTAAATAAAGTTTGTTATTGTAATTTACTCAAATATTTAAAAAGGTGAAAGGAGGGGGGGTGGAGGAAGGAAAAAGACAATCTTTCAAATAAATCAAAACATAATTAGAAATAAAGAGGGAAGGAGCATGTTAGGAAATAATTAAGTTTCACTTACGTAACGTTGTATTAATGTTTCATCTTATTGGCTAACTCATCAACATATTCTTTTTTTTTTCTGGACACCTCGGATAGTTTAGGTGGCCTTCTTTCATTAATTAAATCAGCCTTTCTTGCACGTTCAAATGCAGAGACGGCTTCATCCAATCCATCTTTACCATGAGCTAAAGCACCTTGTGGTAAAATTCCATCATTCAAAGTTTTCAAATATTCTACTTTTTGACTCTCCTCCCTCAATACAGAATACATTCTACTCACTTTGGCAATTGCCATAATTTTATTTCTTAGACTTTTTCTTTTAAAATCATCGTTCAATATAGAAGAGCTCGTTGTTGTTACAGTTGTTGGTGTATTAGTATCGTTATTCTTTTCTTTAGCTTTGTCATCTGAAACAGTCTTTTCAGCATTAGTTTCTGACACGTCATTGGGCATGCCTTCTAGTTCTTCTTCGCTACAAATATTCAATATACTGACTAGCATTTCGGTAACTTTTTCGCCAACAAATGGTAACGACCAAGTGAAAACATCCATGAAATTAGGCAACCAATAGGGATGGGGTGCCATATTAAATTGTCTAATATTCATAACATTTTCGCCATATTTCAATATAGCAGCTTTGTTTTTGTAGGTATCTAAATAGTTGGGTGCGCTAAACAAAGTTATTAAAGAGGGAAATCCCAAATTTTCGGTATTTTTATACATTCTGTAACCTTGATCTTGTGCCTCGTGTGCTCTAATTATGGATAGTAGTTCTGTTCTCTCCAAAAATTGACAGCTTGCCTTATAGGTGAACGCAAATGAACAACCCCTCAAAGTGTTTGGGACAAAAATCTCACCATCTAGGTCTTCATCTTCATCATAAGTTTCGATAGGATCCGCCCACAATAAATCACACATTAAGCCGCGACTTGGAATTTCTCTGAATCTGTGAATCTTGGTATTTACATCATTATAATGTTTCAACTCCGGAGATATCCCACCATGAACACAAAAATATTGATTGTTTGTAATAGCGGCCAACGGCAATGCGTTAAAGGATTTACAACAAGTCTCATAAATTTTTAAATTATATTTATGTAAACATTCTGCTTTGAACGTAAAATAACTGGTTAAGTGTTTACATTCATGATTACCTCTCAACAACCAAAAATGATTTGGATAATTAAGTTTGAAAGTATATAAAAGTAATAAAACTTCCATTGAAAAATATCCTCTGTCAACATAATCACCTAAAAACAAATATGGAGTGGTTGCTGGGTCTCCGCCAACTTCGAATAATTTCAGTAAATCATAAAATTGACCATGGATATCCCCACAGATCGTTACTGGTGCAGGAACGTGTAATAAGTTAGGCTCGCCACTTAAAACATCTGTGGCCATTCTTAAAATCTTTAAAACTTGATGTTCAGTCAATCTTCCCTCTTTTTTAAAATGACCGGTTAAAAATTTGGGATTTGGTAGGCCAGTTTTCTCATCAAACACTTCCCAATCTTCAGGACATTTATTTGCAACTGGAGCCACTGAGGGAATTGCTCTTTTTTTAGTAGAAAAAGTTTGACCATTATCTAAGGTGTACATATCCATGGAAGGTTGACGTTTGGTGATTATGTCATTGTTGGAATTTCCAGCTGAACCTGCTGATGAGGAGGAAGAGGCGACAGTGGCATGGACACTGGTGCTTTTGTCATTAACATGTATATTACGTTGGTGTTGATCCATATTGTGTAAAAAAAAAAAAAGAAAAAAAAGACCGGTAAAACGTAGATGATTAATATTCTTGCTTTTTATTATATTTTTTTTAAAGGGTTAACTACAAATATGTGTTGAATTAAAATATAGGTTTATAGAAAAGTAAGGGAAAGGATACGCAGGTGCTGTTAACTTCTATAAGGCTGAAAGTTACAATTAGTAAGATTTAAGTAAAAAAAAAATAAATAAACATTAGAAGAGTTGATATTTCCTCTTTTTTTTTTTTTCTTTTTTTTTTGGGAAGCAAGAAAAACAAATTTAACTTATTCTTAAAGCTTTTTTATAACTTTTTTTTTTTTAATTATTTATTCTCCCTTTTTCTCTCTTTTTGTTTCCTTTTTACACAACTTCGTATATAATGATTAATAAATTGTTATACCAAAGGGTTTTATAATCCGGAATGTATTCTATCCGACGTACCTTCGGTTAGCTAATCGGATCTTGCAATAATAAACCAAAAAAAAAAAAAAAAAAAAAAAAAAAAAAAGAAACGACTAGCTTCATAATAACATACATTATATAAGTAGATGAATAAAAACTGTAAAAATTATACTACTAACTTAGCCTAATATATTCTCAAACTTTCCACACAAAAAGAGTAAAAAAAAAAAAAAGTTGAACATTCATCAATAGCAATCTGAATATGAGTGCTTCTCATTCTAATACTAATAATAACGTGGCCATTGATGTTACTGATTATGTAGAGGCTATTAAACCACATACAAATTTGCAATTTACCGATGAAAAACAACAAGCTAGATTCGAGCTAGGTGTTTCTATGATGATATATAAATGGGACGCTTTAGATGTAGCGGTTGAAAACCAATGGGGTGGTGTCGACAGTGCTGAAAAGAGAGATTGGATAACTAGCATTATTGTCGATCTGTTTAAAGATAATAAAATTGTCGATGTTCAATTGATCGAAGAAACACTATTTTATGCTATGGTTGATGAATTCGAAACACAAATTGAAGATGATAGTGCATTACCTATTTCCATGGGTATTATTGGTATTTGGAGGCAATGCGCTGCCCACGACTATTCTATAGTGGAACAACTATATTTACAATGGAAAAATAAACAGGAGAATCGCCAACAAAACATTAATAGTCGTCGTGTGCAAGTTGGCAACGATCCACTGAACCCAGATGTATCTGATGAGGAAGAAGAGGAAGAACAGAACGATTATGATGATATGGACATTGATGAACCACCAAGTCTAGTACAACCTAAACCAGATATGCCAATTGTTGATGATGATGGATTCGAATTAGTTCAAAAAAAGGGTAAAAGACGAAATTAGCCCATATCGACATATAAATGATTACTCTTGGTTAAATTATAATTATTAGTATGTAGTTAACATTAAATATTACTTATTAATTGGTATATATTTTATTAATCATTACAAAAAGTTGCCTAATCGAAAAATACAATGATAGAAAAAAAAAAAAAAAAAAATTGAAAACAAAATTAAATAGATAAATAAATAAATAAACAAAATTAGATATACCATTTGTTACCATTATTTTATTATAATAGTCATCATCTGTTACGAACAATAGGAGAAGAAGATATACTACTTACACTATTTCTTGGTGTCCAGGTGTTATTATTATTATTATTGGTACTATTGATGTTCTTGGTATTGGCATTGGTATTGATGGTAACATTTAAATTTGGTCTCGAACTCGATCTTGAATTGATCGGTGTAATACTTAAAAGACTTGAGGTATCATCTCCTTCATCTAAGTTTGAAGAACTACTATTTAATCTAATTAAATTCGCACTATTATAACTAGTGCTAGAAGTATTATGAGCGGAGGCTGTAGCATTTACATTATTATTACTATTACCAAATCTAAACTTCTTTAAAAATGACGAAGTCATATCCATAAATGAAAATTCTTCCCTCTCGTTACGAGTTATCCTAAACATCTTAATATTGGTGTCAACCCAAACATTTGGTTTTAATACACCTTCATCAATAACTACTCTGATTTTCTTTTTATTATTGGAAGTCGTAGTACTGCTTTGCAATGACTGCCTTGAATTACTCATTTTTGGGTTTTGTCTAGTGTGCGGAGAATTAATATTGCTGTTACTTACTTTCCTGGAATCATCTTTCCTAATCCACGAAAAATTAAAAAATGATGAAGTCGAAGAATTTGCCGAAGAAGAATGACTAGTGTTAGCAGAAACAGTTTTGTGCTCAGAAGTAGCAGTATTACTATTATTATTTAAAGATGCAGAATACATTTTTTTCCCAGTATTAGGGGTAACACTATGCTTAGTATGGTTAGCAGCACTTCCACTATAATGTCTGTGACCCAGATGATTCAAACTACCCGCGCTAGATTTCCTTGAATGATTGTTAAATCTCATAACAGTCTCATTATTTACGTTACCGTTGTTACTATTATTATTATTATTATTATTATTATTATTATTATTATTATTATTATTATTATTATTATTATTATTATTATTATTATTATTATTGGTGGTGATGCCTGTATTTTTTATGTTATTCGATGTGTCAGAAGATACATTATGTGAAATTTTCTCATCGTTGTTCGTATTGGTATGATTATTATCAATCAGTGCAGTGGAACAAACATTATTACTTTTGGTAGACAGGACACTGGCATCATCACGGCCATTAACATAATAACTATTTATAGAACTTGTGTTACTATTTGTTCTGCTCAAGGTACTCATTGTAGAATTGTGTGAGGTCCATCTTTCTAGCAAAGGTGATTGCAATCCAGTCTCCTCTATATTACTACTGCTACCGCCATTAGTTGGGACGTTCAAACTCTCTAAATTTTCATCTTCTTCGTTGAAACTGTATTCAAAACTATTCTTATCAAAAATATCTGCCCACAATACGCTTTGAAGCCATTGAGACCCTATTCCTCCGTCCCATAATTCTATTTTTAATGGGCGGAAATACGGCTTAATAGTGAACTCAACAGGAACATACGTTTCCAAATAATCTAAACAATTACGCTTGAAATCTATTATCTTCAACAACACATTAAAGTAATCTGAAGCTTGAACATTAGGTAATGTAGGGAATTTTTTGTTTAAGTGCTCAGTCAACTTTATTAATAACAATAAATAAGGATAGGCCAAAAACCAACTAATAAAAGACTCTGATTTGTTAGGATTATTACTATAAAGTTCCCCGGTAAAGCGAGTTGGAACAAAAGAGTTCAAAAACAAGGAATTATTATCTGAAGTTTTAATAATTAGTTTTCCCCTTAATTTTCTAGTTAATCCAATAGGCATCTTAGCAGTTGTGGCAAAAAATACTGCATTATTCTCTAACTCTGGATGATAACTATAGTCTAAATGATCACGTAAAAATACCGCGCTGCCTATCTTTTTAGGTTTCCTATTTTGCTGCGAATTTAAACTTAAAGTAGAGCAAACTGAAGTGGTACGACGGTTATTATCTGTAAAAGTTTTTGAATCTTTATTAATAGTATTCTCAGGGTTATGTTCAAAAGAGGGTGTACTGGTATTTTTGTAATTGAAAAAGGTATTCAATCCTTCAATACAATCACCTTCATCAAACAGAAAATCTTCAATTCTTAAATCAGGTAAATCATCTACAGATTTGGTAATAGGAGTAGTCCCCGTCTTATTTGTATTATTAGTATTATTTGTTTGAGTACCTTTGGGATTTAAACCCGATTTTGGCAAGTTCTTACTGAAGAAGCAATCTGTAAACGTATCAATAACAGATTTCAAATAAACTAAGACTTTCCCATGCTTGCATAATATAAAAATCATATGTTTAAAATCTGCAAAATAATGAACAATTCCAAAGGCCAACCCTCTTAAAACTAGCCCTAAATAATCTAGTTTAGCAGCTGGTGTGTATATATATGGGGTCATACTGTGATTCAGTCCACCTGTAGTTTTAATACCACTACTAGAGTTATTATTGGTGGCAGCTGCGTTTGGAGCACTATGGGTGGTCCCAGTAATACTTCCATTTGTGTTCACCCTTGAAAGCGGTAAGGCGTTAGCATTATTATTAGCACCCGAAAGTTGAGTGGTGAAGGTTCGTCTTTTAATGTTATTATTGCCGATATTGTTATTCATACCAGCACCTGTTGAAGATAAACGGTTTCCAGAGAATAAAAGTAGATCCGTGTCGTTGGAAGTCGTATAATTTCCCATATATGAAGGCTTGTTACAGGGGAAAGAGGATAAATAGCTTTTAGTACTAGATTTTAGAATCAATTGTAAAACTTGTATTGAAGCCCCATAGCTAATTCCAAACGAATAATTCCCATTCTTGGTAGATGATAAGGGGACAAAATTATCATCTTTATCGATTTTCAAGGCTTCTGGCGTGCAAAGTAGTAAATTGTATATTAGCTCGTAAACATAGGGGCGAGGTGCAAAGTTCTTAATAATGTCTTTAATGGCAAGCTTGCATAAATGAATAATTGAAAAGTCACGATAGGTTATGGTGCTGATGTTGTTAGTGCTGATTTTAAAAGCATTAGGAATTTTGTCCGTATAATATTTGGGGCTAAAATATGACATCATCTTAAACAAAACTAACTTATTGGATGACAAATATACGGCAAATCCAGAAACGATTGGAATAAACGTAGAATTAACCAATGGCTGACTTGAATAAAATTTCATATAATAAATGGATATTATGATTAACTTGTTTGCATATTTATCAGCAACAAAATGTTCAAAAGATTTATTGCATTTCATAAAGGACCAAAGTAAAGTTATTAACTGCAATGATAAATCGGAAATCGGAGGAAGATCATTATTGCCCTTGTGACCATTGGCATTATCTGTAAAATCGTTACCGCTCTGCACATTGGTATTGGTCGCGGTAGTAGTAGTAGAGTTGGTATTGTTGTTGCTGTTGCTGTTACTGTTACTGTTGTTGTTGTGGTTGTTGTTGTTGTTGTTGTTGTTGTTGTTGTTATTGTTATTGTTGTTATTTTTGGCACCATTAGAAGTACCGTTGTTATATTCTTCTGAACTGTCTCCTTCCGCATTGTACGAAAAAAAATCTAAAAATGAAACTCTTTTGTTATTTAAGGAAAAAAGATTCGAGTCAGATTCAGCCATTAGATCCAAAGGCTTTTTATATAATTTAACAAATGAAACCAAAATCAATTTAAAATCAAAGTCCTTTTTAATGGTGCTAAAATATCTGTGCGCCACGTTTGTCAAAGATACAGTGCTAACGTCCAAATATTCAAACAAAAACTCCTTAAATTCCACAGATAAGGAATTTGGGTCAAATTGAAAGTATAAATTTAACAGTTCCAATGCATTTGTAATCAATTCCTTCCTTAATTTTAATGCTAATTTGTCATCGTGATAAGATGAGCTATTGCTGCTAATTGCCTTACCAGTATCAGTATTAAGTAAGCTTTCTTCAGCCATTTTGGAGCTCCATTCGTGGAGATCTGTGCCGGTATCGCTGTTAATATGACCAGTGGTATTTGATGATATGGAAGAGGGCACAGAAGAGGATGCATTAGCGGTACCAGAATTCTCATCTGAATACGACGAATAACTCTGCACATTGAAAATATTGGAATAAGTTAGCCCGTTATTCTCGTCGGAATCTCTACAACTCCTACAAACCACATTAATTAAAGAAGCTAAAAGATAAATAGATAAATATTCCGGCATCAAACAACATAATACTGCCAAGAATTTATTGTCGATCTTTTTATTATCAGTAGCTTCAAGTTCACTATACAATGGTTTTGAACACAAAGTTATGAGTAGTCTTAAAATCTCTAACCTGTTGGAATCCAACTTAGGATGCTGTGTGACATATTCTATAGAGGTATCTAATGAGTTAGTACCATTTTCTTTTTTGGAGTTGTCTGGTATATCGCCAATTCCATTTTCCCACATTACAAATGAAACACATCCGATAGTTGTAGAGGTACCGTTATTATGCGCTGGTACTAAACTAAACCCTTCTAAAAATAATAATTTTAAACAGCAGCTTAATAAAGTGACCCCCAATGGAGTGGCCAATTTCTTACTTGCTTGATTTGTGTCTATATCAACATTTAAAGAATCAAAGGTGTGTCTCTGGTTATAGTTGATTTCGACTTTTAACGACGATATGTCTTGAGCTTTGGCATCAAGTGGATCAATGTTATCACTGGAGGTCGTAGTACCCGTGTCAGTGGGTTTGCTTCCCACCGTAGCCAAGGTACTATTCAATTCATTAGTTTTATTATTAAGGTGTTCAGTTGAGCCAGAATTCCAAAATATACTTTTTTCATAATCACAATAATTATTGGTTTCTTTCTCATCAGTACCGGCTTGGCAATTTTCATAAAAAATAGGGAGTAACTTTGTTAAAATACGTATACAGTTTAGTAGCACTTTAATTGAGTGATGAAATCTTTGTTTTGTTTGGTTAATGCCAGTACTGCTTGTATTGGTCTTGGTATCTGTCAACCTGTCGGTAATAAAACAGATTTTAAAGCACAAAAACCTTAATAAATTCATAAAATTGTGTTTATTTGAGATATAGATAAACCTTACTTCATTGCTAGTACAAATGTGGTGAAAAATATCAGTGCAATGTATTTGGGAGTTGTCTACTATGAAATTGTAAAAATCAGAGTAAGGATCTTCATCATGAATGTTTGAGTTTGGGTTGGTATCAAGCTCAACTTTCTCCTCTATTATAGCAATAGATTCTGATGTTTCTTTGGTTGCAGTGGTATATTTATTTTTATAAATTGGTATAATGTCTTGCTGGCTTAATTGCAAGACATGGCTTTTATAAGCGTTTAAGGTTGAATCTGTGTTACCCATTATATATATATGTTTGTTTGTTTTTTTTCTCTTTTCTTTTCTTTTTCTTTTTCTTTTCCTTTTTTTTTTTTTTTTTTTTTTTCTTTTGATCAGTTATGTTAAACTGAAGGTTTCTGTTTTTCCTTTATTGAAATCCGAGTTCTAGGTATTTTTGAGATGATTAGTTTGAATTATATGTTGTAAAATAATAAAGACCAAAGAAGTTAACAAATGAGCGTGTATATATATGAAGTATTTTGAACCTCTTAACCTGTATTTTATATGGTTTTGGTTAAGTTATTCTATTTTATTTTCACTTATAGATATATATATATGTATGTATGTAATTATTTCTATTTTAAATTACGTGATAATGATGGTAGAAAAAAGGAATGAGTGAAAGTAGCAAATTAATAAAAAAAAAAGAAAGAAAAAAAAAAAAGAAGTAAAAGTTATAATATTGTACAATGTTTCAGGTTATAAAAATAATGGCTGTTAAAAAGACAAAAGTTTCTCCTTCCAATAGAAACTTTACAAAGACTTTTGTGGGAAAGTGAAATTTTAGTATGCAAAGAGGAAAAAAAAAACTTGAGAAAAGGAAAATGGATTAAAAAGCAGCAGGAAAAAGAAAAAAAAAAAAAAATTATATATAAATTTAATTAAAATCAATTGATGTTTTTTCGTCACAAAAATGATTTCTAACATGACTTTTGTTTGACAATGCTGATAAATCTTAAAGTACTGCGTAATTCACTATGAAAATATAATAGGGGGGGGAGAGAGAGGAAGTAATGGCGCACAAAAAGGAAAAATGGTCGAGGAAAACAGTAAATAATGTTTGATTGCTATTTTTTGTTTTTATCACTCTCGTCTTTTTCTCGTCTATCTCTCGTCTATATCTCGTCCATCTCTCTCGTGTACGTTTCCCTTTAGGACAATTGTTGTTATAACCGTATTTAAAAGCCAGAGTTATCTATAACCTATTCAACAAGCTTTGGTTCAACAATAACGGCTAAAGTCACTTAGTATTAGTTATGTTTTACTCTTTATAAATAATAATAAATATGAATTCAAACAATAAATATATAAATAAATAAAATAATAAATTTGTTTTTTTTTTTTTTTTTTAACCTTTATAAAAAATTATAAAAAAAATTACATGTAACTGCTTCTGGTCTTCCGTAAGACAAAAGATGTTTCATTTCTTAGCAGTAGCATTTTTTTCTATTTGATGAGGGGGGTATTATATAGAAAAAATTGAGTGTAGTTGGTTATTGTTAACACATCTATTTAAAAATGGATTGAGGAAAGAAAAATAAATATTACCTAATAAATAAAGAGATTCGTGTCATGTTAAAAGGAAATGTCGTCAAATCCTCTTTTAACAGCCCTATTAAATTCAGAATCGGTATTTAACGTATTATCTAAGGTATATAATCTTTGCTCCAAATTGTTTTCCCATAATTCCAAAGTACTGTCTGAGCTTGATTGTTGATTAACTAACATAGGGGGCTCTTTGTTCAATAATGGAACTCTTTTATAGTCTGGAATGGTATAAATAGAGTTATCTTGAACTATATTGTTTGAATGTGGTTGTTGCTGCTGTTGTTGTTGTTGTTGTTGTACTGGTGGTGGAATCTTATAGCCTGTATCAATGGCTTGTCTTATTCTCATCCCAACAGTAGATAATCTATCCTGATACTCATATGATTGTTGGTTTTGATGTTGTTGTTGAATGGAGACTCTTAAACGTCTCTTAGCAGGACCTTGGTTATCAAAAGACATTATTGTTTATTTTTTGGTTGTTGATTGTTGCTTGTTGATTGTTGATTGTTTTGTTTACTAAAGAAAACAAATAAAAGAAAACTAAAAAAAAAGAAGAAAAGGAAAAGAAAAGAAAACAAAAAAAAACGGAAAATGAGAAAAAAGTAGAAAGAAAAAGGAAAGGGGATAAGAATTATTTAATTTTTTTTCGTATAAAAGGATAACTCGACACCACGTGCATATATTTTAAACCTGTACCTTTTTACCATGAACGATATTATTTTGTTTTACGCTAAAAAAAATAAAAAATAAAAAAAAATAAAAGTAAAATGTACTATATATAAGCTATGGCTTCTACTATTAAATAAAGTACATTTTGTGATTTTATTCCCTGTTCGAGATGACCAAAAATGAATAATAAAAAAGTTCGGAACTCCAATTCCATCTTTTTATTTTTTATTTTAAGTTTCTTTTTTTTTTTTAATTTTTTTTTTTTTTTTTTTTTTGATTGCTTTTAAAGGAAAGAATTCGCGCGCGTTTTGCATTATTACCAACCGCTGTCATTTAACGTAAGAGTAAATAATAGTAAATAATAATAATAATAATAATAATAATATATATATTAGTTCGCTATTACCAGTGCATAGCGGTTATAAATATTAAAAAAAAAAAAAAAAAAAATAAGTTGAAAAAGATGCACATTCTACCAAAAACTTTGTTGATTTTAGCTTAATTCTACTCTTAAAAGCAATTCAAATTTGCTTAAAGGTTACAATCAACAAAAGAAACTTATCTTTTATATTAGTAGACACGGCAATAAAATAATATATTGGTTATCATTTATATGAAAACATCAAAAATAAAATAAAAATAAAAATAAAAAATCAGATCAAATTAAATTAAATTAAAAGGATATATAAACCCATTCTTTACAATTGAAAATAAAAAAGAAAAAACTGTTCTCCTACATCTTCTTCGAATGAAATGCACAAAAAGAAAAAAAGTCAATTTTTTTTTTTTTTTTCTTTTCCCCTTTTACGCTCTTACTTAAGACAAAAAAAATAGTACAACAAACAAATAAACAAATAAATATACCCTAAAATATAATTAGGAAAAAATCTAAAATAATTATAAACAATATAAAAAGGCCATGTCATATTTAAAATTAATGAAAGGTAAATTTTCTTCTCAAATAAGCCAACAACTACAGAGGAATATCTCCAGAAAAATAGCCCCACAAACCAGAACAATGTCTACTAAACTAAACTTCAACATTTCTAGTGCTCAAACTATTGAATATGAAGAAAAATACGCCGCTCACAACTATCATCCAATTCCAGTTGTGTTCCACAAAGCTAAAGGTGCTCATGTGTGGGACCCAGAGGGTAAAGAATATGTTGACTGGTTGTCTTGTTACAGTGCTATGAACCAAGGTCACTGTCATCCAGAAATTATTGGTGCTTTAGTTGATCAAGCTTCTAAATTAACTTTGTCTTCAAGAGCTTTTCATAACGATGTTTTTGCATTATTTGCAAAGTATGCTACCGAGTACTTCAACTATGAAAGTATTTTGCCAATGAACACAGGTGCTGAAGCTGTTGAAACAGGTTTAAAATTGGCTAGAAGATGGGGTTATGTCAAGAAAGGCATCCCTGAAAATGAGGCTATTATTCTTGCAGCTCAAGGTAATTTCCATGGTCGTACTTTTGGGGCCATTTCTTTAAGTACTGATGAAGAAGATTCAAGAAAAAACTATGGTCCATTTTTGAATACCCTTACTGCTAAAATTCCAGGTGGTGAAGAAAACGAATACATCAGATATGGTGTTATTGAAGATATCGAAAGAGCCTTCAAATCACATGGTGACAAAATTGCTGCCATCTTATTAGAACCAATTCAAGGTGAAGCTGGGATTGTTGTCCCACCTCCTGACTACTTGACCAAAGTTCAAGAATTATGTCGTAAGTATAACGTTCTATTCATCTGTGATGAAATTCAAACAGGTATTGGTAGAACCGGTAAATTATTGTGTTACGAACACTCTGCAAATGTCAAGCCAGATGTTGTTTTATTAGGTAAGGCTATTTCTGGTGGTGTCTTGCCAGTTTCCTGCGTTTTATCCTCTACAGAAATCATGTCTGTTTTTACTCCAGGTTCTCATGGATCCACTTATGGTGGTAATCCATTAGCTTCTCGTGTTTCCATTGCCGCTTTAGAAGTTGTTAAGAACGAGAAATTAACTGAAAGATCCAAAGAATTGGGTGATTTGTTATTGGAAAAATTAACTGAACTACAAAAAAGGTCAGCTGGTATTATATCAGAAGTTCGTGGTAAGGGTTTATTGACTGCAATTGTGATTGATCCTACAAAATCCAATGGTAGAACTGCTTGGGATCTTTGTTTATTAATGAAAGATGAAGGTGTTTTAGCTAAGCCAACTCATGATCACATTATCAGATTGTCTCCACCATTGGTTATTTCTAAGGAAGATTTATTGAATGGTGTTGCAGTCATTGAAAAATGTTTAAAAAAGTTGCCAACTGCTGAAAAGGCCAGTCATTAATAGATGTCCTGTTGTTGTTTGAGGTTAAATCTTTCTTTTTCTTTTTTTACTGCCCCCTTCTTTTTACCGATTGACATTAATTATGTTTACAAGGTTTAGTTAATATATAATTATAATGTATAAAAATTGTAATGTTTTTAATAAACAGTTTTTTTTTTTCTAACAAGACTTCGTAGAGTGAATGGATATCATCACTATTTGATTTAGCCGCCAGGAAAGTTACAAAATACAAAAAAAAAAAAAACAATTTTTTTCGTATTTTGAAAAGGGAGTGGGGGGCGAGGAGGGGATGGGATGGGATGGGATGGGAATGTACGTTACCGCTTTTGTCATAAAAATTAATGCAACATACAAATAAAATAAAATAAAATAAAATAAAAAATAAAAAGTTTTTTTTTTATATATATATAACGTACATTCTCCCCCCTTCCCCTCGTTCTATTTATCGAATCTCATGGAAAAAAAAATATATCTATATAAACGTAAATCTTTTATCAATAACTTTCAAAAAATTAACCACTATTAAATTTATATCACAATTATATCTATAAATAATTAAATATGTAAAAGTATACATTCGTTTTATCCCCCTGGCTTGTCCACTTTTCTTTTTATTTGTATTTTTGAATATCCCGTTTTATTCCATTATTTAAATAAAAACAAAAAAAAAAAAAAAAATAGAAAACTCAAATTCTAATAACCTCTATTATATGTCGGCATTAAATAATACTACAAAATTAGAATATCTCTCGTCATCTACTCCCGAGTTTTCTAATGTCATTCAAACTACAACCACAACTATATTTTCTACAATGGCTGTGGATAATGAATTGTTATTACCATTATTTTCTTTCCCTGTAAATGTGGCTCTAAAATTCACTTCAATATCCACTAAATTAGTAAACAGACTTTTGTCCCTTGTTGGTTGGATTTTAGCTAAGTCTTCTTGGAAATTGATTAAATTGTTTTTCATGAGAGTTCCGTATTGGATTCTCTATTCAAATTTCCAGATCACTTTGCCTTTAAGCACTTTGTTTTTTGGAGTCTTCATATTATTATGTACCACCTACATTTTAGTCAATAATCATTTTTTGCACGCTTATTCCAAATTGAAACCTGGCAACGAGTTTGAATCGGAAAAAAAATTAAAGAATAAAATGCTACTAGACGAAATGATGTTTTTACAATCCTCTTCTTTGTCCTCTGGATCAGCCTCCGCATTATTGCCCAATAAAAAGAACAAATCTTCAAATGGAATCTTCAGTTCCTATTTGGATGAATTCTTAAGTGCTATCAGAATTTTTGGTTACTTGGAAAAACCGGTCTTTCATGAATTAACAAAATCAATGAGAACACAGAGATTAGAGGAGGGTGAAATTCTATTATTAGAAGACTCATTGGGATTTGCTATTCTAGTAGAAGGTTCTATAGAAATATATCACAAAGTAGAAGCCAATAACAACGACTTCAAGAATGATTCCCGTGATATTCTACACAACAAAAATAGCGCAATAACCCAGGATTTTTATGAAAATAGTGAAGATGAAGATCTTGATGACGACAATGAAGACCATGCCAGCGTAAAAAGTAATTATTGTCGTATTAATGGCGAAAAATTTCAGTTGTTAAATAATATTAAAACAGGTAACCAAATATCTTCTCTAGTAAGTATATTGAAGTTATTTACTAATAATAGTGAAATTGAAAGAGAAGTAAATTCCATTTCTTCGTACCAAAGAGATTATTCATTCATTTATAACTCGTTAAATAATCACAGAGATTCACCTTTATCTCCAACAAATATAAAGCCTAATAATTCAATACCTTCCACTATTAATGATACCTCTACTAATACTGCCAATGCTACTAATACCAATAATACCAATAATGACATTTGTTTTAATTCTCCTCGTAGTACCACGCCAATTACCAAAAATATGAAAAATATTAATATTGAATCAATTGATCGTAATTATAATCATAAAACTACTGACAACGAAAGTATTTCTCAGATTCCATCACATGTAAATAACCAAGATGTTCAAAATGATATTTTAGGCTCCTCACTTTATGACAATCATGTCACACTACCAAATTTGATTGCAAAGGCCTCCGAAGACTGTACCATTGCCATAATTCCAGCCGAGGCCTTCAAAAAATTAACCACTAAATATCCACGTTCTGCTTCCCATATTATTCAAATGATTCTAACGAAATTATATCGAGTAACTTTCCAAACAGCTCATAAATATCTAGGATTGACAAAGGAAATTATACATACCGAAGTTGTATTAAACAGAAATGTTAAAGTAGAACTACCCTATTATTTGAAGCAAACAATAATTAGGACTATCAATGATGACTATAATTTGGTTTCTCCAGATAGTAAAAATAACAGCACTACCAACGATATCAATAACAATAAAAACAATAATAATAATAATAATAATAATAATAATAATGCTAGTCATACTACTACCACGAGTACGAATACCAATGGTATCAGCAGTAGTAATAGTAGTACTAGCAGTAGTACTAGTAACAGTAGTGCTCATCATAATAATGCTAGTAACAGTACAATTACAAGCCCATCGATGCATCTCAGAAAGTCTTTTAATAGTAAGCTTGTTGTTGCATCAGTAAAATCGCAGCCTGGCATAGTGGGTTCAAGAAATGTCATTTTAAATTCAAAAGATAATAAAGTTCATCCGGGTGATTTACTTTCCAATGTTCCCTTATCAAGAGCCACATTTGTGGCCGTACCGGCTTCATCGCCTTCTGCTTCTTCTTCATCGCAGCCCTCTTCTATTGCTACTTCCAACAATGCACATAATATACATGGTATTAAGCAAATCAATTCCAAACAAACTTCCAGTATTAGTGACAGTAATAAAAGTGGTATCAATGCTATACCAAAGTTAAATGCCAGTTTTAAATCGCAACTAATGGATTCAAAGGCGTTGTTAAATAATGAGAGATCTCCTTCTCCATCGAATAGAAGTGGTGTCTCTAGAAACCATTATTTTGTATCTCAACATTCCGCACCAATAGATTGCTATGGCTTTGATTCCAAGAGTATATGTCCACCAAGTAAATGCAATAGACCACCAACACAGCAACATCCGGAACAGATTCACGATGAAGGTTTGTTGACTAAATCATTTTCTGCCCAGGAGGAGACCGAGGAGAGTTCTTGGAGAATTGCGCTAGTAGAAGGCATATTTTCGTACTTAGGTATTACAAAAGATAACATCTTGCCCGGTCACACCTTACATAATAATCGTTTACAACTTACAGCTCCTGATTCTTCATCCCTTTTCACTTCTAATAGTAGGTTAAGTAGTAGAAGAACATCTTTATCCAGCAACACTTATACTATAAATTCGAAGGATGGTATTTCTGTTTACAAATTATTGAATCCAGAGAATACTGCAAAATCTAAAAGGAAAAATACCAGTAACCAAAGAATAAATAATAAAGAATATAAAGAATGTATGCCAACTAACTTGGATTTTGATACTGCCAAAAGGGAATTTGCTGAAAAATTAGAACCAGCCTATATTCCAAAGGGAAGCTTTATAGCGAGACAAAATTCTATGATTGCAGGACTATATTATATAATTTCTGGCGAGTTGGAAGTATTACATACAGATGATAGCGATGATGGTAAAGAGAAAACTTTATATGTTGTTAAGTCAAATGGTATAACTGGATATTTAGCCTCCTTAATTGGTTCGAAATCTTTGGTAAGTATAAGAGCTCGGTCAAATTCATATGTCGTGTTCTTACCTTCGGATTCAATCGAGAGGCTATGCAGTAAGTATTTCATGATATACTTGAGGATAGCTGAAACTTTGACCGACCTACTAAGTCCTAAAATTCTAAAGCTAGATTATGCCTTGGAGTGGGTACAATTGGATTCTTCAGAGGTTTTATTTAAGCAAAATGATCCAGCTAGTGGAATTTACGTTGTGATAAATGGTAGATTGAGAGAAATTTTTGAAAGTGAGAAATCGAAAGATAAGTCCGCTTTCAAAAATAACAAGAAATCACCTAGACAAAAGCAGGAAGCAAATGAAAACGTACATATTATTAGAGAGTATGCGCAAGGTGAAAGTTTTGGGGAGGTGGAAGTACTCACTGCCTCTAGTCGTTTATCTACGGTGATAGCTATTCGTGATACTGAATTGGCAAGAATTCCAAGAAGCTTATTTGAAATTCTAGCTTTAGAACATCCGTCAATAATGATTAGAGTTAGCAGATTAGTTGCGAAACAAATTTTACAAAGAAATCCCCATTACTCCGAAGAACCTTCTAAAATTGTTAGTAGTAATGGTTATAAATATGACTTTGATCTATCGATTCCTCCTGCACCAAGATCAACCAACAATAGTGGAAGAAACCAGAATTTAAATAACTATAGAACAATATGTATTTTGCCTATCACTAGTGGCTTACCTGTGGAAGAATTTGCTCTGAAACTAACATATGCATTTAAACAAGTTGGCCGATCGGTAATTGCTCTAGATCAACGAGCCACTTTGTCGCACTTGGGTCGTCATGCTTTTGATAAATTTGCTAATCTAAAACAATCTGGTTATTTTGCTGATTTGGAAGAGAATTATCAAACTGTGGTTTATATTGCGGATACTCCGGTCAACTCATCATGGACCTCTACGTGTATAGCTCAGGGGGATTGTATCTTGTTGTTGGCTAATGCTGATACTGAGCCGCATATTGGCGAATATGAAAGATTATTGCTAAAATCCAGATCAACTGTTAGAACAGAACTAATATTACTACATGCTGAAAGATATGTTGAACCGGGTTCGACTTATAAGTGGTTGCATAATAGGCCCTGGATTGATTCCCATCACCATATGGAATTTGTTGCTAGGAGGTATACTAATAGCGATGAAGCTGGCACTACCTCTTCAACAGAAAATATTGTTGTTCAACACAGCAAAAAACACAATATTGTGGAGCGATTTAAACAGCAACATGATTCAATCACCAAATTGACAAAAAAAACACAAGAGAATTTTGCAAAACTAATTCCAGATTCCATAAAAAGCACTGTAGCTAGATACAGACATAACAAGGGTTATGAACTATCCATGCGCCCTCATAAGAATGATTTTTTAAGGTTGGCTAGAATCTTATCAAATCAAGCAATTGGTGTTGTTTTTGGCGGAGGTGGTGCTAGAGGTATTAGCCATTTGGGTATATTAAAGGCTATTGAAGATGCAGGGATTCCAATAGATTTGATTGGTGGTACAAGTATCGGCTCGTTTATTGGTGGATTATATGCTAAAGATTTCGATTTGGTGCCCATTTACGGTCGTGTTAAAAAATTCAGCGGAAGAATAAGTTCGTTATGGAGAATGGTACTCGATTTAACATGGCCATTTACTAGTTACACTTCAGGTCATGAATTTAACCGTGGTATTTGGAAAGCATTTGGTGATTTTAGAATAGAGGATTTTTGGATTCAATTTTACTGCAATTCTACAAATATTACTGAAAGTTTACACGAAATTCATTCTAGTGGGTATGCTTGGAGGTATATTAGAGCGTCCATGTCATTAGCTGGACTTTTACCACCAATGATAGATAGTAATGGCTCGATGTTATTGGATGGTGGATACGTAGATAATTTGCCCGTGGCCGAGATGAAGCGCAGGGGTTGTAACACAATATTTGCTGTAGATGTTGGGTCAGTCGATGATAGAACACCGATGGATTATGGAGATTCTTTAAGTGGGATGTGGATTTTATTAAATAGGTGGAATCCATTTAGTTCACATCCAAATGTACCCAGCATGGCAGAAATACAAATGAGGCTAGGTTATGTAGGGAGTGTTAATGCATTGGAAAAGGCCAAAAATACTCCAGGTGTTATATATGTAAGACCGCCCATTGAGAACTACGCCACGTTAGATTTTGCTAAATTCGAAGAGATTTACAGGGTAGGGGAGGCTTACGGTCATGATTTTATTGAAAATCTAAAAGAAACACGTCAGATGTCAAATATACCTGGTACAATTAATAGCAATAATAATAATGATGAAATGGTGGAGTTTTCTACTCCAAGTGTATTACAAAGAAGATATAGTATATAAAAAAAATGAGGACTGTTCTTCCTTTTTTTTTTCTTTTTACTTCTCTTTTTTTTTTTCTTTTTACTTCTCTTTTTTTACCGGTTTATTAAAAGTTGTAAATAATTAAATAAAAATAGCCCTTTATATTTGTAATTTACTTTTTTTGCAGAAATATATTATATTATAATATGTGGACCAATAATGATTACATACAGATGACCATGCTTGTATAGATACAACATTTATTTGTTACCAGGTTATTATTCCAGTATTTTTAAGTTTATAATTATTGAGCATATTTGCCTAAGCGTGTTTATTATTATTGTTATTTTTTTTCTCCTGACTCTTTTCCCTTAGCTGTTCTTGCTACAGGTGTAGTAACTAATAAAACAGTATCCCCTCTGATAAATAGCATTTCCGAACTTTTGTTAGAACTTGTCAATTTTTCATTATCTTCTTCATTTAGCTCGTAAATAGTTTCAATAGCATCACTTAATACTAAGTTACAATGTGAATCAAAGGCTTGTAAAGTACCAACAATCTCACGGCACCCACGTAATTTAACATAAACTTCTTCATCTAAATTTAATCGTAGTAAATCCAAAGGGGTATCAGAAGATGAAGTGGTTGTTTTTGGTGTAGACTGTATAGAAGATACATCAGATGCAACTGTATGGGGGGTAGCAAGAGAAGAGGACATAATGATTGTGTGGTTGTTGATGGATATTGATAATGTTGTTATTAAATAAGCAAATTATATTAATAAAAAAAAAGAAAGATTCGCGAGCTACAAGAAATTGTTATTTATAATTTTTTTTATAAAGCAAAAAAATAAAAAATAAAAATTGAGAAAAAATTGAGAAAAAAGTCCGGCAGTTATCCGAAAAAGGAGATATTTTGATTCCAGTTTATCACTTTATATTATTTGTAATGCTATTGTAGATTGTTTTTTTTTTTTTTTTTTTAATTTTTTATATGAAAGAAAAAAAAAAAACAATAGCAAAACCTTCTATTTTTTTCGTAATATTAACTTAGACAAGTTTAACAAACAGCCCTACGAAACAACACTTCTAGGGACGACTTACAGCTTGAAAAATGTCTGATGCATCACCCTTAAAAAATTGGGATATAATTCAGGTTGATAAGGAAGGTAATCCTATTGTGGTTTTACCACGATCTACACGGTCCACCAGAAACGCTTTGGCATTTCAGACTTACTATAAAATAGTAAATACACATGATCGCTCAATTACGTTTATGGTTGGTGATGTTGTAGTGTTTAAATATAATACTGCAGTAAATTCCACATATTTGATTAAAGAAATTCGTCATGATGGTACAAACAACACTGTAGAAATTTTTGGCTTTGATTTTTTAAGATGGTATGAGTTAGATGGGAAAGATTATTTTAACAAATACAATCCAAAAATACTAGAAGAGCACCCAAACGAGGACAACTCCTTTTATCAGGATCTTTTATTACAGGAGGTAGATACCAAAGAGTTATTTTTAACAGCTGAAGTAACAACTTTGCATCTAAGTGATTTCATTAGAGTTTTGAATGTCGTGGATTTGCAAACGTACTTAGAACTGAAGGAGAAAAACTCTATAGAGGATGTTTATTTTGTACATAGATCAGCGATACCCCAAGGTAAATATTTAAAAGAAATTGATTATAACAAAGTTTTGGAAATTATTAAGACAGAAGATACAATTGCTTCACACAGATATATGATTGATTTGACTACAGACCCAGATGGTGCTAAAAATAAGCGCCAAAACACATCAGTTACTTCTAGAGAAGACAAACTGTACTCAAATAATACGCAACATTTAAACGCTAAAAAATTAAAAGAAAAAAAAAGACAATCCCCTTTATCATCATTATCGTCTAGAGCAGCTACTGCCAGTGGAAGAAGCAGCAAAGGCCAGCAGGGCACTTTCAAAGTTAATAACAAAGCCGCCTCACTCAATGAAAGTTTTCTTGTTAAAAATCAGATTGAAGGCATTGACAATACTGAAGGGAGGAATGGACTATTAGTTGATGCACGTGGTAAAGAGGATGGGAATAGTGGAGGTGTTAGTGGTACACCAAGACGGTCATTAAGGAAGAATAAAACAGCCATTAATTATGATGAATCTGATGACTTTGAAGATGAGCTTGGTAACTATGGGGTTATTTCCGAATCTGAGGAGGAAGAGGAAGAGGAGGAAGGGGAGGAGGAAGATGACGATATTGACCTTGATGACGACTTGGATGATGAAGACACCCGAACCAATAACACCTCGAATAAAAGGAGAAGAGTTATAACATTAGCTGACATAATAAAAAAATATACAAGAAGAAATGTTGCGAGAACTAAGGGGTCATACAAATCATTTTCAAAAAGATTTAAATCGGTTCAGGACATTCCAGATTTGACGGACTTGGCTGACTTTAATGATAAAAAAATAAAAGCTGAAGTGTCTATGCTTGAAAAAAAATTGGTTAGTCCTACGAAAAAGCCCACACATGAGACGATTTTTTTTAAAGTTAAATCTAGGCTATATTCTACAGATTCTGCAAACAACATTGAAACACAAGAGGCTATAAAGAGTGCTGCTGCAAGTCAAATTCGTACCCTGTTACCCGCTCGGGATAATGAGTTTGCGCAGTTATATTTAAGCATTTATAATGCAATAGAGACTGGTGTGGGATCATCGGTTTATATTTCTGGGACACCGGGGGTTGGGAAAACATTGACTCTGCGTGAAGTAGTTAAGGATTTATTGATTTCTAGTGATCAAGGTGAAATTCCAAGCTTTCAATATATAGAGATCAATGGTTTGAAATTAGTTCATCCTAATAATAGTTACGAGGTTTTTTGGAACAAAATTTCTGGTGAAAAGTTGACGCCCAGTGCTTCTTTAGAATCGTTAGAGTATTACTTTAATAAAGTGCCGAAGAATAAGAAACGAACAATTGTGGTGTTATTGGACGAAATGGATACTCTGGTGACTAAGAAAGACCAGGACATTATGTATAATTTTTTTAATTGGCCAACATATCCCAATTCAAAGCTTGTTGTGATTGCAGTGGGTAATACAATGGATTTACCAGAGAGGCTATTGAGCAATAAAATATCTTCAAGATTGGGTTTGACAAGGATACCATTCCCGGGCTACACCCACCACGAATTAATGGCCATTATCCAATCGAGGTTGAAGGGGTTAAATGAGTGTTTTTTTTTCGTTAATAAAAAAACTGGGCGTGCAACATTAGCTACAGATGAGAACCAATCCATTTCACCAGCTGCTGATGAATATAAGAAGGTTAAGGTAGTAATTGAAGACGATGCCATTGAAATCATTGCTAGAAAAATAGCTAGCGTTAGTGGAGATGCCAGAAGTGCTTTGAAGATCTGTAAGAGAGGGATTGAAATTGCAGAAGCCGATTATTTAGAAAAGCATGGTTATGACATTGATACAGAATTGAATGTGACTGAGGGTACTAAACAGGTTAATGATGGGCATCAAACTCTGGCCAACAATGTTTTTGCAGATGAAAATGATGAAATTGAAATACAAAAGGTTGATATTTCACATGTTATGAAAGCTATTAATGAAACAAATAGTACTCCGTCCTCTCAATTTTTGAGCCGATTACCCTTTTCCGCAAAATTATTTTTACATGCATATTTATCTTTACTAAAGAAAAATAAGAAAAGCGATCAGAGTGCTGGCGACATAATTGATGAGGTTAAACTATTAATTGATGTTAATGGTAATAATAAGTACATAAATGATATTAAATCCTTTCTATACTGTTATCAGGCAGATGGTACGTATGAAATGAGAATGATTGATTGGGATTATATAATCAATCAATTAATTGATGCTGGTGTTATATCAAAGCAAAATATAGTAAACGAAAGATCTGCTACCATAAAACTAAATATTTCTCCTGAAGAAATTAGCAACGTTTTCAAACAAGATGAGGTATTTAAAAAATTATAGAATTTCAACTCTATGTGCCTTTTTTTTTTTTTTTTTTTTTTTTTTTCCAATGTCTATGTCATTTTATATATCTTTGATTTACTATGCCTTTCAAATAATCTTATACACCTTGTTAAAAAAAAAAAAAAAAAAAAAAAAAAATGGCTCTTTAATATATGTATTCTACTTTTTATAATTATTTTCACTTTAATCGATATCTTGTAGTTTCATCGCAATCGTACCTGATGTGTAAGATATAAATTGATATACAGATTTTCTTTATAATTTAATTTTTTTTCTTTTTCTCTCCTAAATTTTTATAAATTAATATGGGATCGCCAAGATCCTTAATTTCTGGAACTGTTAACTTCAAATTAAAGGCTTTTGCAACCACTATCTTAAAAATTATTTTGACATTTATGGATTCCGCAGTTGAGCTAAATATCAGGGGAGCATTCATGGCCTCTGCATATAACATTCCAATCCTAGACATTTTTTCCTGATAAGAAGGATCCATATCTATGAAAAGGTCATATTTTGTTCCGATCAGTAGCGGGATAGCTTTGCTATTCAATCCTTTGGCTTGTCTGTACCATTCTTTTATAGAAGTTAATGTTTCTGGTCTAGTTAAATCGAATAAATAAACTATAGCTACAGCATCCTCACTTACAATCGGCAACATATTTATAAACTCTCTCTGGCCCCCAAGATCGTTGATTACAAACAATATGTCTGCATATTTTAAACTTTCTCTTTTCTCCAGATGATGGACCCCTAAAGTCTGAATATATTCTTCATCAAATACACTTTGTACATATTTTACCATTAACGATGTTTTACCAACTTGAGCATCCCCTATTAGTCCTACCTTCAATCTGAAAGTTGTTCTGGGTATCAGTTCGTCGGGAATAGTTTCAGCAGTGCTAGTAGTTCCTCGTACAGGAGAAGTATTGTTATTATTATCTGAGTAATTATTATTGGTTGCAGCTTGAGAACTATTGATAACAGTCATTGCACTGGTGTGTCTTAATTGTTGTGGAGTGTCTACAGTATTATTACCATAGTTATTTATATGTTCTTCACTGTTATTGGTAATATGTTGTGCAGGATCACTTCCATGTCTTAAAGGTGTATGGTAATGCTGTTGTTGTTGTTGTTGAAAATGCATGTAGAAAAGAGGGAGGTAGATTTCTTCCTGAATAAGTGAATCAAGGATCAAATTCTAAAGGGTTCAAGGGAGGGAAGGAAATGGAGAGAAAAGAAGAAGAAAAGAAAAAAACAAATGAAGGGAGTGGGTGGGGATTATATATATTTGATGTGTTATGATTTTCTTTTTTGTTATTATATTTTTTTTTCTTTGTTTTAAACTATAAGATATAATTTGATTATAAGCAGAGATTGTAGTTCCCAAAAAGAAAACAAAAAAAAAAAAATATATATACATACATTTGTATATATATAATAACAAATAAAATGTAATTCTATTCTGTATAAAAGTTCGTAGTTCGGTATTTTAGAGAAAGAAAATAGAAAAAAGATTTCAGATCTGTGGCATTACTGTAAATAATGAACTTTCTGTTTTAGGAAATGTGATTAAAATTGATCAAAGATTTGATAACTCAATTAAAAACATAGCACATATCCGATTGTATACTAAACTTTGATTTAAAATTATAGCAATAGAGAATAAAACAAGAATATACTGCAAAATTATGCTTATTCAATCAATTGAATTGTTGCTATTATGCCTAAAACCCATTATTATATATTATATATCTATTACTTGTATTATTTTTTTAACAGGTTATAGCCCTTATATAGGGCTAGTGTTTGTTATAAAAAATATACATACATCTTGTGACAAATGTATATGATTACATCTGTACATATTATATAAGTTTTATAAACATCTTGTTTTTTTCTTTTTCTTTTTTCTTTTTCTTTTTTCTTTTTTCTTTTTTTTCCAGTGTGCACCTAGATAAGTTTCTAGGCACCAGAAGACTAGCTTCTTGTCAAACTCAGATAATTTTCCATTTCTTTTTTTCAGTTCTTTCTCCATTGAAATATTTCTGTTTTTCTATATTTTTTTTTTTCTAGATTTCCTTTCTTTTCGCACCTGGAAAGGCCATTGATATTATTATAATTTTTGCTATCATAAAATATAAATTTTTTTTTTCTTTTTTTTTTTTTTTTTTTCTAATATGTAATTTTCCACATACAGTGCTTATTATTATTTCAAACTGCACGGTGAAATTATTACTGTTTCGTTCCCTCTTAATATTTATTTACTTCTTTCTTTCTTTCTTTATTCCATCTTTTTTTTTTTTTTTCCTTTCTTTTCCTAATTATCTTTCACTTCACAACTCGTCATTTACTCTTATTATTTATATTTCCTTCTACTTCTCAACTTATCTCTATTCACTATCAAAATCTTTTCTTTCTCCCCTTGAAGAAAAAAAGAAAAAAAAAGGAAAAACATACATCCTCCAAACAAGACAAGTTAGATCATCATGGCTGTTGGTAAGAACAAGAGATTGTCCAAAGGTAAGAAAGGTTTGAAGAAGAAGGTCGTTGACCCATTTACCAGAAAAGAATGGTACGATATTAAAGCTCCATCCACCTTTGAAAACAGAAATGTCGGTAAGACTTTAGTTAACAAATCTGTTGGTTTGAAGAACTCCAGCGATTACTTGAAAGGTAGAGTTGTCGAAGTTTGTTTAGCCGATTTACAAGGATCTGAAGATCACTCCTTCAAGAAGATTAAATTGAGAGTTGATGAAGTTCAAGGTAAAAACTTGTTAACTAACTTTCACGGTATGGATTTCACCACTGACAAATTGAGATCTATGGTCAGAAAATGGCAAACTTTGATTGAAACTAATGTTACCGTCAAAACTGCTGATGATTACGTTTTGAGAGTCTTTGCCATTGCTTTCACCAGAAAGCAATCTAACCAAGTTAAGAGCACTTCTTATGCCAAGTCTTCCAGAATCAGAGCTATCAGAAAGGCTATTTCCGAAATCTTGACTAGAGAAGTTTCTTCTTCCACTTTGGCTCAATTGACCTCCAAGTTGATCCCAGAAGTTATTAACAAGGAAATTGTTAATGCTACTAAAGGTATCTTCCCATTACAAAACGTTCACGTTAGAAAAGTTAAGTTATTGAAACAACCAAAATTCGACTTGGGTGCTTTGATGACTTTGCATGGTGAAGCAGCCACTAATGAAAAGGGTAAGAAGGTTCCTGGTTTCAAGGATGAAATTTTGGAAACCGTGTAAATTGGGTTGTTGCTTTTTATTATAATTAAATATAAAGTTTATTTAAAGTTTTTTATTTTTTAATATAATTATTATTTTTTAATTAAAAAAAAAAAAGAAAAAAAACTGAAAATTTAAGGAAGCAGTTGTTTGTCGTTATTATTTTTCATTTACCGTTTTATTTTATTATACCTTATCGTCAAGTCTTATTAAAACAAAAAAGAAAAAGAAAACCTCTTTATGAACATTTTTTATATAGATGTTCGTTCTAGGAGTAGGGTATGTTGCATGGGTTTTACGCCGTTAAGTGTTGGGTCAAAGGTATCTTGAAGGCTGTTAGTTGATATTTGTATGGTTATAAACTGATATTAAAATTTACAGTTAACTAGTGATGATTCTATCTAAATGTATTGTGAATATATCTAATCCTTCGTATAAGTTTGTGTCGAAATCACGACATTTCAAAAAATTCATAAACTAACATTAATAAAGCATTAGGTTGTAAAATAGCATTGATTCCATTAAAAAAAAAAAAAAAAAAAAAAATTTTTTTTCTAAATTTAATATCAATATATATGTATATAAACTTTTTTCTTTTTTTCCCCCTCAATCTTCAACAACTTCTGGAGATGTATCTATGTCCATAATTTTGTCGTCTTCATTTTGTTCGATAACGTTTTTCCCAGGCAGACCATCATCTTCTTTCTTTTTAGATCCTTCTTGATTGTTTGTATCATCAGAATTCGGATGTGTATCATCTACAGTGTCACAACTGTGACTTTCAGAAGTCTCAATGTCTTGTTTCTCAGCTTCTTCCCCTTCATTAGTTGCATCTGTGTCCGCATCGTCATTAGCATCTTCCTCCTTGGTTGTTGAGTTTTCTTCAGCCCTTCTACTTTGTTTTTCTTGGTCCAATAGTTGCTGAATTTTTAATATTGCAGCATTATCTTTCTCCCATTTATCCTTATATACAGAAGCGTCAAAAGTAACCTTCTTAATTTTTTTTTTCATTACATTGCAACGATCCTTGTAAAATGCAGCAGGTTTATCAATAAGTAGCCTAATTGGATAATTTGCATCTTGCTCTTGTTTATTTTCGTTTAGTATAACATTATTTGAGGTGGTAGTGGAGGGCCTTTTATTAAGGGGAGATGAGAAAGAGGCTTTTTTAAAGATTTTTTGAAACAACTCTTTGCCGTAGAGCTCTTCCATTTTGGATCTGGTTAGTTCCATAGAAATGGGATGGCTTAACAAAGCCAATTCTTCATTATAACTTTTGATATCAGCATTTTTAAAATATGCGTTGTTATTGAATTTGTTTATTTGTATGCTGTTTTCCTTCAATTTCTCTTGATACTCGGTAGTACATGTAATAACACGTTCAGAATTGGTTGTTGCATAATCTGATGATTCTAACGACTTTATATTTTCTCTATCTAGAAAAATATGTGCTCTCTGATATTTTAATGATAAATCAATGTTTAATTTGGTAATTGTTTCTGAATTAAAATTATCCTCTTCTTTTAAATCGCCTTTAAGTAAAGAATCTAGCAAGTTGGAAATTCTCTTTGAAACGTTGATATAATCTTTTAATTCAGTGGATGGGTTGTAGATTTCTAACTTTTTGGTAATTAATGATTCCTGATAATTAGACATTTGGTCAATAAACTTGTTATTCTTGATGTATAATATATATATATATTTTTTTTTTTTTTTATGAGTTTAAAAATGGGTATAAATTCAACTTTTCAAGCAAAGTTTTTTTTATTTATTTTTTTTTTTTTTTTTTTGATAGAAATGACAGTTATATTTCTCTCCAGTCGTTTCTATGACTTGTTATTGTTAAAGAAATAACATTATTTATTATTATTATTATTATTATTATTACAATTATTGATTTCTTTTTTCCTTTTTTTTTTTTTTTTTTCTTTTAAAAAACAACAAAAATAAATTATGTACAACGCATAGTTCAATCCATTTAAAATAAGAATAAACCCAAATTACATAATAATTATTAAGAATACACAACCAATTTATCAAAATAATGGACACAGATCGAATTTTATTATTGTTGAGCCATTTTGTCACGCTGGGGGATGTTGAATCTTCTTCAAAAATATTGTCTAGCAGCAAAAATGGTGTTGTAAACGATTGTCTAATCAAATGCATCTGTGTTTTATGGCCTGAACTAGATGACCCACGTAAATTGAAATTTCTCAAATCATATTTTGATCAAAATCATACAGTTCAAGAACTTGACTATGTTCAATATATTGAAAACAATGTCTATATTAGAGGAATTCTAAACGACACAGAAAATTTCCGTAAGCATGTACTTAACCTAAAGAACTTTTTAAATACCAAAATTAATGGACAAATAAAAACCATTGAAGAATTTATTCGTTATAGAGTTTATATAGTCAACGAAATATTGATCGATTCCCCCCTGTTTTGTGAACCTTTGTGGAACGAATTGGGTTTAAATAAAAACCCTTGGATTTGTGGAGTTGTTAAACCTTGTAGTCATTTCATCAAAGCACAGAGGTCAGGTCCAGATAAAAATTATACAATTAAAATCAAGGATTTTGAACAAATGAAGGTAGATATAATCCTACAACGCATGTTTGAATTTTTCATGGATACTTCCTCAAATAAGATTATGGTGGCAAATTACCAGCTTTATCCATATATTAAATACACAAAATCTGAAAACTTATTTGTGAGCAACTGTTTGCCCCAAATTAAGTCGTTCGATTACAAAATTATAGAGTTTTTAACTTTACATTCAATTGTTGATATACCTAGCTATTACACTTTTTTACTTAAAGTTATTTGGGAACATTCTTTAAATTTCAATTATCATCAAATTACCCAATTATTGAAAAACATTCCCGATGAAACTAAACTAGAAAACGAAAACGCATGTTCTTGCAAAGTTATGAAACAATATGTAGAATATATGCGTTTATTAGATATCAAATCTTTCAATCAGGTTCATGATATTCAACTCAATAAGAATGGTCTCCAGAAAACTTATTTTACCGTTGCCTGTGACAATTATTTCCAAAAATTTACAGATACTTCAATGATTAACCCATGGTTTTTTGAAAGTGCACTATTCAAAGATCTATCTAATAAGGAAAAGGAACTGATAATCATAGATTCTTTAATATCAAATAAAAAATTAAACTTATTGTCCCTTTTTATCAAAGGTAATGTGGATCCCGAGGTTTTAGTGACACATTTCTGGAAATTTTTTTACAAAGCTTCAAGTGGGCTTCCAAGCAATGCGAACATGATAGAATGCGAAAAAATCGTTGGGCTTTTAAACCAATCTCATATACATAAGAGGTTGTCTACGCTTTTAGATGTTGTGGAAACATTAGCCACCAAATTCCCCACTTTAAAAATAGTCAATGATCCAAACTTTGCCACTTTTAAACCATCCCACATTTTATCTTTAAAATCCAACCCAGACGGTTTATTAGAAAAACTATTAGCTGCCAATCCAAAACAGTATTTGGATCCTGAGGCCACAAAAGATATTTTAAAGAAATTATATGTTGCATTGGATATTAATTCACCTCCTAATAACCAGAAACTAGAGGCATTCATATTATCTCTGCATATAGAAACCGCGTTATCCCAGGTTGATTTTGAATTGGCATATTCCATGTCTAAACTTTTGTTGGAAAATGAAAACGCTAGGCTCTATTGGGTGGTGATTTTACAAGTCGGAAAGTTTATTGATGCAGATAACTGGCCAGATTTAGAAACTCCAACGGAAATTATATATTTGCAAATGGAAGTATTATCTAAATTAATAATGATTATTCCTTCTGAAAACATGGAGAGCGTTGTGTCAGAATTCAGTAGGCTACAATTGGAATTGGTGACAAGAGATTTGATTAATGACAAGTACTCATTAAAGAATATGCAAAAATTGGAAAATAATTATACCAAGTTCATCAGTGGTATAAAATCAAACATGCATAGTATAATGGGTGAACTATGATAAAAAAGCAATTATAAAAATTATCCCTAAAATAAATTGTGCAATTAAATTATTAAGTATCTATATATGTATGTAGATACAGATATGAATTCGTAAAATAAGTTGGAGAAATCTACCTAAGCTTGTAGAAACTCTTACTACGATCTTTTTTTAAGCAGTAAGTCACTTATATCTATATGATTCGTTTTGGCATCTTCATATGGAGTTGGCGAACTGCTTTTCAACTCTTTTTTTAAAAATGGTAGCTTAGATTGAAATCCTTTGGAGGCATACCTTTCTTTGGCGTCTTTAGCACTAGATAAAGTTTTGTAAAATTCGACAACTTTCCTATGGGCTTGAACTTTACTTTTGTTGAAATTTAAAACTTGTAATCCTTCCCTAGAAACAGCACGTGATAAGGCCACATACGCTTGTCCCTTTTCAAAGATTTTGCGTAAATCTACTTTACACCGTGATAATGTTTGTCCTTGCGATTTATGAATTGACAAAGCCCACGCTAACATTAGAGGGAGCTGAACTCTAGAAACTATCGGTTTTTCGTGTTCATCCTCAATGACCCAAGCTTCAGGTTCTACTAAAACAGTTCTATATGTTCCATCTGCCAAAACAAAATTCACCAATGGTAACTTTCTTTTATTTGAAGATGTGTGCAGTTTGTTCAATAATTCCTTCTTACGTTGTAAATTTTTATCTATTTCTGGATTTGAAGAAGCTTTAGGCAAAAATGCAAAGATATAATCTCCCAATTGCACATTAGCTTCAGTGGATTTATCATTTTTAAACTCTTTAATTAACGAGCCAGTACCCTTTTTGAAATTAGCTTTTGTATCATCGGGATCCTTTATGTCCCCTCCATGAAGGGAAGTATCCACGTGTTGCCCCTCTTTTTCCACTTTGGCATCCAAATAGGTTTCCACCCCAGTTAATTCCTGTGTATTTAATTCATCCTCTTTCATACTTTGATAAAACATATACGTTTCACTATCTAAAAAATCAACAACTTTCCCCAAAGAACCATTAACCAACGTACTGTCTATATTTTTTATCATCATCACTTGTGCTCCAATTTTTAGTTCCAATGTTTTGGGGGCCAGAAAATTGAAAAGTAAATTTTCTCTTAGTTTTGGATCTGTTGTAGTGCCACCGTCAATGGCATTAAATACATGTTTATGTCCAGGAAGTTCTCTTAGTTTGTTGTTGTTAGCGTTGTCTACTTCGTTTCTCGTTGGAAATAATTCTGCAGGCATGATACCATCGTCAAATAATAATGGTTTTCCAAGCTTTTTTAATTCTAACTCAGTATCCCTAGATACTGTTCCCAATCTTATTTCATTTAACATGGTAATAAATTTCATATCACCCTTTTGCCTGAAAACTTTTTGTAAAGTGATGGTAATATTAATTGTCTCCTCCCACGCTTTGGATTCAAATGCAAACTTAACGTCTTGAATTTGGTTTCTATCCTTTGGTTTATTTACAGGTGGTAATTGAAAAAAATCACCACAAAATATGACCTGAATTCCACCAAAAGGTTCGTTATATCTTTTCCTAACATGTCTAGCGACATAGTCCAATTTATCCAACAAGTCTCCAGCAATCATACTTATTTCGTCAACAATTAGCACATCTGTTTCTTTCCATCTTTCGGTGTTTTTCCTATTTCTCCTAACTTTTCTGAATAATTGTACATCTGATCCGTTTCCCAAACCAATGCCCGCAAAAGAATGCAAGGTTATGCCACCGATATTGCAGGCTGCTAAACCGGTTGAAGCAGTAACAGCAACCGTACCATTGCATTCTCTTAATTCCTTGATTAATGCTCGCAATAAAACTGATTTACCTGTACCAGCTGACCCTGTATAAAAAATGTTATAACCACGTTTAGCCAATTCAATGACCTGGCGCTGTTCCTCACTCAACAAATGACTTTTCACTTTTTTCCTTACGATTGAGCTTCCAGCAATTTGTTGAATAGATGGTTCAATGATTTTCTGATGATCATTTAGGGCCATAAGGGTATTTGGTCTTTGGGTCAAAAAGAGTAATTGTGCATTATTCATTTTTTCCTTTGATTTTGAATCATTCTTGGTATTTTCAAAAAAAGGAGATGTTTCATTAAAATTTCTTATTGGTAACACCTGAGCTGTCTCTTTGTCCAATTGTATTGAATTTTCAATATCTTTATCAATTGAAGGGGGCTTGATTTTTGTAGCGTCACTAATGATAGAAATGTTTCTTTTAGATCTGATGGATTCGTTAATGTGAGTAATTGAAGCGTTTTTATTTTTGGTTATATTTTTAGGATTGGGTGTTGATAATACTTTTTGTGGTATCTTTGTAATGCTAGTGCTATTATCTGATTGAATAACAGTATTGACACTCTGATCAAGTTTGATTAATGGCTTTTGTACATTGGCTGTTATTGGTTGAACCTTGGTTGTTTTTGTTATTGAAGAAATCTGAGGATTTAATACTACTTCACAATCTGAATCATCACTTAGCCAAGCTATATCGTCTTTGGATAGTTTCTGGTACTTGTTATTACTGCTATAAATTACGGTTTCTGACTCTAACTCGTAGTATCTTTTTGACATTCCTGTTTTATGGTGGTATCTTATGCTCTTGGTAGCTCTTATATTCAAAACAAAGATTTTATTAAAAGGAACTGAAAATATGGGGTTGGTTTTAAGAATTGTAATATTATTCAATAATCTGTATAGGTCCATACGAGAAAAAGTTTTTTTCTTCTTTCTTTCTTTTTTTTTTTTTTTTTTTTTTTCCTTCTTAAAACGCAGTTATCAATTGAACCTTCAGTATATAGACATAAATATACAGAAAAGTTTTTTTCTCTTTTTTTTTTTTTTTTTTTTTCTATCTTTTATTCAATGTTTATATTTAGAAAGATTACCAATTGGATCTTACAAAAGAATGAAAATAAAGTTAAAATTTCCCAAAAGAAAAAAAAAAAAAAAACAAAAACAAATAAACAAAAACACGATATTACAGTAGAATGAAATGAAAATGTCACCCTTTATGGTAACAGACTAGAATGATTCTTTTCGATATGCTAAATTGTCACAATAGCAGTAATGACGTGACTAATAGGAACGCACACGTATAGATGTTCCTTTATATCAGTTAGATTGGAATGTTATTTACTTCTTGTAATTTGTATTAATATATTATTGCATACATAACAAAGTGTTGAATTGCAAGTTTTAATTATATATATTTAACCGCCGCTTCTTCATCAAATCACGTGAATGTTGTTATTACCATTTTTTTTCCTTTTTTTATTTTGTTCCCAAAACGCGTAAAATTCGGATGCAAATTCTCTCCTTTTATCGATTAAATTGTCGTGTTATTAACATTCTGTCTATAATTTCAAAAAATAATAAAAATTAACACAAGCAAATCCACTGTATAATAATGACTTCCGGTGTTGATAAATGGTTTAAAATAGCAGTGAATATTAAATATTTGGATATTTCTACTGTATTACAAATCGGACAAAGTTTCCGTTGGGTATATAATGGTGAGACAAACGAATATATCAGTTCAATAAATTTGGATCATGATAAAACCTTTGATATTGTAAAACTAAAACAAGATGATAAATTCATGTATTACACGAGTGTTAATAATAATAATAATAAACAATTATTACATACTTGGGTTAGATCCTATTTTCTTTTAGATATTGATAGGAAACAATTATTCGAGCATTGGAAAATTAAAGATCCCAAGCACTTCAGTAATTTATCTCATATAGAACCACTGTGTTCTTCTTGCTGTATTTTGCAACAAGATCCGTGGGAAACTTTGCTTTCTTTTATATGTTCTAGCAATAATAACATATCTCGGATTACCAAAATGTGTCATACTCTAACAGAATTGGCTGGAGATGAAATTCCAAACTGCGATCAATTATCACCACTGTATACTTTTCCTAACAGTGGCCAAATTATCAAAGTATTGACGGAAAGTATCTTGAGGGAAAACGGGTTCGGCTATAGGGCAAAATACATAATCGAAACCGCTAAAAAAATTGTTGACTTAAAATTAAAAGATGGTATGATGGAATTATCTGATTCACAGTATTTGAAGTGGAAAATTTCAGGGAGCCCATATCTGGAAGCACGAGAATTTGCTTTAGCATTTTCTGGAGTAGGACCCAAAGTCGCCGATTGTTTCCTGCTAATGGGGATGGGGTATCATGATGTTGTCCCAGTTGATGTTCATGTAAATAGAATAGCCCAAAGAGACTATAAAATTACCAGCGGTAGTAGCAATAATAAAAAAACTCAAATTGCAAAATTGAAACTAGAATATACCAAATATCCAACAACTAGAAGGAAAATCAATTTTGATCTAGATCTAATTAGGTTATTTTTTCGTGATTTATGGGGTGCTTATTCAGGTTGGGCACAGGCAATCTTCTTTGCTAAAGAAGTTGGTAGCACAAGTGGCATTGTAGATGGGTCAGTCTCCAAAAGAAAATTATTAATAAAAACTGAAGATGACAATAGTGCTGTCACAAAACGAATTAAAGTTAAATAAATAAATGAATAAGTAAAAAAAAAAAAAAAAAAAAAAAAAAAGAAATAATGAAATTTATGTGCGTATTAGTATTATTTAGATAGGTCATATGTACAAGATATAAGGTTAAAATAGGAAAACAAAATAGTTACATAAAATTAACATACCTACACTGATTATTGTTTTTTTGGTTCGGTTTCAGCTGGAGTTCCATATAGTTGGTCTATATAAGCTTGCACTGTTTCCAATTCATCGTATCTAGAAACAGACTTATTTTCACTCCTTAGATTTTTAACAACCTCAACAACTTCCTTTACAGCCTGCTCGTTATTTTCAGCGGCAAAAATAGCAAAAGCTTCACCCGCATCTGTAATTTCACCCCCCTCTAACTCTTGACCAGCATTGAACTTCTTTAGTTTTAAATTGGCAATATATTTCAAGCCATCAACAAATAACCTATCAACTTTGTTTTCGTCAATATATTCACTAATTCCAAAAACAGCATATTGAAATCTTTTTAACATTTCAAAACTTCCATCTATATCCTCATTGGATAAAAATTCAGTCTCGAAATCCTTAATAAATGCTGCTTTAGCATTGTTATCTTTGAAAAATTCAGCCGAGGCTATATCGAAAGACCATTGACGTTCACTCAAGACATGTCTAATTCTCCACATGGTGGTACGAACGTTTTCGCTTGCATCAGAATATGTATCACGATCATTTTCAAAGTAATTCTTCATTAGATGATTTTCACGGGCCAAAATGTTTCTTTCCTTCAAACAAGTGTACCACAATGAATGTAAGTCATTGAAGCTTTTTCTTCTTAATTCTGCTATGGTCCATGGACGGGAAGTGTTATCCAAATCATCCATGTTTCTTATAAATTTTTTATCAGAAAAAAATTGCCACAATGGATGATCATCCGAACAACTCAAATTAGATACGCTGGGTGGGATTGGTGCTGTAATTTTTAAATCATTGGAATGATGCGTTGTAATAGTTGGGGCTCTCACATTGGCTCTTGGTGCCGGCTTGGGTTTAGGTTTAGTGAAATGGGTTCTCGCAGTATTAATACAAGAAGTGTGAAACCCTCTTTTTGTAGCAAACATTTTTTTTTTTTTGCCAAACAGATACTGTTTCTTGTTATTTTTGATAGACTTGTATATTGCCTTATATGAAATGATTTTATTAAAACACAGATAAAAAGAAGAGGAAAGGGAAATGTATATAAATTTATTTATTTATTTATTTATTTATTTATTTAAAAAATTTTTTTTTTTTTTTTTTTTTTTTTTTTTCATCATTTTCTTTTTAAGAAAAAAAATATCAATTCTGTTTCGCTCATAGAAAACAAAGTAGTGAATCTCAACATAACGGACGCATCTAAAGATATCGCATTCGGATATTTGAATTAGAAAGATAAAATAAGCCAGTAATATATAATAATATATATTTTCTTCTTTCGTTTTAAGTTAAAAGTCTATTATTGTGTCGTTAACTAAAAGATAAAAGAATAAATCTTATATCTTTATTTTTTTATATATTATTTTCATTTAAAAAAGGGGAAGAAGAGTGCCCCTTTTTGGACATAAGTTCCTCATTGTCACAGTCTTCAACATCCTTCTTTGTGATTGTATTGCTAATAGTAATATTAGTACATGTTGGCATTATCAAATGTATGGCCAAAACCATAACCTGAAATAAGGTTCTACAAATATTTATATAAAAACCTGTATCCATAGAAACATTAAATATTTCAGTGTCATTCTTGTTAGTGGTATTACTGTTGTCAAAATATGTCAAGTTTCCTAATTTCCTACAATATATTATTATAAATAAATTAATGGTAATCGATAATAATAAAGTAATAGTCTGAATAATGGTACTTGTGCTGAGAAAAACTATTTGATATCTTTGAACTCTAGAATTTTGCGATAATGTTAGTAGCAATGATACTATGCATACCAAGCCTCCCAATATACATAATAATAATTCAATGAATAGTATACTATTAACAGAAAGGATAATTTTTTTGAATAAAATATATTTTTTAGTGTATTGTTGCAACGTACGAATTGAATTTTCCATCTTCTCGTATTTTTCAATATTAAAAATTCTCCTCAGAATATAATCATAAATATTATCTTCATAATTGCGATTATTATTACTCGAGTATGAGTTAATGAATTGAATGAATTTTTCACAGATAAATAAAAGTGAATCGCTTACTAGTTGTGCGTTTCTAGTGGAAATTCTTCCAAATTGAAGTCCAATATCCTTTATAAATATCATTGGTAAATTTAAACCTTGAAGTTTGTTTATACAATAGATGTAATTTGTATTTTTATTTTTCTTACAATAGCCAAAAAAATTGATCTTATATAAATCACTTGTATTGAAAGTGCTTATCAACTGGTCATTATGCATCACTTCGTATGTTTTATTGTCGGTGACATTCAAATCTAAAGCCAAATATGATAATAACTTCAATAGCTCTTGAGCACTTTCTAAAAACTTTTTTGACACATGGGTACAACTTTTAAAACTCAATTGGAATTGAGACCAACAAATATAATGTTGAGTAGATAATGAGGAGTTACTGGAACTTTCGCTGTTGCCGTTAGTTACAACATGAGGTAATTGAAAACACAAAAAATTAGGTAATATAAACAAAAATTCTAGGAAGTAGCACCCTATGAACATATAAATTAGGAAATTATTTTCTCCCCAATTAAATCTCTTCATACTGTAACGCCTAAGTGGGATGAACTTGGTGTTACCTACTAATCTATTGTTTCTGAGTAAATTCAACTAATAAATAAAAACAAATACTCTTAATAATGACACTTTAAAGTTTTGCAAAAAGAATTTATTTATTTTCATAATAAACAAATGCAATAATTGGTACTGTGCTTTTAGCTTGATCATTGATTTCTCTGTCCTCCTTTAACAAGTGTGCATATCATAATTTATTCTTTTTTTTGTTTTTGTGTTCAGTAATTATATTTTGTTTCTTCCTTTTAAGTCGCTCAACCTGCTAGGCGCTTTTAATAAACTGAATAGTTGCTGATGTACATACATATATATATACGTGTGTGTGATTTTTTTTTTTTAATCCCTTTCAAATTCAAGATCAGCATTAATATCAGAACTATTATTATCATTAGATATGTTCCCCAATTGGTTGCTGGAATTTAAACCAGAAAATTCAATAGATGATTCGGCTACACACCATTCCAATCCACCCCACACCAAGCACGATAATAAGGAAGAGGCCACCAAAAACCAAAGACAGGTCAGCCAAGCAGCACCTAGACTCAAGTGAATATCAAAACTGTCTAGTTCTTTCTTTATACGTGCCTTCATTCTTAATATAACGTATAAATTAACTATGGCCACTATGCAACAACAAATAAACTCAAGTAAACTCAAAAATGATAAGACATGTACTAAATATTTATCAGTAAATCTGGATTTTTTATTCTCCATTACTCTTCGGTTGTCGGTAAGTTTAGAAAAAGAAAAGCGTGATGAAAAGGAAGAACTGTAATACCATATTAGCAGACCTGTGGCGATGATTTGAAGAGCCAAGCAAAAGTATTGTAAAGTTAAAATTTTGGAATTTTTACTTTTAACGGAATCGATATAGGCTGTATATGCAGTATTGCTAGTTATATCGGTATAAGCGTATGATAAAATAATGTCTAATCCTGACAAATCTAAAATTTCCCTATAGTCAAAGGCAGATCCGTATCCTTTTTCATAACAGCTATCCGAAGAACAGCTTCCATACATGTAATTTTTAATAAAGCTCGGGATATTAGAAACCTGCGAGCTTGTATATTGTGTAATAATTAAAACCTCACTTGTTGTTAACCCCACGCCATCATTTATTTGAGAGCTTTCTACATTTGTACTTAATGAGGAAAACAATCCGGCAATAATTTGAGTCTTGGATAAGTCAATCCTAGAGAGGTAAAACGGATTGTTTTTTTTTATTATTGTTCCGCTAATCAACAACAATAAATTAAAAAAAATTATAGAAAATGCACAAATTATTCTGATTGCCTTAATTAAAATAGGTAAAGTGATTATTATTTTATCAAATATTTGTTTTTTATGAAGGGTATAAACCCATCCGGGTAAAGTCTTTCTTTGAACAGATAAAACTGCATCATTATTTTTGTTAAATCGAGGAGAGAATGTTGTATTGGTATGGTTGTGTAAATCTGCTATGTCATTTTGCAAAGTGGATTGCTGTTCATCCAGAACGACGGTGGTTTCTTCTGTGGACTTGGTTTTGTCGTTATGTTTATCTCTTATTTCTGTGCAGTTGAACTGATTTGTTGTGTGTGTTGATAGCGGTATGAGATCTGGTGTTAAAAATGAAGCAGTTGACTTTTTATCGTGTGTATCAGTTATTTTGTTCATTATTATTTTTTTTTTTTTTTTTTTTTTCAGGATCTTTTTATTAACTTGATTTCAGAAAATAGGTGATGTTATATAGCCTTAATTTCTGATATGTTTCTTTTATATTTGAGAAATAGAGAGGGGGGAAGGAAAGAAAGAAAAGATGAAAGGGGAGGGAAAATACTATGAGAAGTTCCAACGCCAACTCGAACTGTTTATCCTTTAATTGACGATCTACATAAATCGTGTTTTTTGATCCGAAGCGTGTTTAGCGGAGGTAATATTCCGGATCACAGGACCGGAGAATACGAAGAAAAAAAAAAAAAGTATAACGGTCCACCTATGCATTATTCCATATAAAAGATGAAAATAAATTGCTTGTAATCAAATAAGAAAAATTAAAATACATGTTTCAATAATTACTATTTTTTTTTTATCTTTTTTTCAAATATTAGCCTATATAAATATAAAAATTATAATAAAAAATTAAGTGTATAAAAATAAAGTATATGAAATAAAAACATCAACAATATAATAAGAATTGTTCCCCCCTCATTTTAATTTAGTATCTAAAGCACTGGTTAAACTCAAAACATGGTCTAGTTTGTGAGTATTTGAAGCTGGATCAGATGTAACACTAGCAGCTTCTAAGTCAACACCTTCTTGACTAATCATATACTCATCAGCCACAGAATGGCTTTCACCGCTAACATAAGTCTTTGCTTCTCTCTCTAATCTTAATCTTTCTTCTTCAGCCATAACCTTGTCCAAGTTCCAGTATCTAATCAAAAATAAAAATGCAAAAGCAGCACCGATTCCTGCCAACACACCAAATGGAATAATTAAATGTGGATCAACCAAGGATGGTGTAACAATTTCACCTAAGGCGGCAGATAAAGCACTGGTAAACAAAAACAAAGACATGACAAACCCTTTCATATGACTTGGAGAACGTTCGAAAGCCAATTGATAACACGAGGTCATAGCAAAACACTCAGAAATACCTGTTATAGCATAATAAACACAAACAACGTACAAACTGATGGGTGCTGTCTCCCCTTTCTCTGCACATTCGGTTGCATAGTATCCGCACGGAGATGTCTTATAGATATAATACTGCATAACCGCACCCGACACAGAAGCCCCTGCAGCAACCATAAACCCAGTAAAGATCCTAAATACAGGTTTAAAGTTGATATGCATCTTTCTAAAAAGTGGGTATACACAGTAGTCCAAAAATGGAATGAAAAAAATAATTGCCAAGGGGTTAAAGTTGTTAATCAAATCATTTGGCACGTTGTCACTTTTCATGGACAATGTCAAGTTATTGGACATACCAGAAATACCAGCATCGTTCAAATTGAAAATAACAAAATACAAGAAAATAGTGGAAGCACTGACAGTAACTTTAGTGTCGTCTACAAAACTGTCCGGATAGAAACCAGGAACATTTTTTTTCCATCCGATTCTCCCCATTTGCTTTAAATTAGCTGGTTTAGCATAATCCCAAAATTGGCCCTTTCTGTATCTCTTAATCCAGTTGCCTTCGAAGCAGACTTTCAAAACCTTCATGGAATCAACCATCACAGAACGTCCACTTGGTGCAATATCTTTCATTCTAGTCTGCAATGGGATTAAAATTATTGGGATTAGCAAATAAAGACACATAGGCAAAAGAAAGGCGGCCCAATAACCATGATCACGGGCAAGATAACCAGATCCGATAGCCACAAAGGCACCAAGGTTGATACTAAAATAGAAAATCATAGACATTCTTTGAAGAGAGGAATCTTTATCCATGATGACACGTTCGCCTGTCTTTAAAGTAACAACAACATCGGTTTCGTGAGGATATTGGGCCATCAATGTTGGTAGCAAGACAGGTTTAATAAAGGAAGTACACATAGCCAAAAGAATGATACCAATAATGACAGCAGCCATTGCAGATTTGCCTCTGGCAATAACACTTGGGATAGCAGCAAAAATCAAGATAAGGTGACCAATAATACCGGTGAGAACACCTGCCCATAACATTTTGAATCTGCCCCATTTGACATCTGAGACGTAACCGGTGTAAAGTGGGAAACAGTAAGCTAAGAATGTTAACATTAGAGTGATACCACTTGCAGCTTGAAGACCAAGGCCTAGGGCACCTGCTTGTTGTGAGCTTTTTGCAATGGCACCTGTGCCGGGACCGCCTTCTGGAAGAGGAAGTTGAATAAAGTTATTCAAAACGTTAGTAACACAGTAGTAGGAAGATCTTTCAGCGAACTCAATAAATAAGATCAAATAACAGTACCAGGGAGCATAGCCCATAACCCTTCTTAAAGATTTTGCCTCCTCTTCAGTAGGCTCTGGGAAAGATTCTTCGTAAGCTTCATCCTCATGTTGTTGTTGCTGGAAAACCTGCTCATTATCAAATTTTTTTTCTTCCTCGGCCAAGTTGCCGGCTTCAGCGTTGAAATTGCCTGAATTGTTGTCTGCGTCTATTTCCGATGTTATGACGGCAGTAGGTTGTTCTTTTTGCTCCTTTTTGCCTTTGTTGTTAAACCAGGATTGCATAGCGTTTGTTTATTATTATTGTTCTTGTTCTTATTGTATTTACTCATATTTTTTGAAAAGAGACAAGGAGGCTAATATAAAAAAAAATAAATGGAAAGAAGAATATCAAACTTTAACTTTTGATTAGTTATTTTCTAATCTAAAACTGGTCCCTTATATATGATTTTTATTATTATCATTATTATTATTATTATTATTATTTTTTTTTTTTTTTTTTTTTTTTTTTATTTAAAAAATTTTACTGGAGAGAAAAACAAATAAAATTTTATATTAGAAAACGACGTAGATACTTATCAATGAAAAAGTTTTTTTTTTTTATTTAGAGGCGAGATAGGAAAAAAATGTGTCAAAATTTAAAAAAAAAAAAAGATAGACAATACTAAATTAATAACAGTGAGATGGTAAGATAAAGGGATTTTGATTACAATTTATCAAGGCTATTTAAAGACAATAACCCTATAATTTCTCCCTGTTTACATGGGTTTCTTCTCCTTGTTATTAATTTTTTGACACATTCTATATTTAATGATTTTATTTTTTGTTAATCATTTTTAAAGATAAACAATAAAAAAGAAAAACAAAATTTATGTAAAAATAAAATTGGATAAAAATTTAAATAGAATTTTTCCTGGTGGTAATCAGCATATTCAGGGTAATACTATAAAACCTTGGATCATTAAAGACATGTGTATGTAAAAAGATTCAATCGACAAAGCACAAAATAAATGTGTTAAAGGGAATGTTTATCATAAAAAAAAATAAAAATAAAAATTAGGAGAAAAAAAACTAACATTACTTTGGTTATTAATTATTCTTTTTTCTAGCAGTAAGCAATTCTGTCTTTGTCTTGGATAGCTGGTTATCTTTTTGATGTTTTTTTTTTTCTTTCAATAAATACTTGATAATAATAGTAATATCATGTGATGCCTGAAATTTTGCTAATGATAAACATTGAAAATTACTGTGGAGGTTTGCGAACTTATATTTTATTTTGTTTTATCAATCATTATCGGTTTTTTTTTTTTTAATACAAGTTAAATACAAATAGTTCAAATTTCAGTAGTAGTAGTAATAATAATAATAATATTTCTTATGTAACATTTTTTTGTGGCCTGACATAACAGGATTTTTGACACATTTTTTTTTTTTTTTTTTTGTTTGAGTATCACTGCGTACTAGTTATTCATACGGCCTTTTAGATAAACAAGACCAAAAGCATTTGTGTATTTTTATTTTTTATTTTTTATTGTTATTGAGCCGGTATTGCGCAAGTTTTGTGTACATTCTAATCACATTCAATTATATTTCATGGAAAAAAAAAAATGTGTCAATAATCTACGCTTATTTCTACGTAATCTTCAACTTTTTTTTTATTTTTTTATTTTTTTTTTTTTTTTTTTAGAAATTCATTTTGTATTATTTCATCTAATCAAAAAAAAAAAAAAAAAAAAATGGAAAGAGAAAGAGAGACTTTTTATGCCAGTTGATAGATAAACTAAAGTCAATTAAAAAAAAAAGAGCCAATCTTACGGCATTAAAAATAATTTTTTTAATAAAAACAAATGATAAAAAATATGTAGCACTATCGGATTTATCACTTTTTTGTTTATTTTTTTTTTTTTTTTTTTTTTTTTTGCCGCAACTTTCGAGTAAGTAAATACTTGCATACTATATTTTTAAAAGAAATTAGCGTAGTAAATTTAATTTTTTTTTTTTTTCCAATTGTTTGTTTTATGATGAAAAATATTAAAAATTTCAAGAACAAGATGAATTACTTAACAAAATAAAACAATTTATTTACAAATAAACAAAATTGTTCGCTAGTTTTAACTTTTAGTCTACTGTAATCCATAAACAACCGAAATTGCTCCGTTATACAATGTCCGTTTTTTCGGCATACGTTAATTCTTGAATCTGGTTTATACTATTTCCGCGCTAATTAGGGACTTAGAGATTTGCTATCACCACAATTAAAAAACGAAAAAAGGAAAAAGGACAAAAGGAAAAAGGACAAAAGGAAAAAGGAAAAAGGAAAAAGGACAAAAGGAAAAAGGACAAAAGGAAAAAGGACAAAAGGAAAAAAAGTTTAACAGTATTATCCGAACAAGTTGGGTATAACTCCTCGGACTATAGATTTTTGCTTGATATTTACTCATGGTTGCAATGCAGGAGTAATTTTTTTTTTTTTTTTTTTTTTTTTTTTAAATATTTTTTTTTGCAGCCAAAAAAAAAAAAAAAAAAAAAACTTTTTTTCCAGTTACACAGAACTTGGGTCACAATAACTTTAAAATATTTTTATATATCACAACTAAATATAGTGTTATTAAAATAGTAACTGCCAAAGAGAAACTCAATAATAACAGCAAATATTGACATTTACAACCATAATGGAAGGCTTATATTTTAATATTGACAATGGGTACTTAGAAGGTGTTATTAGAGGTTATAGAAATGGTTTATTAACTTCCCACCAATATTTAAATTTGACCCAATGTGATACTTTAGATGACTTAAAGTTACAATTATCTTCCACTGATTATGGCAATTTTCTATCTAATGTCTCTTCTGAACAATTAACTACAAGCAGTATACAAGAAAATACCAGCGCTAGATTATATAACGAGTTCAACTATATCCGTGATAATTCCAGTGGGATAACCAAAAAGTTTATGGATTATATGACTTATGCTTATATGATTGATAATGTTGCCTTAATGATCACTGGTACCATACATAACCGTGACAAAGCGGAAATGTTAAACAGGTGCCACCCATTGGGTTGGTTTGATACTTTACCAACCTTAAGTGTTGCTACTGATTTAGAATCTTTATACCAAATGGTGCTAGTTGATACTCCCTTATCTCCATACTTCCGTGATTGTTTTGGTGATTCCTACCAGGAATTAGACGATATGAACATAGAAATTATCAAAAATAAATTGTACAAACAATACTTACAAGATTTTTATCACTTTGTTTCCACCGAGTTGGAAAACCCAACCAAGGAAAACATGCAAGAAATTTTGAACTTTGAAGCTGATCGTAGAACCATCAACATTGTTTTGAATTCTCTTGAACATCCTGAAGTTTTAGACTTGGATTTAAAAAAACAATTGATTCCTGAAATGGGTAAATTGTATCCTATTGGTCAACAACAACTCTTAGTTGCTAATGATTTGGATTTTGAGAGTATTAAGAATATAATTGAATCAACAGTTTATGAATATCGTGGTATATTTGAAACAAATGGGTCATCTAGTGCCGCAGATTCTGATATTGGTAACAATGCATCATCAAGTAGCAACTTGGAGGATCATTTTTATCAATTGGAATTGGATTTGTGCAAAGATTGTTTCACTCAACAGTTTACTTTATCTACTATTTGGGCTTGGATGAAGTCTAAGGAACAAGAAGTTAGAAATATTACTTGGATTTCAGAGTGTATTGCTCAAAACCAAAGAGAAAAGATCAACAACTATATAAGTGTTTATTAAATGTTTTTTTTTTTTTTTTTTTTCTTTCTTTCTTTCCTTCCCCCTCTATATATAATTTTTAGTGTACAGAGACATACATGCTAAAACTGCCTTTTTGATCTCTGAATTGAGACTAATAATATTGCTTCACCTTTTAGAATTTTGTAGATTTTGTATTTTCTTTTTTAAAAAAGAAAAAGAAAAAAAACGAAAATTATTTACACATTCACATATTTCTTCTTTATATACTTGGATGACCGTGGTTTATACCGGGCCAGGCAGATATTATTTTATTGTTAGTCTTACTACTCCCATCGTTGTCATGGGTCTCTTCTAAATCATCTTCATTCAATTCAATGAGCCGTTCCTCATATTTCTCTTTTAATTTTTTTTTTACATCATCAATCAATTCTTTAACACTTGTACATAATTTTTTTTTAAGGAGTTTGTCGCAGTGCAATTTTGTACAAAAAAGTCTGTATAGAGCTTCCACTAATTTCATATTACAAATTATTTTTTCGATATTCTTATTACCGTTGCTAGTATTAGTATTACTATTATCGTCATCAAAGGGTAATAATACCACTAAACTGGCAAAATATAGCATTACATATATATGGATTGGTAAAAATTGGAAGGTAGATTGAATATCTTTGTCTTTAACCGTTAATTTCAATAATGAAATTGCTGAAGAATTTGCTATTTTTCTCGATGCAGAAACTTCCCTGTTTTTATCTTCATTAGTGCTCTGTCTTTCAGAAAAATCCCATATTTTATTTAATTGATCAGTAGAAAACAATTGTTGTAAATTGCCATTATAGTCCAACAACGGTTTCGCATTTATATAAAGCCTTGCAAAATTATAATAAAGTAGGGTTGATTTTAACGCCCAAGGATTTGTCTCTACGTCAATATATTGTAATGCGATTGTCCAAGATAACATCCATCTGTCTAAACTCATGTTTGTTTTCCACATTATTCCAAAGTTGGTGGGATCCATTAGCAGTATCGATTTCCTAGAAGCATTGTCTCTATGTGATTTAAATATAGATTCTATTGACATATGATATTCTAATTGAGTTAATAACCTTATATCTTGTAAAAGTGAATCAGCAATATGTATTTTATGCACATCAGTGTTATTCATTAAGAGTAATTGTTTTTCAGTGGCTATATTTTCTTCTCCAGATATGTTTGTTTCAAATAAAATTTCCAGGTTGGTCTTTGAATTGGACAAATTATTATTAATATTCTTGTTACGTTGGTTTGGTGATATAATGGTTTTGAGTTTCCTAATAAAATCATTTCTTGCAGTTAATAAAAGCGGTTCATCTTTAGCCATTATTGATGGCGACTTGCCAGAAGTTAAATCCTGTGTACCATCTAATATATATAAAAGATACCATAACCTCCATAATTGAGCGTTATTTTCTTTATTAGTGTTAGCAACAATATTTTGATCTACCTTGTGATTTCTGATTAATTGGATTGCTATTGCAATAAACATTTGACAATTATCTAGCCAGAATACAGATATAATCAATGCTAATACGGTATATTCTAAATTACTGTTTATTTCTGCAATATTATTAGCATTATTACTATTAAGTAATTGCGAAGCAAAATATTGCAAGGACTCCAATAATTTGTCAAATTTACTTTCATATAAAGGATTATGTGTACATGCAACAGCTGATATAGCATTTAATAATATTGGGCACTCATTCCATAATAATTCCACAGACAAATTCTTCATTTCGTATCCAAACAACTGGAATGCAAATTTTTTTTCAAAAATGTTTAATAATTCCTGCGCACAAGATTTATCGATTACACCATTGAATCTAAAATCAGCATTAACGGTGGGAGCAGGACAGTCAATAATAGTTTTATTAGCATTACCTGTTAAAAATTGATTTAATAAATTCAGTTGTTCGTCTTGCTGTATTTTATTTTTTTCTAATATCTGCAAAACATTGTGTAGTGTATTTTCTAAGTTATTGACTTTGTGTTCAAGATGGGATTTCCATAAAGTATCTCTCTTTTTATCATCTACTACAGTGGCATGTGACGGTTTAGAGACCATATAATGTTTAGGTTTAATAAATAGCTGAGGTGGACTACTTGTTTTGTGATTGTTGATAGTGCTAGGCGGACTAACATTAGTTGGTTTTACCATTATTCCATTTTTGCTGCTAGTACCAATACTACTAATAGTATCATTTTGTTCATTAGTAGCCTCAGCAAATAAGCATATCCACCCATTTTTTATACATCTTTCACACGGTAAAAATTCATTATATACACATTTAACTTTGGATTTTCTACATGATGCACATGGTCTAGTTCTTTTTTTCCCTTTATTTTCCTGTTGGCTCATTATAAAAGTGGATATATATATATACTACATATATATATATATATATGTAGTATATTTTTTTTATTTATATTAGATAATAGTAATTCTTAGACTATGGAATAAAAATGATTCATTATTGCGTTTTATTTTATTTATTTGCAGTTTTCGGACATGGATATTACTTAATTGTTGTGCTATTTATCCATTTCCAAGTTATCTCGGACTACATATTTTTATTAGTGTATGTAATTTATATTAATTTTTTACAAAAAAGGAAATAGTTTTGGTATTGATTGCAATAGAAAACCCCGCATCAGGTCAGTTGAGAAATACTTAGCAAAATGTAAAATAAAATATACGGATAACGCAGAAGGACGGCTTTCCGATTTTTTCTTTTTTTTTTTTTTTTTTCCCCCTTTACCAAAATACATTTTCTATACTAACTGAAATGATTAGCAACATATTCATTTTTAATAATTGCCTGATGGTGATAAACTTGGTCACTATTTTATTATTACTAATTATTATTTTTAATCTTAAAAGCAAATTAAAGGGGTAAAAATTAGACCAGTTTTTAATATACGTAATATTTAATTATTTGTATAATATACACGTTTTATGTTAAAAGTTAGCGACAAATAATAAAAAAAAAAAGAAAAGGTAAAATTATTATTATTATTATTCATTTGTCAACTTCTAGTTATTATGTTGTAATATTTTTTTTTTTTTTTTTTTTTTTGAATTGAATTGAATTGAATTGAATTGAATTGAATTGAATTGAATATTGAATATTTTAACTACAACAAAAAACTATAATTATTTATTTTCCAATATATTGCTATGCATATCGTGATTGCAAGCGGTTTATTTTTATTTTAATTATACACATACATATTTTTTTTTTTGCAGTGGACATATGTCCCCAATATTATCTTGGATAAGGTGGGGTTAGTATTCATATACAGAGTACTACGAGAATACTTCTATTTTAAGTGGGGTGGATAAATAATCTTAAAAGAATATTTAGGTTAAAGGTGGGGGTGGGGGGAGGGAGGGGGGTTGGTAGATGAGTTAGAGATATATGCAGAAAGTTACGACAAATGTTTTTAGTGGGGGAATAGTAAACATAAAAAAAAATAAAAATTAAGAATTAAAAATAAAAATAAAAATAAACAAATACAAATAAATAAAAAGGGTTATCAGGTGGGGGTGGAAATTATTTACAAGTATTATTTTGTAAAAGGGTAATAATTTTCGTGTGGGGAATATTACTTTACTTTGTTATGAGAAATAGATTTAAAATGTTGATTTGTGCATGTATCTCAAAATAAAACGCTTTTGCTTTCTAAATACCTGAAAAACTAGAACGAAAAAAAAAAAAAAAAAAACATGGAAACAAAATACAAAGTTGGTTTGATTTAGTATTATTTTTGTTATTTTCTGGGTTGTTGAACTTCTACATCACCCCATCTCCTTTTTCCTTTTCCTATAACTTATCCCCCTGTTCCCAAGTTCTCTTTTGTTTGTCCCTATTTCTCGCTACATAAAAAAAAATATGCGCTAAAAAAAAATTCATAAGGGGACAAACAACAAAAAAAATTAAAAATTTGGCTGTTTTAGATCCGAACTTCATTAGTTGATCTTAAAAAAAAATTTATATTTAATAAGTGACCCAAACTGAGTTAATCTGTTAATTTTTTTTTTTTTTATAAATGCTTTTATTCATATTTCTCTCTATTTCTTTTAACATTATAAGTTGAAAACAACAAACAAAAACAAACAAACAAACAAACAAACAAACAAACAAACAAAAACAAAAACAAAAATGAAATCTTTTGAAGTATCTGATTCTGTGTTAACAAGTTTACAAGGGTTTGTACAATGCAACCCATCTTTAACTTTGGTTGAAAGTGAAAAGATTATTTACAGAAAACAAAACACAACAAATGGCAAAAAAACAGTAGGCTTGATTTCTGGTGGTGGTGCAGGCCATGAACCTACACATGCCGGTTTTGTTGGTAAAGGTATGTTAACGGCTGCCGTCTCTGGTGATATTTTTGCTTCCCCTTCAACCAGACAAATCTTGAACGCTATTAAATTGGTCAATAACGATCCTAGCACAAATGGTGTTTTGTTAATTATTAAAAGTTACACTGGTGATATTTTACATTTTTCATTGGCCGCCGAAAGAGCCAAGGCAATTGGTATCAACTGTGAAATCGCCTGTGTTGGTGACGATGTCGCTGTTGGTAGAGAAAAGGGTAAATTTGTTCCTAGAAGAGCTTTGGCCGGTACCGTTTTGGTACACAAATGTGTTGGTGCATTTGCCGAATTGTACAGTGATAAATATGGTGTTGCTGGATGTCAAAAGGTGGCTAATATTTTGAATGACAACTTGGTTACTATTGGTGCCTCTTTGGACCATTGCCAAGTCCCTGGAAGAAAATACGAGAGCGAATTGACTGAAAACCAAATGGAATTGGGTATGGGTATTCACAATGAACCGGGTGTCCAAGTTTTAGAACCAATCCCTAGTGCAGAAAAGCTTGTTGGCGAATATATGTTACCAAAACTTTTAGACCCTAAAGACAAAAACAGATATTTTGTTGATTTTGAGAAGAATGATGATGTTATTTTGTTAGTTAATAATTTGGGTGGTGTCTCTAATTTTGTTATCACTTCCATTGTCAAAATTACTACTGATTTATTGTTGAAAAATTATAATATCAAGCCAAAACATACCATTTCTGGTACTTTAATGACAGCTTTTAATGGTAATGGTTTCAGTATTACTTTGATAAATGCCTCTAAAACTAGCAAATCTTTAAGTGAAAGTTTCCAATCTTTGGATATCAATTTGTTTGACTTATTAAACCATCCAACTGATGCTACCTCCTGGCCACAACAACACGATCTATCTAAGATTGCTCCACCTACATACAACCCATCAATTTTGAAGGAAGAAATTACTGCCCAACCTGCAGGAAAATTTGATTTTGCATTATTTTCTAAAATGATTCAAGGTGGTGCTGAAAGTATTATCAAGGCTGAACCTCATATTACTGAATTAGATACTCATGTTGGTGATGGTGATTGTGGTTACACTTTAGCTGCAGGTGCTAAGGGAATTAATGAAAACTTGACTTCTATTCCACACAAATCCTTGTCTATCACTTTGGCCTACATTTCAGATCTTGTTGAAAAATACATGGGTGGTACTTCCGGTGGTTTATATTCTTTATTAATCACTGGTATTTCCAAAGGTGTTATTACATACTGCGGTGAAAATGAACAAGTTACTCCAGAAACTTTAGCCAAGAGTTTGGAATATGGGTTGGAAACTTTGTACAGATCCACAAATGCAAGACCAGGTGACTATACTATGGTTGATGCTTTGGAACCATTTATCAAGACTTTTGAAAAGACCAAGAATTTCAGCGAGGCTGTTTTAGCTGCCAAGAAGGGTGCCGAACAAACTGCTAAGATCGATGCTAAATTTGGTAGAGCTTCTTACGTTGGTTCTACTACTAACATTCCAGATCCTGGTGCCGTTGGTTTCTATGAATTTGTTGCTGGTATGGAAAAGGCTGCTAAATAATGAATTAAGTTGTTAACTAATTTTTATTTTTATTTTTATTTTTATTTTTATTTTTATCTTTTATTTTTATCTTTTATTTTCACTTTTACTTTTATTTTGTCATGAATTTTCAAACTTGAAAGTTTTTTTTTATAAGTGAATCTTTTGAATATTTATTTTATATTTAATATTTAATATTTTAGAATGACTGTATAAACAAACACTTCAGTCAATTAATGTTTAAATGCTGTGCCTCATATTTTTCTTATTTGTAGTCTTGTAATATCTTAAATGATCCTTATTTTTAACCCTCTTACCTTCTCCTATCCCTCTGCTGGACATACAATATAATTTGTATGTTTACTAATACTGCGACTTTATACTCATTATTTTCATCTCTGGTACAACATTTTTAACTGATGATTGCAATCAGATTAGTTTAACAACGCTCTTTCATCGCCCGTTGCAAAATAAGTCACGTTTTATTTTGTGAGTGGAATGGCCAGACTTGAGCTAGTTAACCCGGTCAGATATTATACGGAATCCTTTACCGCAGCTACTCGTTCTTTTTTTTTTTTTTTTTAGTCCCTTCTTTCAAACACACACATCTAACCATCATTTATAGAAATTAATTCCCAAGTATTCACAAACACGCAAAGCAATTTTTTTTATTTTTTTAAAACTAACACAAGTGTTTTCTCCTTTCTTCCTTTAAAAAAAAAGCACGAACACGATAGCAAACATTTTCTCTCTCTCCCCCCCCCTTCCTTTCTCTCACACACTAACTAATGAGTAGTACAGATTTTGACAGAATATTTTTTAATCAATCTAAACTGGGTGGCCGTTGCCGTATTGCAGACTCTGGTTTAGGTTGGAAACCAAGCACTAGTGGTGGCAGTAATAGCACCACAAAAGGCAATCAACCTTTCTTACTTCCTGCTTCTGAATTGAGTTCTGTTCAATGGAGCAGAGGCTGCAAGGGATACGAATTGAAAATTAATACCAAGCACCAAGGCGTTCTACAATTGGATGGGTTTTCTCAAGATGATTTTAATTTGATTAAAAGCGATTTCTTGCATAGATTTAATATTAATATAGAACAAAAGGAACACTCCTTACGTGGTTGGAATTGGGGTAAAGCCGATATGGCTAGAAATGAAATGGTTTTTTTGGTTAACGGTAAACCATCTTTTGAAATTCCCTACTCACGTATTAATAACACAAATTTGACATCAAAAAACGAAGTTGCTGTTGAGTTATCTTTGCAACGCGATGATTATCAACCAGCTGGTGACGAATTAGTTGAAATGAGATTTTATGTTCCAAATACAGTACTAAAAGAGGACGATGACGAGGAAATGGCTGATCAGGAAAAAGCAGAAAATGAAGATGAAGAAGCCGAAGAAGATAGAAAAACTATGGCAGAATCTTTCTACGAAGATTTAAAGGAGAAGGCTGATATTGGTGATGTTTCTGGTGATGCAATAGTTTCATTCCAAGATGTCTTTTTCATAACACCTAGAGGCCGTTACGATATTGATATTTACCAAAAATCTATTAGGCTTAGAGGTAAGACCTATGAGTATAAATTACAACACGACCAAATTCAAAAAATATTTTCATTACCTAAAGCGGACGGTATCCATCATATGATTGTGTTGTCAATTGATCCTCCACTACGCCAGGGGCAAACTACTTATCCCTTTTTAGTCTTGCAATTTGAAGAAAATGAGGAAACAGAGGTCCAATTGAATGTCGAAGATGAAGATTTTGAAAAATTATACAAGGATAAGTTAATGAAACAGTACGATGCCAAGACTCACATTGTACTAAGTCATGTTTTAAAGGGCTTGACAAATTGTAAGATAATTATTCCTGGTGATTACAAATCTAAGTTTGATCAAGTTGCCGTTTCTTGCTCCTATAAAGTTAACGAGGGCTACTTGTATCCACTAGAAAATGCATTTATATTTTTGAATAAACCAACCCTATACATTCCTTACGCAGATGTCAGCAGTATTATTATTTCAAGAGCAGGACAAGGTTCTGCTACCTCCAGAACTTTTGATTTAGAAGTTGTTTTACGTTCCAATAAAGGATCAACTGTTTTTGCAAATATTTCCAAAGAGGAACAACAACAATTGGAAATATTTTTGAAAAATAGAAACCTAAGGGTGAAAAACGAAGAAAAGGAAGCGCAACAAAGATTAAAAACTGTTTTAAATAATAGTGATAACGACAGCGATTTAGATATGGGATCCGCTGGTGAAGAAGATGAATCCGTTGATGAAGACTTCCATGTCTCTGAAGAAGAGGATGATGACGTTGCCGAAGAATATGATTCTGAGGCTGAGGTTAGTGCTAATGATTCTGAAGCTTCTGGTAATGAGGATGGTATCAATGAAGATGATTTATCTGAAGGCGATGTCAAGGAAGACGATTATCCAAATAAAAAACAAAAGGTTTAAAATTTAATTATGTAGAATGTGTATTTTAAACAAACGCGTTACTAGTTAATAATTTTTTTTTTTTTTTTTTTTTTTTTTTTTTTTAATGGTGGTAATTTTATCTTTTTTAACTTTGTAAAATTTCTTTTTTTTTTTTTTTTTTTTGTTTTTGAAAGTCTAAGTGAAGTTCAATCTAGAATCAATCACACATGCGTAATATTTAATCACTATTATCACCTACATTTTTTTAGGAATAGCTCAGGGCAAAAAAAAAAGAAAAAAAAAAAAAAACAAATGGTTGATGGGTTTGATATATTATCAAGTGAATTGGAGCTTTTGCAATATATGTACCCTGAGCTTAAAATTTATGAATATGAAGAACCAGTACTTAAAAATACAACAATAAACGGAATTTTTAACTTCAGTATTACTACAGAAAAAGAAGTTTTGATTGTAAATACTAAAAGCAATAATCAAAAAATCAAGATAAATAAATTTCCTAATAATATCTTTGAGTTCAAGTTATTTCCTTTGGAGTATCCTGTTTTTGAAAAATGTTTAGAGTTTGAAATTAAAAGCAACTGGATGGTTGAAGAGCAGAAATTGAAAATATCTAAATCTCTAACGAAACAATTTCAAAGTTTTATGGACAATGATGATGGACCTTTGTTGACTTTAATATTTGATCATTTGCTTAATACAAACATATTGTTCCCCAGTTATGAATACGTTGTTTCTACTGATAAACAATTCAACTTGTTTGTAGAAATTTCACAAACCGTAGAGAAAAGCGATTTTGAAAATAAAAATTTTGATTGCAGTATATGTTTAGAAAATAAAAAGGGCGAAGAGATGATAGAACTTCCTTGCAATCAACAACATTTTCTCTGTCAAAGGTGTTTAAAAGATTATTATGCAACCCTGATAAAAGAAGGTCGAATAGCAATGATTAGATGCCCCGAGTGTAAATATGATTTTGCCAACAACAACATTAATAATAATTTGGATGACGACATATCTGATTTTTCCAAATATGGTAGTTATTCACGATTAATAAAACAATTGTTTACTCCAATCATTCCATTTGAATTTTTCCATAAAATTTTGGATCAAGAACTAGTTTCAAGATACAAAAAGTTGTTTAAAGAACAAGCCTTTAATAGATTGTCCAAAGAATATCCATATACTTGTATACATTGTCCCAGATGTAACGAATGGTGTTTGAAAGAAGAACAATTAGATGACCAATTGGTACGATGCAACAACTGTGATTTTTATTTTTGTTTTGAATGTCTTCATTCATGGCATGGGTCAACCAATGCGTGTTTAAAAAAGATTGCTCCCATTAAAGAAGCAATTTTAGAAGAATATCTGGACCCATTTACTTCCCCTATGAGAAAATATGAATTGGAATTGAAATTTGGTAAGAAATTGTTGCAAATGGAAAGTAGTGGATATCAGGCTGAAAAATTACTGGATTTGGAAATAGAAAAACAAGATTCTGATATGAAGAGATGTCCCAAGTGCAGTACGCCAATTCAAAAGATCGATGGCTGTAACAAGATGAAATGTGCTGTTTGTGCCAAATTATTCTGTTTTTTGTGTGGTGATCTATTAGATACCGACGATCCATATTCCCATTATAGAGAACCTAAATCTGAATGTTATAGTAGGCTTTTTGAAGGCATGCCAGGTACTGAATAATATATATATATATATATGTAAGTTTATTTGGATAGACTTTCAATTACATTTTTAATGGTGGCAGCAGATTCCTTAAATTCGTACTCAATATATTCGATATAATTTTCCTTGTCACAAATCCATTTTTCAACCTGCGACATCCTTTTTGCACCCCTATGAGAATCTGTGGTAAATGCAGCTTCTTGCCAAATAAATTGCTGTTTAAATAGTTTATCCATTTCTCCTAATAATTCGTCAACTTCTTTAGTATATATCTCCATAACATTGGCAGACATGTTATAAATATCATCCCAGTTTATCTTTGGAAGTTTTCCATTAACATCAATCGCTGAAGCATTTTGTAAGATCCCAGTGGATTCTTTTAAATTGCAGAGAACCTTTTGTTTTAACATTTCTTGTTTTAATAATTGATATTCAGCAGAATTAACAAACTCAGAGGCTAAATCGTTACCTATGTCATTTTTATTTTGATCTTCAAGGTTAGAACTATTTTCTGACTTATTTTCCTGAGTATTGCTCCCGCCAGACTTAGCATTTGCTGTAGTTTCTTTTTTAATATCAACTTCCTTTGTTCTACTATCTTCAATACTTAAAGAAAACTCAGAATTTGCTAATGTTTCCACCATACTGCTTATTTTTGTTCGTTTCTTACGGATATTGTATTAAAACAAGAAGGAATTATGTATATGATGATTATATATAGACAAGGAATCTATAATAATAATAATAATAATAATAATAATAATAAGAATTAAAATGGCATCTCTGCTTGCGTGATTATAAAACAAGCAAATCCACAAAATGTATTTAATTAGCCGCGCATCTCAAAAATATATTTATACAAAAAGCCCTATTAATAAATCTTTAGCCCTCCTTTTTTGAAATAATAAATATCAACTATCTAATAAACCTTGTTTGGATTTCATTGGACTGTCATCATATAAACTCCATTTCTTACCACCAATAAGAATTAATATTTTATCGGCTAATTTATATAACCAAGTTGTAATGTAAACAATAAGACAGAGAATGGTGATCAATCTAACAATAAATTGCAAAAAAGAAATACGCTTATCCTCTACGACAACGGTTAAAGATTCAAACTTGTAGCTGATCATTATACCAGCTGCTTCAAACCCTCCTATATTTTTGACTTCTGAAATACTTTCTGATAAAGAATATTGGTTGGTATTTAAAGTCGCACCCAAACTTTTATATATCGTTGGCACCACATGAAGGGAATATTTAAAAGAGGTGGCTGGCTTATTAGTTAATCTTGCCGTATTGTCCAATTGGTTGTCGATATAGGGGAAAAATTCGCCAAAGGATAATTCGTTAATCACATGAGAAAAATCAATTTTAGCGTCTGCTGGAATACCACCAATATCGAAAGGACTGAACATCTTGGAAGTGATTTGTAACTGGCCTTCAACCTTAGTTATTGGAACTGAACCAAAAATATGACAGCCATCAAAATTATCGGAGCCAATCATTTTAGAAGTATCTAATTTTTCTCTAAATTCTGCTGGAATAGCTTGCGACAACAACTCGTCTAATTCGGGTGTTTTGACCTTTTTGGGATTATCTATAGCTTTAATATCACCGGGGATAAAGAATGGCATATTCTCGAAATTTAATTTTTCAGAAATAATAAATATATCACGCGTTTGATCTCTGACAGCAACATTTAATAGTTCACATGGAGTACGAATGAAAAAATCAATATTAATTTGTGCTGTTTCTCTTGGTGTATCATCCACTATATATTGTTCGTCTAGATATCCACCGAAAAAGGACCCAAATTCAGACCACGCTATGAACAATAAATATAGGTAAAATAAAATTGTTTTAATGGTAATTTTTTTAGAAGTATTATCGTTGCTTTGTTGATATTGTGCTTGGGTTTTTGGGAACGCATCGAAGGTTCTCAACACAGAGAATGTCTTACCATTGTTGCTTTCCATCTTTCTGGTGATATTGATTTATATATATATATAGGATTGTTTTATTATTTATTATTTATTTTTAACAAGTTAAAGGCTACTTTACGGTTTTAGATAACACAGAGGAAATTAGTTAGAATTTAAAATAATAACTATTAAGAAGGAGGAGGACGAGCATGGTAATATTCAATTTGGTAAACAAAAAAAAGCAACGAACAGAAAATATTTTTTTTTTTTTTAATTTTTACGAGCATGAAAAAAAAAAAAAGAAAATTAAAATTAAAAACAAATGTATCCGATTACTGTCGGACTAATATTAAAAGAGGACAATAAATTTTTTTTTTTTTTTTTTTTTTTTTTTGGTCCTGTACATTTTTTTAATTGTATATTAACCCCTTTTGTCTTGAAGGGTATTTTTTCATTATTAATACACAGAAGAGTTGTATTTTTTTTTTTTGGCAGTTTGGATAATTTGAACATTAGTTAAGTAAAAAAATTATTCAAAAACTACTCAAAATGTTTGTTGCTAAACGTGCTACTTTATTAAACTCAACCACTCGTTTTTTTTCTTCCACTTCTAGTGCCTTGGGTACTAAAGTTTTTATGGTACCATCTGTTAATGGTAAAAAATTGGAGAAATTAGTTTTTGAACTATATGATGATGTTGTTCCAAAAACTACTGAAAATTTTAGAGCTTTATGTACCGGTGAAAAAGGTTTTGGTTACAAAAATGTTCCATTTCACAGAATTATTCCAGATTTCATGGTTCAAGGCGGGGACACCGATTTAACCCAAGGCTTTGGTGGTAAGTCAATTTATGGAGCCAAATTTGCTGATGAAAACTTTATTAAAAAACATAACAAACCAGGTTTATTGAGTATGGCCAATGCTGGTCCAAACACCAATGGATCCCAGTTTTTTATTACTACTGTTCCATGTCCATGGTTAGATGGTAAGCATGTTGTATTTGGTGAATTAATTGATGGTATGGGCACTTTAAAGACTATTGAATCCTTTGGTACTATGAACGGTAGACCAAGAGCCACTGTTACTATTGAAGATTGCGGCGAAGTTAAAAATTAGGGGGTGGAGAAGGAAATAAGCAGATGAATAAAATTCATATAGTTGCTATATAATATATATCTATGTTGTAAATAGCTTTTTTTTTTTTTTTTTTTTTTTTTTTGTTTTATCAGTTCCATTTTCTTGTGATTTAAAGGACACTGTGCATCTTACAAGGTTGGTTTTAGTAGGTAGGATTTTTATATAAATTATCTTTTTAGCTTAAAGTTTAAATAATTTTACACGTGTGGAGGGGATATGTAGTTACCCTTTAAGGTCCGAAAGGTCAAGATATCCGAAAGGTTTAACGTGTAGTTATGCAAAAATATTCTAACGGAAAACAAAACGGAATGCAACAGAACTTTTTTATTTTTTTTTTTCTTATTTGTCCGTCTGTCCGTCTGTCCGTCTGTCCGTCTGTCCGCCCGCCCGTCTGTCCGTCTGTCCGTCTCTAGCTTGGTTTCAGTACTCATATTTGAGCAGGAAATAAGGGAGCAAAATCAACATTTACCGACAAAATCACCTTATGCTTTTTGGTAAAGTTTTGATTATGGAAAAAAAAAAAAAAAAAAAAAAAATAAAAAGAAAAATTATAATTATTTTATTCACCGTAATAAGCTTATACACACGCAAGTCTTATTGTAAATATAATTACATTAGAAAAATCATACTAGCACATAATATCAGGAATATGAGTTTGGAAACTTCTTTAAACAACTTAAATCTATACGATGCCAAGAAGTATTTTCGCAAGGCTCAAAATATAGTATTCAATTATACCGAGATAGAAAGCAAAGTAAGAGAAGCTACCAATAACGAACCATGGGGCGCTTCTTCTACGTTGATGGAACAAATTTCACGGGGAACTTATAATTATAAAGAAAGAGAGGAGATTATTGGCATGATTTTTAGAAGATTTACGGAAAAAAGTGCCAATGAATGGAGGCAAATATACAAGGCTCTGCAATTATTAGAGTATTTGATCAAACATGGTAGCGAAAGATTTATTGATGACTGTCGCGCAAACTTATCTCTTATCAGCATGTTAAAAGATTTTCATTACATTGATAACCAAGGTAAAGACCAAGGGATTAATGTTAGAACCAGAGCTTTATCCATTGTTGAATTCTTGAAAGACGATAACCAAATTAGAGAAGAACGCAAAAAGGCCAGGGAAACTGCCCAAAAATATAAAGGTGTAAGCAATATGATCGGTACTAATGGTAATTCCGCTGCTATTGGCCCCCAATTTAATAATCGTCCCTACACCGCACCTGGATTCATTCGTCCTTCCACTAACAGTATCAGTGTAAGTGCAGATTTTGATGACTTGAATGATACTAATGGCACTAGAGATTATAATCATTATAAATCTACCTCATATGAAGAATATAAAGAAGATTTAAAGGAGGAACAAAACAATACTAATGAAAATACAAAACGTAAATCCATAGATTTTACATATTCTAATAACAATGATTTACCGGATTTGTTGGATACTTCCATTGTTACTGAACAACACCATGATGAAGAGAGAAAAACTACTAGAGAAGATGAAGATGATGATGAGTTTGCTGACTTTCAGAGTTCTATTCCTGTTGCCAAGGAACCTGCTCCTGTTAGTACAGCAGATGCTTTGAAAAGTTTATACAATACCACTACCATTAATAATGCTATAAGTGACGTTAACGCTCGCAATAACAGCAATAATTTTTCGTACTCTACTTTAAATCCAAATAACAATAACACTAATAATAGGAACAATTCGAACCTTGTTTCAAATGTGGCTTTAAATAATAAACCCTCCGATCCCTTCAGTGCTTTATTTAACACTGCCAAAACACTTAATCAGGATACTTTAAATCCAACACAACCTGCTAAAAAAGAAGAAATTACTAAAAAAGAAGATAAAGAAGAAGAAAAAGAGTATGATGATGATGATTTTGGTGAATTGACTGGCCCGAATAATATTCCAACTGGCCATACTAACACTGAAGTGAAGGAGCCACAACTTTCAAACACCAACAACATTGATTTATTAGATCTTTAAAATTATGCTACAAATATATGAAGTATGATAATGATTATTTATTATTATATAACAATGTTGTGCAAAGTATGTAGAAAAAAAAATTTTTTTAAAGAAAGAAAGAAGGAGAGAAACTTTTGGTGATACATATTTAGTTACAGTTTAAAGGTGACATTGCCACTTTAATTCTTTTAACTTGAAGAAAAAAGCTTACTGTGTAAAATGTCGTCAGATAATGAAGTTATAGTTAACTCTGACTATTAAGTTCAAACTTGGTTTCTTTGTCAGCTTTCGTTAAAAATGGTTACAAATGTAACATCATGCAATATCCGGGTAAATGAATAGTATATAAATTTAGTTTATTATGCGGACCAATACGGATCTTTTATAATATCGGACTTTGAGAAGAAGAAATTTATTATAAAGCTTCAATGCAATTTTTAGTTTAATTTCTATTTTTCCATTTTGTATTCTCTCTAGTAAACTTTTTTTTTTTTTTTTTTTTTTTTTTTTCCAATACTTAAAATGACAATAAAAAGAGTACCAAGGATTACTAATTGTTAACTATTTCTAAAGTTCATCTGTTTGTTTATTTAATTAAGAAATACTTACAAATAATGGCCATCTATTCGTTTTGGATTTTCGACAGACATTGTAATTGTATTTTTGATCGAGAGTGGACTTTAGAATCAAGTAAAGGCACTATTAACTCCAAACAGAATGAAGAGGTCGGAAAATTATTATTTGGTATGGTTTACTCTTTAAAATCTATAGTAACAAGGCTAAGCCACTCAAATACATCAAACAACGTAAGAACAATATCCACATCTATTTTCAAGATTCATATTTTATCAACAGCTTCCGGCTTAAACTTTGTTTTCATAAGTGATATTGGATCTGAATCTTTATCTCATCTGTTGCATTATATATACCAAGAATTATATGTACCTTATGTAGCTAGAAATTATTTGTCTCCAATAGATTTTACTGAAAATGATGTAGAAGAGACAAGAGGCCAAGGCACAAGGAAAATTTCAAATCCTTTGTTTGTGGAAAGTGTAGAGCAGTTTTTACAACCAATGGTATCTAAATAACGCTAGAATATTAATTATACATACATACATACATACATACATACATAGTATAGTTTTTATTCATAATTATTTTGTTTGTTATTAATATCATGGCCACCACTATCGCTACTACTATTATCATCATTTTTGTTACCCTTTTTATCATTATCCATATCTTTGCCATTATTATTATTATTGTTATTATCATTATTATCATTATTATTATTATTATTATCGCTATTATCATTGTTATTATTATTATCACTATTATTATTTTCATTTTCATTTTCATTTTCACCTCCAATATTACTATTAGTGTTACTGTTATTATTGTTGCTATTCATGTTTGATGAAGCACAATTAAAACCAGTATTGTTGAAGGAACTTGTATTATTCCCCCAATTATCGAAATTATCATTTGAAAGAATCGGTGCTGTAAAGGGAGTTGAACCAACAGTAGGAAATGGATATATGGAGCCTATATTATCACTAGTATTTGGAACACCATGTTCCATTGTTAAAAACAAATTACCCCAAAACTCACTGTTCAATGAAGCAAATTCATCGCCCAAATTATTTAAATCTTCCAAGTACTTATTAATATCAACGTCTAATTTTAGAGAATTAGCAGCAGTAGTCCAATCTTTTGAATCTGCACTATTTGTAGCACTTAAAACGTTGTCTTCATCATTACCCGATATATTTTCCACCAGATTATTATCGCCTGTTTGAGGAATATTAAAATTATCGTGCAACCCGCTACTTTTAGCGACATCATTGTTATCTTGATTTTTCTGTTGAAATAAAGATCGAAGAGGATTACCAATATCAGATACATGTACATCTTTTTCTGTACCGCCATTATTTTCAGGCTTATTACCACCATCAATAGTTGTATCATTATTTACTCTTTTCTTGTTTATTGTATTTACCAAAGGATTTATGCTAGATTCCGGCACTGAATTAAGGTCATAAAACGGAACCGTCTCAATATCTACACTACAATGACCAGAATCAAACGCCTTTTTAATTTGGGTGGCATATGTTTGCAAAAATAATGAAATGACCAACTTTAATTTACCTATTATATTATTGTACGGATATTCACTCAATAATAAATCAAATCTCCTGGAAATTTCATTACACATGGACACGACTTGCGCTGTTACTTCCTGTAACTGGTAAAAGCTTGAAACTGTTATTGAAATATAACGAATTCTTAACAACATACCAACAGTATAGATCAACCTACTACTATAAAATAATGGAAGCGCCACCAAACTACTATACTCAATCTGTAACATTTCTTTCATGGAGTACAAGGAATAATAAGTGCATTTAGTTACAGAATCAATGATAGATTCAGAAAAGTTAATATCTAATTCTGGCTCGCTAACGACTGTAGTCAACGATGGTTCATGTAGATATGCTTCAACAGAATAGAAAAAAGTTAATAATCTGTGATTATCTTTGGGTATTTCCAAAAAAACACTATTTAAATCCAACTGGAAATTTTCTAGCGCATCCAAATAATCAGCTGAAACATTAAACCTATTTTTGTTGTTGTCTTGGCTATTTCCATCCAATGATGTGTTATTTCCAATACCAGTTTGAGTTCTAGTTGAAAACTCTTGACTGTTTTTATGTAGAACCATGTGTATTTTCTCCAAGATCTTGTTCATTTTAGTGAAAACTAATAAATTTTGATGGTACAAGGACGCAGACTTTTTCAAATTCAAACAATATTTTTCCAAAATCGGAGACCATCTAACATGGATAGCCTTTCGTAAATATAAGTTTATATTTAAGGAAGAAACATAAACTAATAGACATAGAGCTTCATATTCTAGTTCAGTTCCTTCTGCTTCCACAACAGTATTGTTGCCCCTTTTAATCCCTTCCTTATCAAATAAAAAAATTTGTCTTCCATTTAGCCCAATATCTGATAATAAGCAGCAACATATAGAATTCAAGATATGATATCTTCTTTTTTGAAATAACTCAGGCGTGTTATACCACACACACATAATTAACAAAGACTTTAGTAATTCTACAGATTTGTTACCTAATATTAAAACTTCTTGTGATAATAATCTTAGGATTAAAATTTCCAATTTAATAAATAAATCTAATGAAGAAGAGAAAGAATCATCTTTCTTAATAAAAATGGAAGCACATGTCATTATGGCAGTGAATAGAATTGGCGAATTTTTGACCAGATCTTGAACAGACGCAGCCTCTGGTAGTAAAACTATTTTTAAATGCGGAATTTCCATGACTTCAATTCTAAAAATGTCCAATCTTCTTTTGGCCTCCTTTTCAGTGAGTAAACCGGAAGAAAGCGGATCAATCAAGCATGGACCAAACGATCTATCCGTAGCTATTTCGTCCCATTTGGCATGCATTTTCTTCAAGTTTTTACTAGTTTTGTTTAAGGCATCTCTTTGTTGAGATAGAACTAGCATTAATTCTTTATATAGGGGCGAATCCTTTAGTATCTTTTTTTGACGTTTGTTGTTTGTAGCATTGTTAGCAAAAGAAGCATTTACATTACCTGAAGTCGGTAAAGTGCCACCAAAATTTCTCATATCCTTGAATCCGTCTGGAGTTAAAAAGTTGGACGTTCCATTTTTAGATGTAGCAGTGAATTTTTCGGATTTCTGGTGATTTATTGGGGTGTCCTTGATTGGAAAATTGGGTATTTTGTTATGTTTGTCTGGATTTCTATCGATAGATTTTGTATATTGTACATAGTTAGTTGGTCCCATTAAGTCATCCCGGTCTTTAGTTGTAGGCTCAAAATTATCAGAAGAGTGTATATTATTATCGTTATTAGTATCTAGTTGAGCAATATGCAGACTAGCTATATTTGAGTTATATTTAACTAAAGAATTGGATCTCTGATCCTCAATACCCTTTTCATTAGCAGTTGTTAAAACATTAAGCCTCGGTTGTTTTTTGGAAGCTTCTATCTCGGCCTTGGTTCTTCTTTTCCTTTTCTTATTTTTCTGAGAGGTATCATAAACACAAACCTTGTTTGCTTTCAAACATCTAATACAGGGTGCTATTGATCCATCATTAACGGATATGTTACTGTCCAAAGAAGGTAAGCATCGTACTTTTAATTTATGGCAATTCACACACGCTATTGATCTTCTATTTGGTTTTTTATATTTTTTAGATACTTCATTATCGAATCCCATATTTTGAATTTTATAATGAATGCTCTTGACACTAGCCTAGTTAATATCGATGTATATTTTATTACTTTATCCTTTTATTTATTTATGCGATGCATATGTATTGTATTTTTAGAGGCAGGAAAACAAAAAAAAATAATAAAAAGGCTAAAATTATTTTTTTGGGAAAATTGAAACAATTTTTCATTTTCAAATTTAAAAAAAAAAAAAAAAAAAAAAAAAAAAAGAAAATAGTCAAAATAATCTACAATGTTTTATTTAAAGTGTAATAATAATAATAATAATAATAATAATAATAATAATGACAGTGATAACACCAGTACTATATTTAATATCATTAAAACCGTGCTAGTTTACATAAAAATATAGGCTCTTTGAATAAAAATAAAAAAAATTAAAAATATCTCTGCCAAAATACGGAACACATTGTTCATAGAATACTTTTATCTTAATGTTGCAAAAACAGAAAAAAAAAAAAAAAAAAAAAAAAGATAATAAGCATAAACTTGCAACAAAATATACCACTTTTACAAATAAAATAAAGTAAAGAGAAAATTAGGGAGGAAAAAATAAATAAATAAATAAATAAATACAATGCTAAAAAAAAAGGAAAGAGAGGGTAAATTTGCTTTTATGATTTGATGCAAGTGACAGAACCTTCTTTTAGACGATTTAGATCCTCCTTGGCTGGCACTGCTGGTGCAGCATTTACCTTGGAACGATTATGGATCATGTGGCTCTGAACTAAATGTCCAGCTGCCAAGGCAGAACACAAGGACAATTCTCCGGATAATACAGAGCATGCTACAATTCTGGCCAATTGGCGAGCATTAGAACCTGGTTCAGTTGGATGTGGTCCCTTTACACCTAATAATTCCAACATTGAACCTTGTGGACCCAAAATAGTACCTCCTCCAATAGTACCAACTTCAATAGATGGCATAGACACGGAAATTTTCAAGTCGCCATCGACCTCCTTCATTAATGTAATACAATTAGATGATTCAACATTCTGAGCTGGATCTTGACCCAAGGCCAAAAATAAAGCAGTGACTAAATTAGCTGCATGTGCGTTGAATCCACCAACAGAACCAGCCATAGCAGATCCAATCAAATTCTTACTAATGTTCAATTCAACTAATGCCTTAACATCACTTTTCAAGACTTTCCTCACAACATCCCCGGGAATTGTGGCTTCCGCAACAACGCTCTTACCACGACCTTCAATCCAATTAATAGCGGCTGGTTTTTTATCGATACAGTAGTTACCTGAAACTGATACAATTGACATATCTTCCCACCCAAAAACTTCCACCATTTGTTTTAATGAAAATTCCACACCTTTGGAAATCATGTTCATACCCATAGCATCCCCAGTGGTGGTTCTGAAACGAATAAACAACAAATCACCGGCCAAACAGGTTTGAACGTGTTGTAAACGAGCAAAACGAGAAGTAGAGTTAAAAGCCTTTTTGATTTTGTTCTGGCCTTCCTCTGAATCCAACCAAAGTTTACAAGCACCGGCTCTCAACAAACTGGGGAAACTAACGCATGGGCCTCTGGTCATTCCATCTTTAACCAAAACAGTGGTAACACCACCACCTGCATTAATAGCTTTACAACCACGCATAGCAGATGCAACCAAACAACCTTCAGTAGTAGCCATTGGAATATGGTAGGGAACACCATCAATGATTAGTGGACCAATAACACCAACAGGGATTGGCATATAACCAATAACGTTTTCACAACAAGCACCGAAGACACGGTCATAATCATAGTTCTTATAAGGTAAGCCTTCCGTTTCTAAAATTGGAGCATTGGCTAAAATGGCCAAGGCTCTACGACGAACAACAACAGCACGAGTATTGTCACCTAGTTGTTTTTCCAACGCATACAATGGTAATTTCTTGTTCACAACCAAAGTCACAACCTCTTTATTTTTTAAAGAGGTTAAGTGACCATCCTTCATCAATGATTCTAACTCTTCCAAGGAACGTGTACTTTCGTTTTCATCTTCAGTTGAACTGTCCAACTCATAATTACTACTATTGTTGGAGTTGATGGACAAAGATGATGATGTTGATACAATATAGGAGGATCTACCAGCATTGCTGGAATTGGCAGTAGCAGTAGTAGTATTAGTAACACTAGAAGGAGAAGGGGTAGAGGATTCAGCAGAGGGGAGTGTGGAAGACTTTACAATTTTCTTTTTCTTGTAATTTTTGGCAGCCAAATTAGTATGGATTTTTGCTGCATTTAATAGATAAATATTAATTGATACACTTACGATAAAGCAAAAAAATAAAAACTTGCTAACAAATCTATCACGAATAGCCACGGCTATATATCTAATTAGCAGATACAAAGAATCTTCAACCTGGTTGTAAACTTTAGAAGTTTCGTAATATTGAGTTGGAACAACGGAAACTACGACACTCTTAGAAAATTTATCTTTTATTAACGAAATAGGCCCCAAAGTATTTTTACCATTTTCCGATTGATAAATAGTGGAGAAAGTATTATATGTCCATCTATAGGCAAAGTTGTAAAAATTAAGACCAAAAAATGCAATTATAACAATTAGTTTGAAAAAGGTAATGCTAGTTGGAGACGTTATCAAGCTATTTTTTGATTTAGTAATTTCTTCTTCAGACACATGCTCTGCAGTAGTTAGTAGGACACCGTCCTCCTCCAATGCTTGTTCAATTTCAGTAGACCTTTGGATGACATCAATTTCCACTTTTAGCGATAAAACTGAAGAAAAAAAGGTGCAAGTTAAAATGAAGTCAAAGAAGATAATCAAAGCAGCCAAAACACTAAAACTATTCAAAACGTCTAGATGTGTTGTTAAAAAGGCACAGGCAGTGAAAGAAACTGCACAAATAGAGTAGTCTTGAACCAGACGACCACCTTCTTCCAACATTGAGTTGTAAACCATATCACTTGGTGTCAAATGCTTCTTACTATAGAAACCAGACTTGGCGTATTGAGTTCTTACGTATTCTGACAATTTGATCTTGTATTTGAACCCCATAATAATTATGATGAAGGGAATACCCTCAACTAAACTTAAAAATGGAACATATTTGCCAAAAATGTTTTGACAAGTATATAACCCCAAGAATAATGAACAACCTGTGTTAACCAAAGTGAATAAACTAATCCAAAACTTAGAGCCCGTTTTTCTCATATCGATAAATAGGCTAACAATTGAATAAAACATGCCTACATATGCGGACCCAATAATGAAAATATCAATTGGATCAGCGCTTGTTAAATGAGTAGAGCATTGAGAATAAAAATTCTTTAAACCATTTTTCAAATTTTCCAGTTTATACTTTTGGGGTCTCAACTTCCAAATTGTATTAGGACCATTCATAACAGTAGGTAAATCCAAACTCTCTTGTAAAACATAAACTGTATTGTTATTATTGCTACTACTGGTACCACTATTATTGTTGTCTCCGTTGTCATTGGCAGCATCGTCTAATAAAAGATTGTTGATAACTGGTAATTTGTTATTGGCGTCAGTAGTTTTAAAACACAAATTGAACAAATAATATTTATCAAATGAAGAATATCTTTCCATGTCTTCAATTTCCGTCCAAGTATTAATTGTTGAATTGTAAAAAAAATTGGTAGAATCCAATGTATCAACAACCAAACCTGGTTGAAACAATGAATTACGAGTTGTATCTACTTTCCATCCATTAACATAGTATTCTATAACGTGTAGGTATGCAATTGCAGTAGCTAGCAATGTAATGAGAATCACATGAAAAGGATTACTGGCTGCAAATCTGGCACATTTTGCAAATGGCTTTGCTAAAGAAGTAAATTTTGAAGAAAGCAATGGCATTGGTATTAGTTTGCTTTTGTTCTCTTTCTATATCAGATTATTGTCTTTAAAAGAATTTATTGCGATTAATGTCAAAAGTGAAAAAAATTTTTTTTTTTTTTTTGTCAAAATTCAGATTTGTTTATAAAAGTTGTTTGAATAATGATGACAATAATATTGTTGTTGTGTTGTTGTTGTTGATAGAAATAATTTTTTTTTTTGTTTTATTTTTTTTTTTGTGGCGTGTTGCTTATCCTCTTCTTTCTTCTGCAGGAAATAACAGACAAAGAGTATGATGAGTGGGAATATTCCTTTTTTTTCTTTCTTTTTTAATAATATCCAAAATAGGAAGTAAAATTCAAAACAGGAAAAAAAAAGAAGCTGCTTTTCGGTCTTTATGATTACAGACTTGTACGGATAACGGACTTGTACGGATTACAGACTTGTACGGATTACAGACTTGTACGATTCACTATAAAACTTTAATCAGTTTAAAAATACATAAATAGAAAATTAGAGGAAAAAAGAAATAGAAAAATAAGTAGTTTGAGGAACTAAACTTATAGATATAAACTATATATATATATATATATATATCAATATCTGATAAATAAGTTTTATTTTATTTCTAATCCAGATGTTTATATATAAATATTTACGCATTTGTTTCTTTTTTTGTTATTTCTTTTTTTCCCTTTTACAAAGCACGAGCTTACTTTCAACGGCCGATAAAAAAAAAAACAATACACAAATTTAGATTCTATACTTTTCTTTACGAGCAATCTTTTTAAACCCAATTCAAAAAAAAAAAAAATAATAATAATAATAATATCGTAAAAGCGATAAAAAAAAAAAAAAAAAAGTTTTTTTTTATTATCATCACTATTTCAATCTTTTGATATTAAAAGATATTACTAAAAATCTGCAATGCTTTTACTTCTCCGTGGTCATTTACTGTTTAAAACTTACTTTTCAAATAAATCTATAAAGCAAGCTTTAGTGTGTTTATATATATAAAAATAATGTTTCACTTTTCTCTTGATATAATCTTAACAAAAGAAATCTAGTTGTTAAATACTGTCTGTTGCAACAAACATTTTATATACAAACATATATATACATATATATATATAATAAAAAAAAATAGTATCACCACTTTTCTTCCTTCTTATTTCATGGAAACTAATTTCACATCAAAGGTTAAATCAGAGTTGCCGGGAATACCTGGCAAAGCTTGTGTACCGTAGGCATATGCAGCTGGAATGATAATTCTACGTTCACCACCAACACACATACCAGCAACACCAATATCCCAACCTTTAATAACTTCTCCGCGACCTAGCTTGAAAACAAATGGTTTACCTTTGGTATTTTTATCAAAAACTTTTCCATTTTTCTTTAATTTACCAACATATCTCATCCCTATTTTATCTCCTCTTTTAGCTTTCTTACCAGTACCTGTAACACGATCTTCAATGATAATACCACCTTCTAAAACCTGTGTTTTTACCTTTTGAGCTTCTTCAACTTTTTTTTGTTTTTTTTCCGTTTTGGTACCAATAGCTTTTTTGTTGGTTGGGCCTTCTTCTAAATCCTTTTTAAACTGAACTTTCTTTTGTTTCTTATTATTGGATTCTTCTTCTTCAGCTTTCCTTTTTTTGTTGCTTTCTGACTTTTTTTTAGGTTTTTCTTCTTCCACTTCTATTTCTTCCTCCACCTCTTCCTCTACATCATCCTCATCCTCATCCTCATCATCCTCATCATCATTTTCCTTTTTCCCTTTTTGTTCTTTTTCATCCTCAATCATTTCTTCAATACGACCTTCAACATCGCTAGCATCTTCTAATTCATCCAGGGCATCCTCATAATCATCATCCAATTCATCTTCATCTTCATCTTCTTCGTCGTCGTCGTCTTCTTCTCCATCGTCAGAATAATAACCGTCCATATGATCATCAAATGGATGTTTAACAAAATTACCACTTAGATGAATTGGATAGGAACCTTCAACAACAAATAATATTTCTTCTTCCGGAGCAATTGTTAAGTCTAAAGTTTGTTGCATTTGACCCTTTGGCGATAAGGTAACAATAACATATTCTTGGAATTCATCATCTTCATCCTCCTCATAGTAGTCGTCATCTTCATCATCCTCCTCTTCTTCGACAGTTTTTTTCTTTTGATTTTCTTTTCCCTTTGACTTTCTTTTACCTTTACCTTTTGCTTTTTCTTCTTTTTCTTCTTCTTCTTCTTCGACATCGACCTCATCTTCGTCATAATCTCCTAAAATATCATCATCATCATCAGCAAATTCTGGGTTTCTCTTAATGATTTTCAAAGTAGATGGCTTTCCGTCTTCGTCAACGGCTTCTGGATCAACAGCGGCTAAAGTCAAACGGGCAGTGACTGGAGTAGATATGTTGATAGCTGGGGTTGGTTTAAATGGGTCAACTTTCAAGTTATAAGTGGCTAATGGCAATAGATCAGACATTGTAATGCTTTCAATACTGATTTTTCGATTTTTTTTAATTTTATTTTTCACCCTTTACAAGCTACACTCAAAGTTTACAAACAAGAAAATGGAAAGAAAAAGATATAGAAGAATAATATAAATTAATTGGGCAATAGAAGAATATGATATAAACTATGAAGAGTAAAGACTCGCGTTAATTATATATACGCATATAACACATGTTAGTTTTCTTGCCTTTGAAAACATAAAATATTAAAATTTAAAATATGGTTCAATTGATTTCTTTTTTTTTTTTTGCACAGAAAAACTCGTGGAAAACTATTTGAATTGTATAATTAAAGAAAAGAAAAAAAAAAGAAAAGAAAAGAAAAGAAAAGAAAAGAAAAGAAAAGAAAAGAAAAAAAAAAAAAAAAAAAAAAAAGAAACGTTGATTTTAAAAGTTTCGTAAAACATGATAAAAAATATCACTGTATATGCGAATATTCCGTATATAATAGGTTCCAACTTGTCCGAAAGTAACCAGATTAACATAACAAAAAGATACCCAATACTAACCGGCAATTGTCTTATAAACACTAATAGTTCTACAAGACGATTTAAATTATTGTATAATCCGCATTAACTAAACAATACAATTGACCTACATTAACATAATAATTAAAAAGTTAAAAAAAAAAAAAAAAAAAAGAAAAAGAAAAAAAAAAGAAAAAGAATCAACTCTTACGATGTCTTATCTAATTTGAAAAGAAAAAAAAAACGAAAGCGTTTTAACAGTTAAAAAATTAATCTAATAAAAATAAAATTACTTAAGTGTGCAATATATTACTATTATAAACTTAAAATTTCAACAAATGTGGCTTGTCACCGCTCTTCAAAGAGAAAGAGGCAGCCAAATATTGTTTCAATAATGGAGTTTTCTTGATTTCAGCTAATAAAGCCTTGTCAACAACCTTTTGATCTTCAACTCTCTTGGCAGCAACTTCCTTCTTTGGTTGATCTTCGTTAAAGAACTTAGCTTCACTCTTTTGTTTCTTGTTCAATTCTTCTCTGGCAAAGTAAGCGACATCGAACTTTTCAACGTTAACACCAGCAACAGAAACCTTGGTGGAAGTAGCGATAACATAACGAGCATTAACTCTTCTCAAAGGAACACCGTTAACCTTAAATGGACCAGAAACCAACAAAGTATTGTCTTCTAAGTGCTTCAAGTAGACAACTCTCTTACCTCTGAAACGACCAGCCAACAAAATCAAAACAGTACCTGGAACTAAAGAGGCACGTAATTTTTGTGGATGAGAAGCTTTTCTGACCTTCTTTGGAGTCTTAATATCTTCGGCTGGATACCACTTTTGAGCCTAAACAAAAAAATTAATATATTTCAATCAATTTGTATATTCATGAAAATCATAAAAAAACAAATTTTATTCAAAATAACAAAAAAAAAATTGTTAGTAAAAATAAATATTTTTCAAAAAATTATTCTGACGAAACGTTAACTAAACGTATGAATTTCACAATAGGAAAAAAAAATAAATAAATAAATAAATAAAAGTTGCACTTTTACAATTTTATAATCCAAATTTTCAAATAAACAGCTCTTGAAAATGGTCCTCCCACATAATTTAATAATCTATTATCCATATGTCATACAGGAAAAAAATTCCAAAAAAATATCGACGAGCTGTCTAATTAAAAAAATTCTAATACCTAAATAAGATTCCAAATTCATTTTTGTTAGATACTTTCCACAAAATAGTCTATGGTGTACTCAATAATGTATTACATTTAAAATTTTGTTCCCCCCCCTCTTTTTTTTAAGCTGACATTCCTTGCATTCAAAGTTGCTTTACTTTGAAACGAGTATAGGCGACTAAATTCAGTGTTGTAGAGATTCATATACATAATCATTTAATATTATATTTGTTCAACTAAAATTAGTTCACTTATATCTCGTGAGATGATATCTATTTTTTTAAACGCACATCCATGAGATGGCAAATTAATTTATACATCGCTGAACTGACTAAGTATCAAAATTATTATTAGCCCATTATTGACTCTTTTTGCTGTTCTACATTCTTCCGACTTATGAAATTCATAAATACACACGTTGTCTTTTTATTCGATTTCGTAATAAAATAAAATTGTAACATACTTTTGGGGCACTCATTTCTTCTTATCGTTATTTGCTGTCTTTTAACTTTAACTAGATAAACAAACAAGTATTTATTTTAACAAATAAAATAAAAAAATTAAAAAAAAGGAATTTTAAATCTGAAAATATACATTAATAAAGTACAATATGAAAATTAACACAGAGAACGAACAGAAAAAAGGAAGAAAGAGATAGAAATACACCAAGAACAAGAAAAATAACAGGCTGAAAAATAAATTAGCTGAATTGAACTAAGGATTTGAAATAACTGCTAACGAAAAAAAAAAGAAAAAAAAAAAAAAGATTATTTGAAGGGAAAAGTTGAGAGAGAAAATAAAATAATTTAATAATGTTAAAAAAAAAAAAAAATATTTGGAGGATTACTGAACAGGGGAAAAAGAAAAATTAATAAGCAAAACATAAAAGCTTGACTTTTTTTCTTACAAACAAATCCCGTTGCAATCATATTCAAGTATTCCGTTATAAATCTAACATTGATATACAGAGGTTACAAAACATTTTTAAATAAACAAGAAATAAAACTTTTGTTTGTTAGGAAAATATTATTCATTCACCCGTATCTTGGGCAGCTTTTTTTTTTTTTTTTTTTGGAAAAACAAATTAAAAAATAATTAAAAACACAAAAAAATTAAAAAAGGTTTGTAATGTACAGGTGTTATAAAATATGTCACAAAACTATTTTACTTTATTTTTATTTTTATTTTTATTTTTATTTTTATTTTTATTTTTTATTTTACATAGCATTGAAAGCCTAACAGGCCTCCTTTTTTTCTAACTAAAATTACTACAAAATGTTGACAATATTGTGATTTCATCTTCCCTTAAAAAAACAAAAATTTTACTGTATTATTCATAACATATTAAAGATAATTAAATATATAGCAGTGAAAAGACAAAAAAAAAAAGTTAAAAATCATTTAAACTCTTTTGGAATTTTTGGAACTGGTGGTGTATTACTGCCATAATCAATTTTCAGCATAATTTGACCCTTACCGAGTCTTATCATGATTTGACCTTCCTGTTGAATTTGAGGATCGTTCAAGTTAATTTGAGCGGCACCCAGTTCAGTATCCTTACTAAAAGTGTGATGAACAATAACACCAAACACCAAGTTTGCCTCTGGAGATGCCTTAAAGGAAACAGAATCGCCAAACGTAGCAACACCATCTTTATTACTTTTAACTTTATCCGTTTTATGCAATGTCTTTAATCTACCCCCTTGTGTTAAGGAGACTTTAATTTGAACACTGGAACCCAGGTTTTCTGCTGATAAAACGGTGACAGTGCCTGCATAAGTACCATTGGGGGCCAAAGTCCTTGCAAAACTGCTAGCACTAGAAACAGCTCTCTTGTTAGTCGCATCACCATCTTGCATTTTGGAAGGAGAGTCTGGTCCTGGAACTGGAGCATACTCTTGATTTGGAACGGTTGGGTCATAATCCATCGAGGCTCTATGTGCAGGACTAGAACTAGATTTGCTATGCGACATACGTGCACTTTTATCATTACTGCTGGTAGAAACTTTCCTGGAAGTAGATCTTTTCCTGTCAACAGACATTCTTTTGTGCTCACTTGAAGCTCTCTTGCTATTACTCACATCCATAGATGGTCTCTGGACTTCTTGTGATTTCCTACCAGTGGCTATATTTTTCAAGAAACGCCCACCTTTTGTTACACCACTTACACCAATGTTGGCAACACCAGTAACAGCACCGACACCCGCATCAGCAACACCAGTAACAGCACCAACACCTGCACCAACACCTGCACCAACAAAGTTTGAATATTTGGCTGATTTAGCAGAAAAAATATCAGCCTTTGCAATCATGTATTGTGGCTTAAAATGCGTTTTAATAAATATCGTACCTTTCGGTTTCAAGGATAGCTTCCAATCCTGATGATGTCCTGCTTTAATACGCTCAGCTGGCAAATTGGCAGAACACAAAAAGTCATTAGAACCTGTCCTATCCCAGTCGTATACTTCGACAGTTATTCTCGATCTTGATCTGGAAGGAAGGGTAATAAGTGTGGTTTCATTCCAAGTAGGATTCAAAGTCTTTTTTTCAATATTACTCTTAAATACTTTAATGCCATCAATAGTTATAACAACAAAGGGGTCCGATTTACCATTTCTATCATGAGATGGCACGTTTTCAGCACTAACAAGATGAACCTTTAACTCACCGGTATCTCGAATGGTTTCGCTATCTGGTAATGTTAAAGCACATGGAACGTAAACACATCTAAACTCAAGACTTAAACCATTAGAACCCCTGATGACACCCGGCTCAGAATAGCATTTTTCCAATAAATCCATGGTGTCAATGGTAAATTCCTTAATAACATCATCGTTGTCCTTGGCGACACGTTTCTTAGTGGATCTAATCGTGGCAACACTATGTTTCAAATCACGAATGAACTGGACCCCAGAAGCCTGCGATAACCCAGAGACACTACTGCCAATTCTACTGGAAACAAAAGAGGGATAAGAAATATCATCGAATACAATGTTTATGTAAGAACCTGGAGAAAACCCTTTCCCGTTTAAAATTTCAAAAGACAAAGAACCTGAATTGAAGTCAAGTAACTGTTTTAGAGTCATCTGCTCTTTACGGTGTAATTTTTTAACCAATTCATCATCATCATCAGAAACTTCAACAACTTCATAATCATCTGGGCACTTTTCCAATTTTTCACGTAGTTCAGCTTGTTCTATTTTAAATTTTTGTTCGTGTTCAGCAATCCTCTTTTCAGTTTCTTTCACTTCCTGCAATTCACTTGGCGAAAATACAGGGATTGCTGGAAGAAAAGATAATGAAATATGTGCCAAACTTTTTTTGGAGATCCCATCAGAAGTACGGATACCACAAGTGATAATATCCTTAGAACCATCAAACAAAACATATCTGCCAGTAGAAGAGTCTTTTTTTAATAATTGCGAGACAGTAAAGGAGTAATTGCCAATGTATCTATCTTTACCAACAGATTGGTAATCATAAAATGACAAAGTAACGGTTTCGTTCCCGTTCAAAACAGGCAAATAAACTAAACTATTAAAAACTGGAGTTTTATTTTCACTAAAATAGTGAGATCTATACTTGATCTCTCTACCCAAACTAACAACAACATATGGATCAATATCACCGACACCAGAAAGGTCGCTTGACGAGAAAACACCGTCACGAATATGTAATCTAACAGTCCCCAATGTAGACGTGGTCAATTTTTTGTTCTTTCCGTTAGCCTTGCCCAAGGAATCAATTTTAACAGGTTTCCAAATACCACTTAATCTAATATCACCGGAGGGTGAACCATGAAACATAAAATCATTTGCCTTCCAATGGTCGAGTAAATCACGTGTAGTACCAACATATTCACAAATCTTGGTTTTCGTTTTAAATTGATTATCAAAAACAGATAAACGTAAGACTGAACTGGAACGGGATGGGATTAAAACTTCGATAATTTCTTCCCAAGATGGTTCGTTCGTACGTTTTATAGTTCTGAAAGCTTTGATCAATTCATCTTCAACATATAACTCGACACTTGGGTTCAAAATACCATATGGAGAAGAAGAAGTGCTTAAGTTAACAATGCTATGTAGCGTCATTTTCAAGACACCGACATCAGCACCATTGTCAATATCGTCATCAAATTCATCGTAGTCTTCAATACCAGCGGTAGTGGTGTTTGACTTTGATGGCGTAACCTCTTTCTGTTGTTGATCGGACTTATCTGAGACAGAAACTACTGGGTACCATTGGATTGAATAGGTCAAAGTACCAGTGCTCCTAGTACCTTTCTTTAAATTAACAGTTTTATTGGCGAAAATATCTTTTTGCAAAAGTTCATGTAAATCAAAATCGGTTTCACCAAGTAATTTGTCGGTGTAATCGGCATCATCGGTAGCAGCATCTAAACATTTGATCAACAATTTTTGTTCCAATGAATTGACCAAAAGAAACTTGGTTTCGTTCCAAGAACAGCTTTCCTGAACTTTCTTCTTTGTGGATGTGTGGATTTCCGGAGCAACATTATTAAACGAACCAGATTCGGTGGTGAGAGAAATGTACGGACTGGCTGATCTTGTTAAGTGATCAACTTTAGAAACTGTAACAGCAACAATACCCAAACAATCTTTGGCACTGGCAGCTAAAATTTCTTCAACGTTAATATCTAATTTGTTAGGAGCGTATAACATTGGTCCTGCATTAGAATCAATCATGGATTTGACAAAACTTTTTAAACCTGGCAAGAAGGACATAATATCTAAACCTAGGGTATCACCTCCAATTGGTTTCAAAGCAAAGTCTACCAATGGTGGTTCCAATAAGGACACAGAAACAATCTTAATGTTGGGAAAGTTATCTGATAGGTTCAAGGTGATACGAGCTTTTGCAGCAAAGTTGATATCTTCAGCCAAAACAGACAAAGTTTTAGAAACAACACCCTTACCAATGGTGATACCAAGGGCAATTTTTGGATTTACCTTTGCTCTAATTTCATTTGCGGTCATGTTTGAAGTGTCGTTTGGAGTGAAAGAAAATGCCCAATCCATTTCCACAATGTCTTTGCCCTTCTTTGTGTACGATTTTATACTGTCAATAGTAGGAGCTTTAGTACCCAAAGTAAACTCGTTTAAAGTTAACGCATCAATACCAAAACCTGGAGTGACACTTTTCAAAATTGGGTTGACAATATCTTTAACCTGTTGGGACAAAACCGGCATATAAATAATCCAAAACTTACTCAAGAAAGAGTTCAACCATATGGTGGTTTCCACCTTGCCAGATAAATCCTCATGGATAGTGATTCTTTTTAAATCGTCTCGGTAATTTCTGTTAAAACGACGGAATTCAGCTCTGTAGACAGAAGCAGTACAAAAAAAAACAATCATTAATGAAAGCCATGAAAAACCCAAATAAGCGAAAAGCCAGGAGAAATAGCAAGTACCTATAATCAGAGCGAAATTATAGTAGTAATCAGCATAGAAATATTCTTCAACATATGATTTAATAACAGAAGAATCACCGTTGATGCTGATACCAATACCTTTACCATTGCTGTCAGAAGCGGTATTAGGATTGGCATCAAACCCAGCAATAGCTTTCCATGGATATTGACTACCTTGTTTATTTTGATGTTTATTTAAGAAATCGGTCAAGGAGTCAGTTGTTGCTTTGTTCGAAGCAATTGCATCAATGTGTTGATCGTTGCTAGTTTCGTTGGGATTGGAAATAGAGGTATCGTATTTATTAATATTTCTTGATACTAGATTTTTGCAATCATCGGGGTGAATTTTTTCTAGTGGAACCGAATTAATAGCGCCTACATTATTTGGAAGCGGAAATTCAGAAGGATTTTTCGCAGCAGAGGCTACAAATATGTCATCCTTCTTGGTTAACTTTGCACTATTAGTGGTGCTGTGACCTCTTTCAAATCCAGAAGAGGAAGAAGTGGCGGAATTATCCAATTGCTTATGGTTATTGCTATCAGCAACGTTCCGATTGGATTTAGTGGTAGTAGTGTTATTGTTACCACTATTTGGCATATTTTTTATTTTATTTTATTTTTTTTTTCTTTTATTCTTTCTTTCTTTCTTGGCTTTTTTCTATGATATTTTTAAATGATTTATTTATTGGTATATTGTGGGATAGAAAACAAATAAACGTTTATTTATTCTTTTTTAAAAGAATAAAAGAAGGAGAAAAAAAAACCAAGTAAAAACAACAATATCAACATTTTATAATGTTCCATAATGGTAATAATAAGCTTTTAATAACTTCCCCTCCCATTGTTCCCCTTTAATACACAGAAAAGAATGCAGTGCTGATAGTGTAAATGTACGGGTGTGTATTTTTTGACAATCATTTTCGAAAAAAGAAAACAAAAAAGAAAACAATTGAAATTTCTATGGTAAGTATATCCGAAGTTCATATAATCCGAGAGTTTTAGTTTGTAGTTATTCATTTATTGTTTTTTTTGTGTGTTAAAACGAAAAATAAAAAAAGAAAAGAAAAAAAGAAAAGAAAAAAACAAAAAAATCCCGACAGGCCGTTTAATTTTCAAAACGTATTCCATTAACAATTCCAATTTAAATTAGTCTTCACCGCCCCTTTTTTTCTTTTTTCATTTTCCGAATTCTATCAATATATCTCATACCTTTATTGCTATATTGTTGATATCTGCTAATAACAAAGAATCTTAAATTTATAACATTAAAAACAAGTATCTAAAGAGTGAGAAAAAAAAATAAAATAAAATAAAAAAAAACGTTCATAGCTAACCGATGTCCAAGCAAAAAGATAATAATTCTTTAATATATTCTTCAGCTAATTTGAATAATCATGAAAGCAACTCTTTTTCTATAATATCTACCCCAGCAACCATCACCAGTAACTTTGTTTGTAATGATAATGTAAGGAAAAGAACTCTAGATAGCGACAATCAAAATAGTTCAGAAAATAATGTCAAGTTGCAAAAAACTCAAGATGATATTGTTCGCACCGATGATGAAAATTTAAAAAAAAATGCTAATACTGTATCTTTTGAAACTCATGGGGAAAAAGAACAAGATACAAGAACGAAACTTCTTTATCAAAATATAACACCTTCTAATACCGTAACAACTAATACTACCAATCAATATGCAGTCCAGGACAGAAACAATGACATAATTATAGATCAACAATATACATTAAGCCAAGATTTGAACAAACAATTTCTAAACAGTTTGATGAAGTTTTCCCTTTTCCAAAATGCCCCAAAAGCATTCTATGTTTCACTAGCACGCAAATTAAAATTGGTAATTTACCATTCTCAAGAATATATTGTGAAATGTGGAGAACCTTCCAAATCTATGTATTGGATATTTAGAGGTTCAGTTAAGGTAACGTCTCCGGATGGCGAAATAACACAAGCTACTTTAAAAGAAGGTTCTTATTTTGGTGAAATAGGTATTTTGTTTAATAGACCGAGAACTGCAACTGTTATCGCTGAGACTAAAGTTTTATTGGGTGTTTTAACTTCTGACAATTTAAACCAAGTTTTACCTGATTTCCCCATCATAGAAAGACAGATCAGAGATGAAGCACAGGAAAGATTGGCCATGCAAGAGATGAAAAGAAAAGCTGGTGTAAACAATATACTGGTAAATGTTTCTGGAAGTACAACCAACTCCTCCACCAATACTGTTGCTGTAGATACCAATACTAGTAACATTTCTGCTACTAACATATCTACTGATTTGGGGAGTGCTTTACAAGCCAACTCCAACTTGACTTTGGAAGACATTGAGGATTCTATTTCCATCAGACAATTTTTGAAAAGCTTACCATTATTTACCACCCTACCTGCAGATATCATTCATGGGTTGGCTCTTTGTGTTGAATTAAGAAACTACAATGCATTTGAATATATTTTAAGAAAAGGTGAATTTGGTTACGATATTTACTTTATAATAAGCGGAGAAGTTGAAGTGTTGGGAAATGCTTCTATATCAACTGCCGGGTCCACTGATGTTGCTAATACAAAAAATAATATGCTATCACATACACCTAACATAGAGATATTACTGGGTAGATTAGGTCCGGGCCAATATTTTGGTGAAATGGGATTTTTACAATTTTTAACCAGTAACAATAAGTCACTTCCTCAACGAACCGCTGACATTCGGTCGGTTTCCACTTCATATTTATTAGTTTTAACTGGAGACACTTTGAGAAAGTTTTGTGATAAATATCCGTTTATTAAAAGAGAAATGAAAAAAACAGCACAAGAGAGAAATTTACAAAATGCAAAATCTACTTCTTTTACCAAAGAAGATGATGATGCTACTGAGCCAAAAGAGAATGTTATTACGGAACGGGACATCAATGTAATAAAGGGAAATGATCCTATAGTACATCCCATTCCATTACATCATTCAAGTAGTGGCATCCTTACCAGAAATGGTATTTTAAATAATTCAAATTTGAGCAAGGAAAATACTACCGAAAAAAAAGAGGACCAAGAGGCTCATGAACATTTGTATAAGAATGTTGGCAATTCTTTATCTCCGTTAAGTATGCATATTGGAAATGGTGTTTTACAAAATAATAAACCATCTCCAATTTCCTCCTTAATCGAGGGAAGAGTTTCACCAATAAATCCAATAAACACGTCTAACATTTTTATTGCACCCAATAGCAAAAATTCTTTTGATTCTAATTTTAAACTGACATCTTATCCGCACAACGCCCATTCAATTAATATGGTTAAAGCTCCTGTTATTAATACGGATAAAAATAATATAATAAATAAAGGCAATAATATTCCTACTACTAATACCACCACAAATAATAATGGTGAAAAACTTCCCTTTTATTTTAAATCTAATTTCACCTTTGGCGGTGGCAATGGTAAATGTCCGCATAATACCAATGAAATTCCCAATAACTCAACTTCATCAGATAAATGTCACTCTCCAATCACTAAAATATCACCACTGCCATCTTCTCCAGGCTGCCCTACATCTTCAACTAATAATACTAATAATAATAATAATAATAATAATAATAATAATAATAACAATACTTTCGTTTCTCCCTCTACTACATCTGCAGTTGCAAACTCTTTGGGTACAAATAGCACTAAAACAGAAGCAATTTCCCAAAATATTTTGGATCTAGATCCGTTATCTAAAAATAAAAAGTCTCCAATTCAAAATATGCGGAGTTTTTTTTCACAAAACCAACCCCCACCCATAAATTATATGCCTAGGCATAAGAGAGTAAGACTAAATAGTATTTCTATGGGGCGTCGTGGATCATCTATACTAACAGTGGGCCCATTACCTGATAGATTACTACTTTACTGTTTTCAATTTCTAAATCTGCCGGAATTAATGAAATTAAGATTAGTTTGCAGAAGATGGAGACAACTATTGTATGTAGCCCCGCAACTGTTTTTAAAATTAAACTTGGCACAGTGGAAAAATAACATTGATGACAAAGCGTTAATACAAATTACAGATTTTGTTGGTTCAAGACCTAAAATTTTGGATATATCCAATTGTTATCATATAACAGATGAGGGGTTTTCTTACATGATCAATGAAATCGGTATTGGTGGCCAGTTGCAAGTGATTAAAATGGCAAGTTGTTGGGAAATCAGTCCAATGGCTATCATGGATATTGCAGTTCCCTCAATTGGGAAAAATCTGGAAGAAATTGATTTATCTAATTGTAAAAGAATTCATGATGATGTCATCCAAAGATTAATTGGCTGGGATGCGCCACTAATGAAAGTGACTCACATTTCCATGTCAAATTCGGACACTTCATATACCAATGATGCCAACAACAATCATCTTTCTTACCCGTATCCAGACGGCTGTGATAGTGCGAATAAGTTGGGGCAACCAATTCCGCCATACTTTTATGGAAATGATACGACTGCAGGGTATTTATCGATAAATCAACCTGTTCCAGGTATGGAAAAATTTGATAATGGTGTCTACGGTAATTACGATAATTTTGTTGACAATGACCTTACCGCTACAAATAGTAAGAATAGAAATAATATTGGTTGCAAGAAATTGAAAAAGCTGACATTACGTCATTGTAAAAGTCTTACAGATGAAACACTAAAACACATTGTGTATTACGCCTTTGATAGAATAGAGCACTTAGATCTTACAAGGTGCACTGGCATAAGTGACAACGGGTTTAGATTTTGGAAACAACCACAGCAGCGAGCGGGTTCCTTTAATAATTTGGAAACATTAATTTTGAGCGAATGTGTATTTTTAACTGATGATACTATATTCAGTCTAACGACTTGTTGTCCTGTTTTAAAATATTTGAATTTATCATTTTGCTTTAGTATAACAGATGCATCGTTGGAAGTTATATGTCTAGGGTTACCACTCTTGGAAAAATTAGACGTTAGCTTCTGTGGAAGAGCTGTTAGCAATGCTTCACTTTTATCTATTTCTATGCACCTGAGAAATTTGCAAAAAATTTGGCTAAAAGGTTGTTTAAGAGTTACGAGATCTGGGGTTGATTCCTTATTAGGTGGTTTTGCTCCTTTGACATTTGTTGATATATCGCAATGTAGAAATGCACATATGTATCAAAACGGTATAATGGCTGAAAGATTTCAAACAACAGTTCCCGGTGGTAAAAAGGCTTTAATTAAAATTGAAGAAAATGGGGGAAGAGTCGTTGAAGTAATAATTTAGGGAGTATATAATAGTGCCAAATTAATATGCGATTTAATTTTTTTGTAATATTATATATATTGTATAAAACACCTACTTAACTTATAAACAACAAAAATGGGAAATTTTAAAAGAAAGAAAAAAAGATAAATGGAAAAAAGGAGAAGGAAAAAGAAAAAGAAAAAAGAAAAAAAAAAAAAATTCCATATGCATATATATACACCTTCATATCAAATACAGATAGACCAACATCAATCCTATGTATAGGCTAATATATCATCAAAAATCATTTGATTAAACTCTAATAATTTCTTTAGTAACATCGAATATAAATAATCTTCTATATCAGCCTGATTATCTAATTGTAATAAACACTCCAATTTCCCTAACATTTTAATTTTGGCACCTTTAAAATTATTTGGCTGTGAGATAAAATCATAAGTGTTTTGGTAACTATTTTTTCTAAAACCATCTTTCATTTTCATTATTAAAAATACATTTCTTAAAGAAATTAATTGATTGTTCAGCCTTTTGATTTTAAATAATATGTTCATTTTAATATAAAATTGATACCAGGGGTAATCAATGATTGTCTGTTCCTGTAACAACTTATTATAATCATCTAATTGTATACTATTGGAGATTAATTTCTCCATAACATCTATAATTGAATTTTGCACATGCGCATATCTAGTTACATTTGTTGTTGTTAATGAAAATTTGTTTAAAAAATTTGTTTTTAATTTTTGGAAAAATTGGAAATAGTCATAATATATCACTTCCCTTTCGCCACCCATCAATATAAGAAATCCAACGAATTTTGACAAACTACTATGTGTTTTATAATCCGGATCAAAAAATTTTTCCATCATTTCTTTGGAATTATAGTTTGAATTTTTAAGGTAAATAGCATCAGTTTCCTTGTTATTTTCAAATTTACAATTGACAGATGGCACTCCTAATAGGGTTTGAAATCCTAAAGAACTAGAATCAGTATCAAGTTCATCAATTTCCACATCTTTTTGATTGTTAATTCTGGACCATGATTTCCAGTTATCAAACAATGTGTTTCCTTCAACCGAACCATAAGGAGTACTTTTAGAAGCTTCTTCCAACAAGGATCTTAGCATTTCGTTTGATTGGCAATGAAACTGTGAACCACTGACCATATCTGGAGGTAAATTGATATGAATAAAACTTTTCAAGTTACCTATTTCTTGGATAAAAGATGATGATCCCATTTTGCCAACGCTTTCTCCATCTAAACTGACAAGTTTTATAGTTCTCAATGGCTTCCAGCCATTTTCTTTTAATTTGCTCAAGCCCCTTGCTACCTCCAAAAAAATCAAAAACCCGCTATTAAAACCATTTACAGTAAAGGAATCTCTTTGGGAAGTGACTACAATTTCCTCATCCTTCCAAATACCAGGTATATTAACCACAATATTTTGGACAGAATCAATGGAATTATCAGACTGGAAACTGCGTATTTTCAATAATTGAGTTTTGTTTGAAGGCCCAGAGTAAAATAAATTGTTATTGGCAACATCCTTCGACCCCAAGGGTATACCAACTCCGGATAATTTGTTTAAGATCGGAAGAACATCATAATAACTTAAACTAATAACAGGAATGTCGATGTTATTATTTTTATTCATCATCATAAGACCATCATATATTGAACCTCTTTGAATAGCTTGGCTATTCCTTGCAGGCCCATTTGGGTAAGATTTATAACCATTTGATTTGGTGACTTCACCATCATCCTCATCATCTTTGAAAAAAACACAACCAACAGCCCCATTGTTGATAGAATTTCTGATTTGGGATGAGATAGACATTGATTTTTCGTTGATAATTTTAATGATGTGAATCTTACCGTGTACAGCGATGTGATTGGAAACTACCAAGTCTTGAAAATCTTGGAAAGTCGCATGATTCACATAAACAAATTGTGCTTTGATAGTACCATTCCCACTAAAGGCTATATAACCAGGCAATGCCTTTGGATTACAACTAGTTTCATCTAAGCACGGTTCTTGCAAGCCCGTTTGATGCACTAAACGTCCATCTTCCCATAAACTTAATTCACTTTTTACAACAATATTATTGTTGCTGATAGTATCAGTGGTAGGGGTATCGGGTAAACTTTCAGACTTTAATATTTTTGGATTTAAGTGTAAAACGTCTTCTAAATAGTTGAAAGTGAATTGTGTAAGCTCATTATCATTAAATAGATGATTAAATTTATGATTATACTTTTTTTTTTGTTTCTCGTCGTATAAAATGCCACTCAATCTTTTTAGCTCTAGATGATTTTGTTGTAAACTATCCAAATAAACTCTATATATCTCAGGTTTAGTGAATTTTGTGGAAAAATGAATTCTTCTAAAATCTCTGGATAGTGAGGTTCTTGGTAGAAACGCTAATGTGAAGCCAATATATATAACAACACTGGCTATGAACATTCCCATAAATTTTTTAAAATGCTTATACCTCACAACTTTGTGGTAATTTCTTTTAATAGATATAATAGTATTGCTTCGACTTCTAGCTAGAAAGGATACGATGGAATTCTGGCGATGATTATGCCTTCTGTTGGTATTGTTATTATTACTGGACATTAGTAATTCATCATCCTGATAGGGCCAGAACATAGGAGTATTGGTATTATCTGAAGCGGTGGATCTTAGGGATGAATAACTGTTATTATTGTTAAGCATCACGGTATTAGTTTTTTTGTTTTTATTGTTGGGTAACAGCAGCAGAGTTGTTTGATTGATATCATTGGGGTGATCTTCTACTAGCGGATCGGATACAGTATTATTGTTGTTCAACGAGTTCATAATTATTTTATTCTTGGTCCTTTCTGTCTACAATTTTTTTTTTTTTTTTTTTTTTTTTCTTTCTTTCTTTCTTTTGCAGTAGTTTACAAAGCGAAATGAAAAATAGAATTAAACAAAAAAAAAAAAAAAAAAAAAGAAGAAAGATGATTTTGATATAAAATAACAGATTTGCGTGTGCATTTGTATATAACTTTTGCCGCCAATGATTAAATTAGATGGTACTTCTGCGAGTTTTCTGACTGCCCTTTTTCACTCCCCCCCTCTGCCCCCCCCGTATATATTTATATAAAGTTAAACGAATCACTACAAATTTTATTTATTACTTGCATTTTGCGGAGTATTTTTTTTTTTATTTTTTTTTGTGAGGTAGAAAATAAAATACAAAAAAAAATACTCATTTTTTCAGTACTGCCCACCAACAAAATACGTAATCATCATTAACGATGCCCATAGTATATATTCCGGGTTAGTGTTTGGGAAATAATCAAACAAACATCTTTTTATATGGCAAACGATAATTAATCGGTGGTTTTTATTATCTATAAAGATTAAAACCATGTTAAGTTGTTACTTTTATGCAAAACATTTGTATTCAATTCAACTGTATAGATGCATTCTTTTTAATAAAAAACTCGGTAATCGTTAGCGAGGTTTCCACATTTTAGCAATAACAACTTGCCACGAATAATCATTCAATATTTCAACGAAAATTTGGTCGGTAATTTCCTTGAGTTTCAAAGGCGAAGAAGCGAGGAAAACGCAAAAATGTGTATCTTTTTTTTTTTTTTTTTTTATGTTAAAAAGCTATGGGTTTATTTACTTATCTATTATAAAGCATTTTATACGGGATGCCGTTTCGTGTATTTTGTTTGTTTTTGATTATACAATTGCATCAATCGACTCGGCTTGTGTATCTTTTACACTTTAGATAAAAATTATCAGAAAATTAAAAAAAAAAAAAGTATTGGGCGCACTTGGCTATTAATAACGTGGACGGATAAACGCGTAAAATTATGAATAATAAAGCGAAAAACAAAAAAAATTGAATGAATTAATGCCAATGTAGATTATGATAACCTTGTTTTAATCATTAAATATCATTGACAAATCTAACAATAAAAAAAAAATAATACGAGTAGAATGACCATATCTACTCATTGTTTAATAAAAGTAAAACAAGATGATCATAAAAACAAAATAACCGTCTGTAAAATAAAATAAAAAGAAAAGAAATATTAATATATATATATATATATAAAGCCACATTCCTAGGCTAGTTAACTTCTCAAAATAATCATAATTGCAATGTATATAAACTATTATATATTTCATAATCATTTACTGTTCTAGAAAGAAAAGAAAAAACAAAAAAAAAATTAATAACAAACAAAATAATAAAACTAAAATGCCTGAAAAGCAGGATATGCAAATTATAACCAATACCGGTTCTAATTCAAGTTTAAATATTCAAAATGGAGAAATTAAAACAGTCATTTCCATAACTCAAGAAGATATGGCCCATCCATCTCACACAATTGCCACAATATTATCTCCACATGGTGAAAAAGTTGCTGTAACTGGTGATGTAGATGATGCTATGAAATTGGCCTTAGAAGCAGAAGGATTGGTAGTTACCCCCGAGGAGGATCGTAAATTATTATGGAAAATTGATCTTTATATGTTTCCTTTGATGTGTTTGTTGTATGCTATTCAATTTATGGACAAAGTTACAAATGGTAATGCAGCTATTATGGGCTTGAGAACTGATTTGAAAATGCATGGTACAGAATATTCTTGGGTTGGATCTGCCTTTTATTTTGGTTATTTATTAGGCCTATTCACGTTGCCACCTTTGTTGCAAAAATCACCATGGTTTATGAAATCTTTGTGTGTTATTATCGTTTTATGGGGAATGGTCTTGGCTTGTCATGCTGCACCCTCTGTTAACTATGCTAGTTTTATATTTTTAAGATGTTTGTTGGGTTTTTTGGAAAGTGCTATAACCCCATCATTCACTATTTTAATGTGTCAATATTGGAAAAAGGAGGAACAATTCACTAGAATTTGTTTATGGTTTGGTTGCAATGGTCTTGGATCTATTTTAGGTTGTTCTATTTCCTATGGTCTATACATTCGTCAATATTCATATAGTATTACAGCCTGGAAAGTTTTATTCGTTGTTACAGGTATGATGACTATTTTCACTGCATTTATCATGTTTGTTCACATCCCAGACGATCCATCCAAGGCCTGGTTTTTAAATGAGCGTGAAAAACTAATGGTTGTTCAAAGAATCAAATCTAACCAACAAGGTTTTGGTAACCATCACATTAAAAAATCACAAATTCTCGAAGCTTTCAAAGATGTCAGAACTTGGCTATATTTTTTGTACTCTGTTTGTTCTAATATTCCAAATGGTGGTATGACAAATTTCTTTTCCATATTGTTGAACGACAATTTTGGCTATACTGCGGATAAAAGTTTGTTAATGAACATGCCCAGTGGTGCTGTTGAACTTGTCGGCTGTCCATTGTTTGGTTTATTGTGCGCCTATTTTGCTTATAAAAAACTGCCTAAATATGAATGGTTGGGTCACAGATTAGTTTGGGCTTTTATTATTAACAATTTGGTGATTGTTGCTTGTTGTATGTTAGCATTTGCTGATAAAAATAAGAATGCACGTTTAGCTGGTGCTTATTTGATGTATTTAGCTCCATTATCATTTATTTGTATTATTTCTAATATTAGTTCAAACACTTTGGGTTATACTAAAAAATGGACAGTTTCGTCTATCAATTTAATGTCTTACGCTGCTTCCAATATTGCTGGTCCACAGACATTCATAGCTAAGCAAGCACCTAGCTATCAAGGTGCTAAAATTGCAATGGTTGTTTGTTATGCAGTGGGTTCTGTTATTTTGGCTTTATTATATGTAATCAATGTTAGAGAAAACAAGAAAAGAGACAAGATAGCCGCCGAAAGGGGTCCAGAGGAATTTGTAGTAGAAAACTTGGAATTTGCTGATTTAACAGATTTTGAAAATCCACATTTTAGATATGCTTTATAAACAAGAAATATCAAAACTTTTTGGGTTAAAATTGTTAGATATATAAATAATTTATTTTAATACTATGAAACTATTTTTATATTGTTGAAAAAGAAGAAAAGTGATTGCAGTTAAATCAAGCACTGGAAAATATAAATTTGCTGTTTTCTTAAATTAATACCTTGTATTTTTTTTTTTTTTTTGCCAGGGGTGTTAAAAAAAAAGGCGATTGTTACAGACATATCAAATAGAAAATTCTTATAAACATTAATGGGAAAATTCCCTAGGCAAAAAAAGACATTATTAATTAAATAACTTATGTTTATATACTATTGATAAGAAAGAAAAAAAAAAATTAATGTCCTTGCCCGATTAAATAAAATAAAATTAAATTAAATACAAAATATAAACATATATATTTAAAGAAAGTGAAATATTAATTAAATTAAAAAAAGTCAGAAATATGAAAAACTGAAGTGAAATAAAATCAAAATATGCTACAAAATCGTATTAGTCGCCAAATATTATAAAAAATAAAATAAAATAAAACTTAAAACATCTTTTCATCTGCAAAGTTACCAAACGACATAATGTCCAGATCGTTAAATATTAGTTGATTATCAATGTTTTCATTACTATCATTATTAGCAGATTCACCGCTAATATTTAATCCAATAACATTGTTGTAATTACTGTCATTATGATGATTATATTTGTAATTAACATCCTGACTATACGTAATGATATCATTATTGTCGTCTTCATTGCTATTGTTACTAGCGTTCAGCGGAGAAGAAATATCATCCAAACTATTAGCGTTACAAGAAACGCTAATTTGTTTTAAAATATCTTCATTGTTCATACTAACAGCATTTAGTTCTTCTTCAACAGCTTTTGTATTATTACTTTGAGGTATAAAGGGTGAAGATGATGAAAATATTAAACAATTTGTATTACTTCTTGAACCATAATCCAAAATACTGCTATTGTTGCTAGTACCACTACTACTACTACTACTACTAGTACCAGAGCCACTAGCAATGTTAAAACCTTGTGATACATCCAAGTTTTGCTGTAGCTGCTCCAGTTCTTTTAATTGCGAGTTTTTTTGGAAATTATAATAATCATCATCATACATCATTTGATCAATAACTTGGAAGGAATACGAATTACACATGAACTTAAAGGAAGAATCCAAAGATAAGGAAATGCTATCACTATCAGTAATTGCTGAATCAGCAGTAGTGGGTGTAGTGACAGTAGAATTAAACGTGGTTGGTATTTCAGTATTGGCACCTAATGAAACAAAAGGTGTAGAATTGTCATAATTATATTCAGGACTATTGCTCTTTCTCTTCTTATTCTTTATTTTGTTTCTAGCACTATTAATCTCTTCAGTTTGATGAATGTTCAAAGTAGGATTATCCAATTCTTCACGACTTTCAGCTTTAAAGAGTTCAAAATTAGTGTTATTAACTACTGTCTTCAATTTGTTTGGTAAATCATGTTTAATCGAAGCCAACTTAGTTTTGGAATATAACAAATTTCTTCTTCTACTCCTAGTCTCAACTTGTTTTTCATAACTAGTTGTAGTGTCGAACAAGTAGCTCGAAGAATTGGATGTTATACCCAAAGCTTGTTGTTCGATAAAATAACCGGGCATAATCTTATATTGGTTGGCATCGTCGTTACGATCATTAATATCAGAAATATATTTGAAAACATCAATCTCATCCCAATAAAAAGTGTCGGAAATCCGATACTCGCCGCCAATCTTCAATAGGCTTTTTTTATCAAATAATAAAGCACAAGAAACAACGTCTTTAAAAATTCTAAAATTATGAGGATTTTTCTGAATCAAATTTAGACATAGAGTTTCATACTCCTTAATCGTAATATTGGTAAAAGATTTGAATACCCGATGAAAGTGCCACCTTGTAATATCATAGTAATCCGATAAAGTTTGTAAAGAAACACCTTTACGCAGTTGTTTAGCATTTCCATTACCATTTTTTTCATCGTCACCTTCAGTGCAAAATACCTTCAACAAACATTTGTAGGTCAAGTATTTACAAGTATGCAATACTTTTAACATGTTCGAGTAATCGGCCTTGCTTAGTAATCTCCTTTGGTAACGTACTATAGTATTGTCAATGGCTGGAGTAAATTGTTCCTCTTCATTATCTGTGATAATATCAGCTATTTTTCTTTTCCTATTCTCATCATTTGCTAAATAGTCATATGAAGCATAAGGATTATCAATATTATCAAACAAAACGTTTTTCTCCACCTCTAGCCTACCTAACTTTCCTTGTCTTTTCAACTTTTTATTTTGCTGTTTTAAATCTTGAACTTTTTCTATGTTAATCATTGGATTTTCTTCTGTTACCCGAACATCCAATACAAAGTTTTTATTGTTGTGTCTACCACGCAATAGATCACTAATTTTAACTAGTTCTTCATTGTCTAATTGCCTACATTTATCAAATTTAAAACCAATCAAGTAATTTATCTTAGCAGTTATATAGCCGATAATATCTTGTTCTAATTCTTTTTGTATGGAAAAGGAAGAAGAAAGCTCAGGTGTATCAAGTGGTGATAACATTTTTCTTTTTTTTTTTTTTTTTTTTTTTTTTCTCTTTGTTTAGCTCGTTAAATTTTCGGATTATGTGTTGAAGGATAATGGATACCTTTATATCTGTCTTTTTTCTTGTTTGTTTTAGATATTATTGATTCAAATAAAAGTATTTCATTTCCAATTTTAAATATAAAGTTTAAAGAAGTTAAAGGAATTAAGGGAGGGAAAAAAAAAAGAAAAAGAAGAAGGAAAAACAGTTATTTATATTTATAATAACATTAGCTTGATATTTATACTTTTTTTTTAAAAAAAAAAAAAAAAAAAAAAAAAAAAAGCTCAGTTGTTTGTTTATTTGTTTGTTTATTTGTTTGTATTTGTCTATTTATTCTATTTATAAAATTTTAAAATTTGACATAATATGTAATTAATTACATTATGTGTATTGTTTTTATTTTGAGAATTTATTTTTCATAAAAAGGAAGAAAAAAGTAGTACTATTACCACCATTATTATTGTGTAATGGTTATAATTTTAATTAGTGAAAAATAACAAAACGAAAAATTCAGGTTGGTTAAGGATTACGAATATTGAACATTTTTCATTTTTTCATTTTATTTTTTTTTTTATTTTTTTTCAAATGCGCGGGAGCGGGGAAAGCAAACAAAATATAATAACATTTAAAGGGTGAAAAAATGCCACACAAACAAATTATTCAGGGTTCTACGAGGGATTGTTAACAGCCCAGAGCCGATTTCGTATTCATTTTTAGCCCTTTTACTGCCTTTTCTATGTGTGATATATGATTTATATTTGTTTATTTCTTAGTTTTCTGGAATTAATTACGTACTATTGTTTTTTTTGTTTTTACCTTAACTTTATTAAGCAGCAACAATAATTATGTAATACATTAATCAATAAATAATATTACGACCAAGAAATGTCTTATTTATCCCTTTTTTTTTTTTTTTTATTTTTCCTCCAAAAATAAAAATAACAAAGAGGCGCCTTTAAATTGCATTCCGCACCCCTAACATTGAACAATCTATCTTGGTTATTTTTACCATTATTCCAGCTGGAATAATGCAAAATAAATAAAAATAAATAGTGTATACGCCCACTCGACTTAATTTTTATTCTTTGCTAGTAGTTATTTTACACATTAACTAATAACCCTGGTATTCAATCGATATTGGATATATCTCCATTTTATTTTTTCTCTCTCCTTGTGAAAAAAATACAAGTCGTCCCTCAGAGACAAATACTATTTAAGATTATTAGCATTAACATCGAAAAGGACTTTTTCACTCCTTACTTTTTAGTTATGTAATACTCTATACATCATTATTGTAGTCATCGTCAAAATCGTCATCGTCTCCACTACTACTTTATTCTACTAATTACGTCATAATAAAGTATTTTTTCTTTTTTTCTCTCAATTAACTGTAAACTTTTACGAGTTTTAATCTGTTATTTAGTAATAAGTTCTAGAATTTTGTACTAGTAATAATATATCCGAAAAAAAAAAAAAAAAAAAAAAAAAAAAAAAAAAAAAATTAAGTAATTAAAAATGGTTGCACATTTTTAATTTACTTTTTGTTCTCCCTGAAAATTTGCGAAGCAGTACTTATATTTCCGCCCCTCTTTCGTTGACCTTATCTGAATTTTCATTACTGTGTATTAGCAGTGTTACATCACATTTGCCTTATAATCGGAGTTTTCCTTTCATCCTTTTTTTTTTGTTTTTGTTTTTGTTTTTGTTTACAAGTTTATTCGTATTTCAATTTAGCGTTGATTATTTATTTACATTTTTTTTTTTTATTACATAGTGTATTATTTACTTTCTTTTTTGTTTTGTTTTGTTTGTTTGCCTGAATTTACCAGTTGCGCATGATTGCGGCAGTGCTAGAAGGTGTGGGTTTTTTATTTCTTTTTTTTTTACTTTTTAACTAGGTTTTTTTTACTAGGTGTTTTTAATTAGGTGTTTTTAACTAAGTGTTTTTAACTAAGTGTTTTTAACTAAGTGTTTTCGCTACTCCATCCGCATATAATTAAGTTAATGTTTCGGAATAGCCAGAAAGTGTAAAAACTATTTTATATCATTACTGGTTTTTTATTATTTCACCAAACATTTAAATAAATAAATAAATAAATAAGAAATTCTTTTTATTATGTATTATTTTTTTTTATATTGTTTCCATCCTATAAAAATTTTGACGTAAAAATAAAATTCTTACAATTAACAGAATATCCCTTTTCTCTCTCTCCCTACCGCTTACACTTACGAAAAAATAGGATAGCAAATAGCTTTGAATAATAATACATATTGTATAATATTGTCAAATGATTCGTAATGTTGTTTGTTAGTGTTTTTTTTTCTTTTCTTTTTTCATCCATTTTCTATTTTAATAATATGAATATTAACTAAATTTGATAATCACTATCAGTCTTATCATAATTTTTACGAGTATTTTTTATAAACTTTAACTAACAATAATTCTACATACGAATATACTATAATATTAACCCTTATAGATACCGTAGAATATTATTTTACACTTTGGGCTATTATTACCATTATTTTTAATTCCCTAGGAAAAAGGGGGGGAAAAAAAGGTAAATAAATAAAAACACCTCAACTGTTTAAGTACGTAATTTTTTATCCTTCGTATCACCAGCGGAATCGGAGTTTTCTCCAATGGCAGTACCATTATTATCTCTTCCCTTCTCCGTTTCCTCTTCATGTGATCTTTTCTTTAAAGAACATTCCTTCTTTTCTTTGATACTAGCACTCATCAATCGCTTATCTCCGGTTACACCATTAACAGGTCTAAAATATGGTTGACATCTCCAATATGGTATATTTAAATATCTGGGATTCTCCTTGTTAACAGCAATTATATCTAAACTATTGCTATTGCTACCACTAAATATTTTATTTTGAACTATATCCTCAATAGGTTTTACAATTTTGCATTCCCAGTCTTCCATTGGCATGTTTCCGTTCATTTTACTCAATTCAGACCTGATATCTGTATGTTGTGGCAAAAACGGCCTCAATATTTTGAAAAAATGAGATTTCATTGCATTTCTACTAGCTTTACTTTCTGGCCCCATTTTTTTGACAATTTCAAAATATTCTCTTAGTATAATGTCAACACGGGGGAAAATTTTGTCCTTATTATCAAAATTGTTATTTGTTGCGCTATTGAAAATACCTGGGTTATATAAGTTCCCCTCAGCACTCATCACACCATCGCATCCAGTGTACTCTAGGCATTTCTTAATATCTTCTGGATATAAAATATTCCCATTACTGAAAACCACTTGATCTTTATTCTTTGTTAAGTTTTCCCTTAAATATTTAATCTTATCCCAATCTGCCATCCCAGTTTTTTGACCCCTTTGTTCTCGTAATCTACCATGAATGCAAATCCATTGTGCACCGCTATCAACACACATCTTGGCATATTCTAAACTTTTCTCATATTCAGGAAACACTCTTATTTTACAACTCACAAGAAATCCATCCGGATTACTAGTTTCATTGGTACCACCAAACTTTTCACTCATTTTTTTAATTATTTTAGAAATTAGATCCCACTCTTCCATCAAAAAGGAACCATAATGTCCCTTTTTGGCTATATTCTGTGGACATCCCAAATTTAAATCAATCCCATCACATTTACCCTTAACAAACTCCGCAGCTTTACAAATCATTTCCGGATCATTCCCACAAAATTGTACAATTAATGGTCTGTCTCCATATTTTGGATTCCCGTCTAGTCCATCGCACCACATGTCCTTTCTATATTTTTCACTAGTGGCAAATAATCTGGCATGAAACATTGGTGTATAACATAATTCTGCACCGTATTTTCTGCTTAGTATACGCCATGCTAATTCAGATTGGTCGACCATTGGTGCTACTATTTTTACGGGTGATGATAATTTGTTTTGATATATTGCTCTACCATGTTGAGCATTTTTAGTAACAGCGGTATCGCAACTGGCAACTAAGGGGGTTGTCATTGTTATTCTATTTAATGCAATCTGTTTTATTATTTTATTCATGCAAATGGGGCAGTTTTTTCTTTTAACTATGTATATATTAAATTAATCTTTGAATTAAAAATAGGTCATAGATCGATAATATGAAAAAAGAAAAGCATAAAAAAAAAAAAAAAAAAAAAGAAAAGAAAAGGAAAAAAAAAAAAAATTATTTTTCAGTGAAAAACCAAAAAAGATCGCGTATTTCGCCTTAAAGCTTATTAAATAATGACATTATTTCCAAAAATAATTTTACATAGTTTATTAAAAAAGAACAAAAAAAAAAAATAAAAAAATAAAAAAATAAAAAAATCAAAAAAAAAAAAAAAAAAAAAAAAAAAAAAATCAAAAAATCACTTTTCCCTATTTTTATTTATATGTATAGACCTAGCCTGTAACGCCTGTGCAAATAACAAGGCAATAGGCCAAATTGGAGCATCAGCTAATATTCTAACACCCAAATATAATGTTCTCGAACTTAGCCTAGCTTTTTTAATGACCTTGAATGTTTCCTCAATAGGTGTATTGGTATTCATAGTCGCTTTAATGGCCAATTCATCATCCAACGGTTCCACATCTAGTGCCCCATTGGCTTGCAATCTCAGAAACTCGGCATATGATTCCATATTATAACCCTTTGGCAATAAATGCTGTTCCAATTTCTTCAATACAATCTCACTTTGTAACCACAGCTGGCGATCCGCTTGTGGGAAAAGTTGGCTGCTCACAATAACACTTTCGATTTTTTGTAAATATACTGATAGCACAATTATCGACGTAAAAATACACGTAATTGCAAATATCGGGGTATTCATCGATGTTTTTCTGGCGTTTTGCATAATGGAAACTATATCAATCCATAATTTGATGGTGGATATGGAATACTGAGCTGCATCTCTTAGCAAATTAAATTTAATATTTAGTAAAGCATTACTATTGCTGTTTATAATGGGGACAACATTGCTTTCTACCACAATAAACTCATCCATTACTCTATTTAAAGTTTCCCAATCCTTCAACCAAATTGCGTTCATTATAGGTACCAAATTTAAACACTTCCTAATTTTGGCAAAATTCAATAAGGGTAAAATCAACTTCATCTTGGGACTATTGTTGATCAAAGAAATATTTTTATACCCACCATTATGGTTATTATTACCCTCTTCCACCAGTATGCCCCCATTCCTGGTGTACAAAGTCTCCCAGCTATGTAATAATTGATTTATTATGGGAACAGAATTAAACAACCACTGAAAATCATCGTATTTCTTACTTCTTTCAATCCCGATCTTTTCATGAATAGATATCAACATGGAAAGTAGCGTAAAATATGAAATATTTTTAAATGATGCAAAATGGTGCAACGGCAAATAATGGTTGATGCCGTTGAAACTAATAGTATTTGTATTAGTATTAACCGCAGAATTCGGTGCGCTTATATGTAGTAAATCTTCCTCTTTATTATTGGCGTTAGACACATTGGTGCTGCCATCACCAGCTGTGGTGGTTAAATCTATTAAACAGTGTGCATAAACGTCCCCACCGTTAGATAACTCTACTAATGAAAATTTGGAATCCAAATTTATCTTGTACTTAGCAGTCAATAAAAAATACCATTCTTTGCTGTTGGAAACATGATACAGGTCTTGTTGATAGCAGGGAACACCACTCTTTTTCAAATCAATGCTATGCAAGCAACAATCTTCTAACCCAACCAATGATGTAAACAAATTAGATATACACAATATAGTGTGACATGTTCTTATTCTGGACTGCGCCTTAATAAAATATTGAAAAATTTCGTCAATATCCTTTTTATTAATATTAGTAGTATTGCCAAACTTAATTGGAGGATTAATCAGTTTTTCCAAGGGAACATTTAGTTGTTTCTTGTGTACAATTTTAATTAAAGTTTTCAAATGGGTCTCCACGTTTGAGGTAATATTAATGTCATTGTGGAAAGTTTCCACAAAGGTCAACATGACCATTGATTGAATAATCCATAGTGGAATAAATTCCTTTTCGTTTTCGCTTATTTTTTCCAACAATTGTCTAATGTGATGTCTACTAATACTAAATAACTGCATCCCATGGAATAAATGGAAATTATATAAGGAGCCGATGCATGCAATACTCGTTAGCAATGAATGGTTTTCCAAACTAGGCTGAATAGAATACAAATGGATAAAATCAAAGTACGGGTGAAATTCTGTGTTATAGAAATTAACATATTGATTTAATTCTTCAACAGTGGGAAATTGGCTGTCTGTTAAGTGGTGTGCTTGTAATATTTCCTGTCTTAATTCGTGAGTAAATAAGTGCAAGCGAGCAGAGGAAAATTGAAGAGTGTTGATGGGTAAATCATCCGAAGTAATACCAAAAATGGTGTTGCTAGTATTTTTGAAATTATTGGCAGTAGTGTGTTTTTCTGGTTGCGAATTAAAGAGCATCAACTGTTTTTTGAACAAATCCATTTGTCTGGATCTGAAAAAATTTGGAACTTGTTTAGAATTACCATTATTTTTTGTGGGTATACTGTTAATTGGTGAGCTGGGTGTAGTGGTGGGTATTGTTGAGGTTGTTGTGGGTGCGCTAGAATTATTGCGTAAATTTATCATATTGGAACCAGACAAGTTGTTCCTAGGGATAGCATTGCTATTAATGCTGATGGAATTGTTATTAGCCTCGTTATATAATTCATCAAACCCGATATCATTGAAATGAGATAAATCCAATTCTAAATCGTCTTCAAAATTAGAATAAATAAAGTCAGCCAACCAATGTTGGTTAGTGGTAGCTGTGTTATTATTAGTAGTATTGGGAGGAATGTGATATAAAGCATTTGAGGTATTGGTATCGCCATTATTAGTGTTGTTGTTAGATTTATAGTTGAAATAATCTAATTCATCTTCACTCGTACTTAAATTCATGTTTTTATTGCCATTTGTATCATCCTTAGTAGTATTATTGATGTTATAAATACTGTTATTATTTCCAATGAGATAAGCATTTTGGTTTGGTGTGAATCCATTGGTACCACCGTTCATCAATAATAAATTGCTTAAACTGGGGGAATTCAGTAAAAATGGGGTGTTTAACTTATAAGGAACTTCACTTGTGTTATTAGCAGTTGCATTGTTACTAATATCCGTAGTGTTTGTGGTGGTGGTGATATTATTATTATTAGCAGCACTATTAATAGACCCATTAGCATTGTAATACTCGGTTAAGTTTAATAAAGAAATAAATCCCTCGGGTAAATCTGTGGTGGGATGGTTGTTGGTGCTGGCCGCTGTAGTATTATTAGGGGCTATTGTATTCATATCCGTAATGTTAGCAGTAGCACAATTATTCAATTGCAATTCCGGTATGGCATCTATTAGTTCTTGAAATGAGATTTGTGGAGTGGAAAACCCGACTTGGTGAGGTACTTCGTTAGTTGAATTGTTTTGTTTAGCTATTTTCTGTTGAATTATATCAGCTTCTTTACTATGGGTGTAAGTGACCTCACTGCTAGCGCTAAATGAAGCATGTCTTGGTCTTTTCTTTATCTGAAGAGGAACAGTAACATGTGTTTGCTCTTTTATAAGCTCTTTGTCCGTCTGAATATTATTATTAGCTGGTAAAATATTTTGTGTGTTTCCTTCGATCTTCACAATATTGGCATCATTTATTGAGCTAGAATTCTTTACAGCATTGGATGTAAGATTAGTGGAGATATCAGAATTATTCTCCTGATCATCCGTGGTGGACATTAAACTGGAATGTATAACTCTTTGATGTCTTAATACTAAATCCTTTCGGGCAAAACACCTACCACAGAATAAACACTTGAATGGTTTTTCATTAGTATGAGCTAAAGAATGTCTTTTTAAGTGTTCTTTTCTAACAAAACCCCTAGTGCATATAGAGCACAGGTATGGTCTAGGTTTAGTAGTTCTAATAGCCCTAGATTTTTTTGGTATTAATAAATTACTTTTATTTTCCTTATCAGTTTCTTGGTTTGTTATATTATTATCAGTACTAAGAGAAGTAATAGTTTGCTGTTCATTTGGTTTCATCATAATTGGTTGTGCAATATCTAATTTTGGTAAAGTATAATTGGTAGGAGTAGGAGAAGCAGTGATGTTATTGTGATTACTGTTATTGTTATTATTATTATTATTATTATTATTATTATTATTACTATCAGGAGTGGCAGTAGTACTAGATAACATTTAAAGATAATGTTTAAATCTTATAAAAATAAAGGCCTTTTTTTTTATTGTTGCCTTTTTTTTTTTTAATTTTTTTTTATTTTTTTTTTTTTTTTTGAGTGTAGTGTTAGTGACAACGATTAGTAGTAGCAGGAGCGGAAAAAAAAAGAAAAGAACAAATAAAAAATTATAATAAAGGCCATTTCGAAAGGTTATCTTTTTTACAGAGCCTTTTTTTTTATTTTTTTTTATTTTTTTTTTATTTTTTTTTTATTTTTTTTTATTTTTATTATTTGAGATATTGAAATTAGATCTTTGTATCCGGGTATCATAAGTGATAAACATCACTTGATACGGAATGACTGATCACCAATAAAAAAAAAAGGAAAAAAAAAAGAAAAAAAAAAGCCCTCTTTTTTTTTATATTCTGTTTTTCATCAGCGGTTATAAATCATAATCACATAGTAATCCACGTAGATAAAGAAAAGCAGAGGTAAATGAAACGAATGAAGAAAAATAAAAATAAAATATCAACAACATATAAAAAAATTAAAAAAAAAAAGTATAAAAAGAAGGAAAGTTAATTGTCCAAATGAAATGCTTGTAATTATCATTTACTTACCAAGTACATTCCTTTTTCTACTTAAAAAATACTAAAAAAAGTAACCTTTGTCTAAAAAGATATATGCCCCGAATTATTTGACAGTACGTTTGAAATGATTATTTTTATGGTTATGTAATACTAACAATAAAAATTGATAAATTTTGACATTTCTGAACGTGATAAATTCTATTTCTATGTAGGGGCAGATTGATGGTGCGTTATTTTATATATCAATCCATTGTAAACATTAAGAACTCGAATGGAATGTAAATATAAGTTTTTTTATATAGTAATGAGATTCGAGTGTCAGAGTTTGCAAACAAATCGTCTTTATTCTTGTATAACTTTCTTTTCAAGAAGTTTACATCTGTTAAAAAAAATATATATATATATTTTATTTTTTTTTTTTATAATTTGTTAAATAATTATATCTTAGATAAAGAAGAATGAAGAAAAAAAAAAAGGCATTCCCCCCGTCTTTTACACTTGGTTCAAATCTTTGGTTTTTTCACAAAAAAGAATCTATAAATTAAGGGGTGGGGAGGCGTGATAGTGTATATTTGGGTAACTATAAAAGCGTAAGATAACCAGAACCATAAGGCAAAATAAAATTATAAATGCATCAAACTTTCCCACCAGCAACAGCGATGAACAAAAAGACTTAATAATTAAAAATAAGCCAATAAATAATTGTTACCAGTAAAATACGTCAATTTGGTGACCTATATTAAAACATTAATTTTTTATTTTTATTTTTATTTTTTAATTTATTTTTATTTTTATTTTATTTTTATTTTTCTCTTTTCCATTTAATTTTCATTAAGATTATTTATAGATGTTGTGCCACCACCATTTTTTGTTTTCTCCTTTCTTGTCGTAGCTGTATCATTACTATGGGCATCATTGTTATCATTGTTGTTTCCCACTCTCTTTTCAACGGTGTTAGAATTATTAATATTAGAACTTCCAGCTATCAAAATAATATTGGGATCCAGATGTTTGTGTTTGCTGTACATGTAATTTCTTAAAGCCATATTTGTTTTTTGGTATGTCTATATATCTTTACGGTTCTGTCTAAATTAAGAGGTTGTGATATGGAGCATATCTATTTCGTCTTGGAAAGGAACAATTAGTTTTGGATTAACACTTACTACACTAGGTGTTTCAAAGGAGAACAAAGAAAAATTAAAAGCATATATATAAAAGTAAGAATTGAAAATGAAGTAGTTGAACATTTCTGCATATATATATATAAAAGTCTATGGTTAAAATAAAAGTAAAAAACAAAAATCTGGTGAGATTCTCCTTTTTTTTTATTTATACAAGTTATTACTATTAATAGCGGCTAAGAATCAGTCAGGGTTGCTAAGTTATTTAAAAAATGAACACAATTTTTTTTTACGAAAATGTGCAATGAGATAAAAAGTTATAAATAAATTAAAACTTGCGAAAGTGATAAACGCTACTAACCCGCCTATAATTTATTTTTGATGCGTTAGAAACTACGCAGTGCTTTGGTTCACCCTTGCAAGATAATACGTACTATATTCAATTGTAGACTGATAATTTGTTTCTCGTATTTTTTCTGAATCTTGGTGAATAAAGCCTGGCATTGTTTATAAGTGTATAAAGTTTTCCTCTCTTACTTTTTAATTCGGATTAATGCGCTTGTTAATTATTATTATTAATTTTTTAACTACACACTGAAAAATACAAGAGTCAAAATAACGAACTACAACATCACCTGTATTATTTGCTGCCACACGTAAAAGCTTATATATTTTTTGATCTGCTTATTTATTAAACCATAAACAATATAAAATAATACGTAGATCTTTTATCGCACTAAAAAAATAAAGAAAAACAATGTCGTTTATAAAAATATATATATATATATATATAATATATAATATATGTATTTTTTTTTTTTTTCCTTGTTGAACAAGCCTTTTGTCAGTATTATCCGAAAAAAAAATATTATTGAACCATATGACTGACAAACTTATTTCCTATTAACTATTAAAAATGTTATTGCTATTTATTCATTTTCGATTAATTCTTTTTTTTTTTTTGTTTTTCCCTGCTGCTAATCTATCTCGGCATAAAGTGCGTTAAGTACAGAATGATAGTTATCATCATCTTCTTCTTCTTCTTCTTCTTCTTCTCTTTCTCCTTCTCTTTCTTCTTCTCTTTCTCCTTCTTCTTCTCCTACCTTTATATCCTCCATTTCTTTTTTTCTTCCCATCATATCACTACCATTAATATTACTGTAGCCTTTGGCATTGATTTTTTGCTTCTGTAAATACAGTTGCTGTGTTATTTCTTTTTTCACTGCGCTTAAACTTAGTAATGTGTTAAAACCTATTTTTTTTGAATTAATACTAGTGCCGTTAAAACCGGTGCTAATTGCAGAAGTAGACATATTTCCATTTTTACTATTACTAGGACAACTAATACTACTACAGAAATCACTAGAAATGTTACGTTCTATCACAGGTAACAGTAACAATCCTTTAATTTTCTCTTCTTTTGCAATAATACCATTTTCTAATTCTTGTATAGTCTTTTTGTTTTCTTCTACCAAGTTTCCCAGAGTTTGCTTTTCCCTTATTAAATCATTATTTTTTTTTTTAACAAATCATTTTCCTTTTTTAATGCTTCATTTTCACCCAAAGTTAATTTAAACTTTGCAGCCATGCTATTTAATTCTATTTCACAATACGAATACTGCTCCTCTAGTAATTTTATATTTTTACACAATTTGTCAACTATTCGTAAAACATTTTTATCACCAAAACATTCTTGTTGCGATGGATTTTGTATTAGAATATTCATTTTACTTTTACTATGTGTTTTTTTTTTTTTTACATTTCTTCGTATTTACCTTGTAGTGTAAAAATAAAAATCCGAAAATAAATTTAAAAAAGAAAAAAAATTGATATTACTGAATATTACTAATTAAAAAACTAATATTCAAAATTAAATATCGTATGTTTTGTGTCTGTCGTGTAGTACAAAAATATACAAAATGTTGTTGGTATTTTTTAATTTTTTTTTTTTTTTTTTTTTTTTCCTCGTTCCATTTCCTGACACCTTCTCAGAAAACTATACACAGTGCACAATATTCATAGTTAATCATCATCTATATATTTTAAATCACATTATATAAACGATAAATATATATATATATATATAGAGCCACGTCCTTTAATTTACATTTTCATCTGATTATCAGGCTTAAATGTAATAAGACACTTTATAAATACGAATAGGCGCAGTTAAAGGTTTAAATAATACATCTTTAATGAATCCATCATTATCATCATTACTACAAGAACTCACTAATTCGACCTGCAAACCCAATTCTTTGCACCTTTGAATAAAATATTCAATAGTGGTTTCCTTTCTTATGGTGGCAGATATCAAGGCATAACAACCATTTTTGGCATTGTTGTGGAATAATTCTTTCAGACAATAAGTCAAATAGTAAATACATTCATCGTCAAATGTAATATCTGCACCCAAAATTAAATCAATCTTTTTATCATCATAAATATACCGTAAATAGGGCTCACTCCAATCCATTTGATAGTGGTGTACATTTTCGTTAGTACAATCATTTAGTTTACAATTATATGGCAATACTTCATTAATTACAAAATCTGAACCATCTGTTAAATGAGCATTGCAATTTGCCCAGTACTTAGCGTATAGTTTGTAATAACTTATGCCAACCACACCTGTACCACAACCCAACTCTAATACATTCATCGTTTCATTATTGCTTGTTTTAATGTTATTATCGTTAGGAAAACTCTTGCACAAATAATATGTCAAATATAATGCTGCCTCCCATGTTTTCAAACCAGTAGTATTTTCCGAACTTATTATATTAGGTTTCTCTCTTATTTTTATTTGTAATCCAGTGCTATTAATATTGTTACCAACAGAGAAAGTGTACGTTATTATATCTTCTAGATTTGGATCATATTGAATATTTAAGTACTCAATATACTGTTCATATAACCATTCTTGGAAACTCTCAGGTTCATCTAGGAAACACACACGGCTGTCATTAGTATTGGAAGTGGTATTAATAAAAGTGTCAAGGTACTTTAACATTTCATTCATAATTTGTTTTATGTAATACTTGTTGGTGTTATCATTGTTGCTGTAAACTTCATTTATAAAAGTTGTTAACCTTAGTTTTTCTGTTGTATTTCTATCGGCACCACAACAATATTTTATGAAATTTTGGAACGGATATCTTTGGTTAAATTTATTGATGATATCTACTTCAAATAAGTTCATTAAGTTGTTTTTGAAAGGATAAAAATATGACCAAGTTTCTTGTCTATTGTATATGTGTGTATATGTACATGTAATTTTTTTTTTTTTTTTTTTTTTTTTTTTTTTTTGATTAAATTGTATTGCATAAATAAAACAAAAAAAAAAAAAAAAAAAAAAATACTACTTTAAATATCAATCGAAAAAAAATTTTTTTTGTAAGATCAATTCAATTAAAACACGCCTATTAAAAGATATATAGACATAGATGTATATAAAATTGAATATATTACTAATACTATATATATGTTAATCAATACCCAAATACTCTAATTCTTTTAACACCACCATCTGGAATAATAACCAATTTAATATAATTAATAGCCAAATTCTTTTTAATTTGATATAAATGTTCTTTATCTGGACCAGTTTTACTTTGGGGAACTAATTCAATCCAATTGGTATCATCGTTACCATTATATTGCAAAGCACCGTAAACCTTAATGGATTGAGGGAAATTACCTCTGAAGTGAGCAGTATCAACTACAATATGATCAATATAACTAGTTTTTCGGCCCAATTTAATTATAGACCAATCTACATGATTTGGAATTCTAGACCTTTTAGTCTCCCACCCATCACTCATATCACAACCTCTACCAGGTAAAATTAAATTTTTCATAGTACCAAAATGTTCATCAGAGCATTTAATAGCAACAGCTCCATTACAAACATTACACAAGTCGGTTACAGTGTTAACATTGTCGCTATTCAATTCAGGTAAAATGACTTTCCCATATAATCTGAATCTGGCAATACCACCGTCTGGATACATCTTTAATTTTACATGGGTATATTTATTTAATGTCAAGCCATTATCCCTTAGGAAGAATTGTTTTTGGCTAGGACCACATTCCATTTTCCCAATAACTTCTTCCCACCCAGGATTATTTTCTTCAATTACTGCGTCCTTGCCTTCATTGGTATTGTATAAAGCCTCTACACTAATATAAGGAGCATGATTACCATCAAAAAATGCAGTGTCAATTTCACAACCAATGATGGAAGCACTACTAACACCTATTTTAAAAATAACATAATCATATTCATTACTATTATGTCTTCTTGTTTCCCATCCATCATACCATGCGCCTTGATATACAAACCTGGTAGCATCTCTTATGGGCTTGTTGGGTTTGATCAAATTTTCGGCTTTGGCAAACCATTCATTGCTTACTGCGACAATTTCACCACCCAATCTTTCAGCGATTATGTCTACCGCGTTGTATTTATTTATAATTATGTCATCAAAGACCTTTTGTTGGTTTTTATCAAAAGCGGTTACCTTAGTAGTAGTTGTCATGATTTTCGGGATTTGGTTTTAACTATTTCTTTTGCCTCCTTTTTTGTTCTTGTTGCTTTTATTTTTTTTTTGAGATATGACTTTGATAAAAGAAGAAAAAGAAAAAGAAAGGAAAAAGAAATAAAAAAAAAAAAAAGAGCAAAAGGTATTACATGTTATATAATGGATTTGCTTGGTTTATATACAGATAAGAAAGAAAGAAGATAGGAATAAAAAAAAGAGAAAAAAAAAAAAAAAATTAAAAAATAAAAAAAGTTTTGTAAGTTTCTATTTTGAGTTAGATATTGTCAAGGTATCTTTGTAATTGAAATATGTGATATACGATCAATATACTCGGTGATCTCCGTTTGATATGAGATTGTTGTTGGTAGTGGAAAATGTAAAAAAGAAAAAGAGCAAAATGTGCTTTTGACTTTTTTTTAATGCAAGTTTGCGCAATGTCCCAACATAAAAAAAAAAGTCATTTATCAGAATATGTGATTCATTTCTACCACACGGTATTTCTGTTGTCCTTTCGGTCTCTTTTGCCTTCAGTCCATACACTACTCGGACATCTTGCATGTCACTCCCTACGACCCAATGATATCATACCAAAATAAAAATAAAAAAAAAATAAAAAATAAAAGACGAAGAAGAAAAACGACAACCAAAAGAAGAAGAAAAAAAATAAATAAATAAATAAATAAAAAATCTCGCTTAGTGTTCTATCTACCTTATTTTTGTTTTTTCTCTTCTTTGATGGTATTTTGATTGTTTTTTTTTTTTTGCATCTTTTCCAATATTCGTTCCTGCGCTTTTCAACGTTCCAACTAACCAACTAACAACCACTTCATATAACCATACTCGTATCAAAAGCAATGTTTAAAAGATACTCTTTCCCTTTAGTTAAATATTACTGGCCATTCTTTGCCACTGGTGCTGCTGTCTACTGGTTGGTTGGTAAGGCTGCCACTGCTTCCGCCAATTCCGCTGAATTCATTAATGATCCAAGAAATCCAAGATTCCAAAGAGGTGAAAAGTTGGTTGAATTGAAAAATTAAGTTGTTCTATGAGAAATTAATTTTATCTTCATCAAACAATGATTTTTTAAATTAAAAAAAAAAAAAAGAAAAAAAAAAAAAAAAAGTTTTTTTATTACATTATTTTTATGTGGTTGATTATTATATATTTACAAACATATATTCCAAAAAAGAAGTAAAGGAGAAGTATTTAAGTTAAATAAATGGTGTTGATGGCCTTTGTTTGTGTTTTCTGATTGTGAGAACTTTTCTAATAATATTTCTATTATTTTTATAATAAGAAAAATATAACCATTTTTCATGTTCATAGAATACGGATGTGTCAAACCATTTTTGCTTCAACTGCTGTTTTGGAGAAAAAATCAAAAACTTTTTCCCTATTCAGGTGTTATGTAGGAAATCTATAATATGTCTTCCTTGTAAAATATCCTTTAGCCGGCATTCTAGTACATTGATTTTATGCCCAAAAAAATATGAGCCATCCTTCTTGGAAATTAAAACGGTGAGTAACGCAAGGGTATCTTGTTCATGATTTACTTCCATGTATATTTTTTTTTTTTTGTTTGTAGAGAAAAATATATATGTGTGTATATAAATTAAATGAACGTAGTATAACACATGTTCAAGTTATTAATTGCATAAAAAAATATGTTATTCACTCCATTGCCTTGTCTATTGCGTATTGAAAAAGATCTCTCAAATACTCTGGCGATTCCAACCCAACACTAACTCTTACTAAGCTTTTGTCTACACCATATTTAGCCACCTCTTCCAGTTCAGCGTAATGTGCTATAATAGCATATGGACAACTTAAAGTAAAATTCGTGCCTAAAGAGGGACCTTTACACAATTTCAAATTATCAAAGAATAGAATTGCTCTTTCATATTCAAAAAATACCAATGAAAATACTTCACCATATCCCCCATGAATTGTCTTAACAGCATCATAGTTTTCTTTGGTTTCTTTATTGGTTAATGTTGGGTAATAAATATTCCTAAATAGCTTGCCCTTGTATGGTAACAATACTTCAGTAATTAACCATTCGGTAGTTACATTGACTTTTAAAGCTCTTTCAATAAAATCCCTAGAGTTTCTTTCCAAGCAAATTGCGTCTTCGCACCATAGTAAGTCCTCGTAGGAACTACTGCCATCAGCATTTGAAAAAAAACTATTGATTGCAAAATCGTATAATCTGCTCTTAGGGTTTAAAATCAAAGAACCTGCCAAAACATTTGAATCACCACTAAAAATTTTAGTCAATGAAGAAACTACAATGTCCGCGTGCGGCAAAACATCCAAATTGACAAAGCCACCAATTGTATCATCAACGACAATATAAAACCCGTATTTTAACGACAAATCATGCAATTTCAATAAATCCCCCATTTTCAACAACGGATTTGACGGAGTCTCACAGAAAACTGCCAATATTTGCTCACCTGATTGCAAAATTTCTTGCAATCTTTCCATGGCATCGTCATTAGGTAAAAAATGTGTATGATTAAACTTTCTTAATATAGATAATGTGTCTGTGTATGGGAAACCAAACATAACGGTTTTTTTATACGGGGCACCATACCCAATCACCCTATTTACTTTACTATGTGGTAATTGTTCTTGTTCGTCGTCATATTTTCTATTAACACGTAAACTATCTAATTCTAATAGCAATCTATGGGCAGTAAATATAGCAGCCATGCCGCTTGGAAATAAATAAACATCCTTTTCCGAATCGATCTTATAAGGAGAAGGTTGTACTTCAACATTCCCTCTAGGCACATTATCAGAAATGGTGTTTTCTTCAATAGAATTTGTTATATTGAACACTTCAACTTCTTCACCATTTTCATTATAATGTGTGAAATCAGAGGTATTTATGTTGTTAGATTGACTTCTTGAATCAGTGCCATGGTTTGTAGAACGACTTGTAGTATCTATAATAAATTCATTTATATTCCCTGTAGCTCCAGAAGTAATAGTCCTTCCGTTATCAGCGCTAGCAGTGGTACCTCCCTCATCGTCCACATCAACAACTTTTCTGGCAATTCTTCTTTTAATCAACAATTTTGCACGAGCACCCATGGACATATCTAAGCTTCTGCCAAATCTTTGCTCTACAAAATTTTCATCATCATCAAGTTGCTGGTTCAAAGTATTGGCTGTTTCGTCTTGAATATGGCCTTTGTTCTTTTCTGCCTCTTTATTTATGGCTAGAAATAATTCTTTTAACACGTACTCAGCCACTCTGCTACTTATTCCTTCTCCAGTATGTTGCCAGTATTCTTTTAAAAAGGGGAAATCTTCCTGATCAACAAAAACAACAGAAACTTTACATTCCTGTTTATAGTGCTCCTCTTCTGGATTATTTGGTTTACAAGTGCTCAATTGTAAAATTCTCACTTTTGAGGCTTTGTTTTTTGGCGATCTGACTTTTATATATTCACGGCATCTTTTGGCAACATTGTAACTACTAAAAACTAAACATTTTTCACGTTCATTGTCAATAGCATATTTTTCAATTAAAACACTGCATAACTTTTGAATACTCTTGTGAATGAAAAACCTTGGATATCCTGTAGTTAATCTACTAATAACTTCTGGATCATGTTCTTCATAACCTACGTTACTTTTCCAAGTAGGGAGACATACAGATACCGCATGTTTAGTTTGGGGTGGAATACTTTCTCCGACAATAGTTGATATGTTGTTACTCGACATATGTGCATGTATATAGTTAAATAATAATGTTTCTTAAAAAAAAAAGAAAAAAAACGAAAAATTTTTTTTTTTTCAGTTCCGATTTTAGTTGTTTTTTTGTCTCTCTTCTCTTTTACTTCTTTCAATTTGAAAGAAAAAAGTACGATAACAGTTTTAACAATTACAAGTTGGGAATCTGTGGAAAACAAAGCCAAAAAAGAAAAAAAGAAAAAAAAAAAAATTGCTCACAGTTTTATCATTTCAATGTAAGTGGGAATCAGAATTTAAAAAAGGAAAAAAAAAAAAAAAAAAAAAAAAAAAAAAAAAAAAAGTAAAATCTCAAAAAAAATAAAGTTGCTCGAGGTGGGGTTCGAACCCACGACGGTCGCGTTGCTTTGAATGTAAAGACATCGGAAACCGCACTCCATTGAAGGAGGCTATTCGAGGTGTATACTTGAACACAGAAGTTTCCCATCCGAACTCTTGAAGAGACCGAACTTGAGAATATTCCTATAAGCACGAAGCTCTAACCACTGAGCTACACGAGCAAACCGTGTGACGTTATTTGTAACGTAGTTCACTATCACACACAATATCCATAAAATTTCTATTTGGTAATTAGTATGGTTTTTTTTTTGTCTCATTTTTGTCTTTTTATAAAAGCAATAATAATAGACAATTAATTATGCATTTGTAAGAACACGTGAAAAATACATGAGGCTAAACACCCCTCCCACTTTAAAAAGTATTTCTTTTTTTTTGGTATTATGTTTATTTTGATAGTTCATTAACAATTTTACCCTTTTTTTTTTTTTTTTTTTTTTAAGAAATATTTGATATTACATGTAGTATACCTTATAAAGTGAAACAAAATGGAATCACATTATCAATCAATACTTTTGGCACCAATTCTCCTTGTGTTGTTGGTTTAAGAAGCAAATATACTCATATTTCCAATCCATTGAAATGAGGAAAGATGAAATCCTTTTTTAAATGTATCTTAATAAAGTTATCGTTTTTTAATCCGACAAGCGATTATAAATGACTTCGGAAGTTTGCTAATCTGTAATTATTTTCATCATTCTGCACGAACTGAGAAAAACACCATTTTATTTTACAACAATTCAAATCTATCAAATGGTAATAATTTAATTATTATCATAATCGCATTTTTCTTTTTTTTTTCCCCTTTTTGTTTTACTACTTTTATCGTTTGCCAGTTTATAAATGAAAAATTAAGATCAATTTAATTACTCCATACATTTTCCAATTAATATACAAAAAAAGGAGAAAAAAAGTGTCATGAGCTCTTTTGAAAAAAATAATAACAGTATGAGGAGTAGAAAACCCTCCTCTAAAAAAAAAAAAACCCCATCCGAAAAAAAACCCAATGTTGTTGATCACAAAGACACCAACGGTGAAAGGGAAATAACCAATTTACCGCCTAGTTTTACTTCCAAAAGTGCAAAAAAAAAAATATGGTCCCTTTCATTTGTAATCATTGTGCTTGCCTTGAAACTATTTCAATGGCAAAAAGCTACCGTTCCATATGTTTCATCTTCAAATGCTAGAAATGCAATTGAATTGACGTTCCTAGAGTCTTGGTCTAATTATGTGGAAGACGCTTTCGGTTATGATGTTTACCATCCTCTTTCACACACTGGTCAAAATATGGTTAATGAAACTAAACCCTTGGGTTGGATTGTTGTTGATTCTATAGACACAATGATGTTAATGTACAATAACAGTGAAAACAATAAACAGAGGTTCAAATCAGAAATTGAACGGTGTGAGAAATGGATTATTGAGTGTTTAGATTATGACATTGATCATAACGAATTGAACATTTTTGAAACTACTATTAGAATGTTGGGTGGATTTTTAAGTGCATATTATCTCTCAACGCAATTCAATGTGGGCAATTCAACTTTGTACTTGGACAGAGCAATTGATTTAGGTAGTAGACTAAGCACCATTTACGAAAATGGGCAGCGTTCCATACCCTACAGTTCAATTAATCTATTTACCAAACAAACATTTAAAAGCCATGCAGATATGGGAGCTTCCTCCACTGCGGAATTTACTACATTACAATTAGAGTTCAAATACTTGAGTGTTTTAATTGATGATGTGGAATTATGGGAAAATAGTGAACGTTGTTATGATGTTTTATATTCTGTGAATAACTTATTAGGATCTTATTATGATGGGCTGGCACCAATATACGTTCAACCAGATAGTGGTAGGTTTCAAGGTAACAACATAAGATTGGGATCTCGTGGTGATTCCTTTTACGAATATTTATTAAAACAATACTTACTTTCACCAAAAAATTCTACTAAATTTTATGATTTGTACAGAGGGAGCATGGAGGGTGTTAAGAGGCATTTGGTTGGTAAAAGTGAACCACACAAGCTCACTTACATTGGAGAAAGGGTAAATGGAATACACCACAGTAGTTTGAGTCCCAAAATGGACCATCTAGTTTGCTTTATGGGGGGATTGTTGATGATGGGTGCCACCGAGGGCAATAATATCACCTGGAGTAAAAAACAGCCCTGGTTTGATAGCGTTCGATGGGAAGATTGGAAATTAGGCGCACAGATAACTAAAACTTGTTACCATATGTACCATGATATACCTGGAACAGGATTATCCCCAGAAATTGTTGTATTCAACACAGGCAATGGAAACAACGAACAGCAACAAAATGATTGGTGGAAGTCTGATAGTGGTGACATTTATATTAAACCACTGGATAAACATAACTTGCAAAGGCCTGAAACGGTCGAAAGCATCTTTTTTGCGTATCATTTAACTAAGTCTAATGTGTTCAGAAAATTTGGATGGGAAATATACAAAAATTTCAAAGCTCATGGTATGACTAGTTTGAATAACGTGTTAACAGGTGAACCTAAAGATAATATAGAAAGTTTTTGGTATGCGGAAACTTTAAAATACTTGTATTTGTTATTTGTCGATGAATTTGATTTAACTAAGGTCGTTTTCAACACAGAGGCACATATTTTCCCCGTGTTAAGGGAACAATAGGTTTATTCTATGTATATTGTATATATATATATATATATATTTGTTGTGTGAGTTACATGATGGGCAATGGTCTATCTCTAAATACCATTTTATTTTTTATGATTCTTAGTATTTCAACATTACTTTGTTTATTGTTGTTAATGCTGTTGTTAATGGCCTCAGTAGAATTTGAAAATTTCAATAATGCTACTGGTGGATCTAATTTCGATATATGACCAAGTAATCTTTGTTTTTTTCCTATAAATAAAACAACATGGTTATCATCTAATATTTCTAATTTACCAAATTGCATGGTTCGATCTGGATCCTCTTTAAATTGATGCAGATCTATTTCTAAATCGCCCTGTATTTCAATGAGTATGCATCCTAATTGTGGATGTTCTAGGATATTATCTTGAATCTTAACTTCAGTACTAGGCATTTATCAAAACAATATTATTACTATCTTTTTTTTTTATATTCCACTTTATCAAGTTGTTAATGAGCTGTGTTAATAATTTCTATTATTATTAAAAGATCTTCGCATTTTTTTAAGCCCTTTTTTTTTAAAAAAAATTTTAAGGCCTGTTTTTTTTTTTTTTTTTTTTTTTTTTAAGGCTTTCCCTCTTCTTTGAACCTTTTAAATGTTATAATTTCTACTCAAAAATATGAACCTATCAAGTCTAAATCATCTCTTATCAGGCACAAAACAAAGATAAATATCGGATAAAAGAAATCAAATTGAAGGTTGAAATCTCGTTTTAATTTTCCAACTATATATATATATATATATATATATATACTGCAACGACAATAATTATTACACATCATGGGGCTTTTTTTTCCATCTAATAGCAAAAAGAAAAAGAAAAATACCAACTTAGAGAAATACTCTTTGGAATTCGAAGATATTACTAATAAAATAGAATATTATACTGAAAGGATTAATAAATCTAAAGCGAATTATAATTTCCGAACATTTCTAAAACTTTTATTTACATTAGTTGTTTGCAACATAATCCTAGGCTTTATATTAAAGTATTATGTCTCTTATCACTATTATTATTATCAATCTTTTCATGGATATATAAAGCTATTTACAATCGTATCAGATCTTTTGATTCTATACCTTTATAGAAAATCACATTATCATAGAATAAACAAATGGACAAAAAAAATTATAAGACTCAGAAAATTGCATCAAGACAAAATTGAGGATTTAAAAAACTCCACTTCTTTTAATAGTGTTGGTGCACTTATTAATAGATATTCAGCGGGGCAAAATGGCGACGAAGATGAGGCCAAATTATTGGACAAAGAAGTCCTTGCTAAAAAAAAACAGTTGCAAGAATTGAAAGAAGAACTGGACGTGTTACGGAAACAGGGTGGCGGTGCCAATATTGCTAGCAGCAATAAATGGTTTGATAAAGCTTTAAGCCTTTTATCTGGCGAAGAAAATTGTATTACTGACAATAATAGTGGCAATATGGAAATTGTCATATGCCCCATCTGTAAAGCTAACAGTGGAATGTTCAAATGGAAATTCACCACAATTAATTTTATTTGTCCCAACTGTAAAAGTGAGAGCGTTATAAAATCGTCATTGAAACGATTGAGTGATGGGTTGGAGGATAGTAGTAATAACAAGGATATAGGAACTGTTAGTAATGAAAGTGATACAAAGATAAAAAAAGAATAAGACCAATTGATTATATGCATAAATTAAGTTAAATACTAGCTAAATATATAATATCATGCCCTCATATAGTTTAATCTAAATCAAAAAAAAAAAAAAAAAAAACTAGATAAAAAATCATCAGTAAAAAAAATTTTCTACTTGCTCAAAGCTAAAATAGTATTAACCAAATCACCCTTGTTTCTTCTCAAACCTAAAATAGCCTCTTCCTTGGTACACTTTGTTTGTTGAACAACTAAATCAATACTTTCAGGGTCTAATTCAGATTCATCAATTAAATCTTCTTCTTTGACCTCTTTATGGACTTTATTGTCAGCTTCATTGGCAGCAGCAGCTAAGTCAGCTTGGATAGAGGCTGGGTCTTTGGAGATTTCTTCACTGGCTGGTTTTTCTTGAGCTAAAGATTGAGCTTGAGCCAATCTTTGTTGGAAGTTGTCCAACTTACATTCACCAAAAACAACATAATTACCAGCGGGAGATCTGTATACATCTGGCTTATCAATAGAAAATATTTGGTTATCCTTTTTTCTGAAGGTAACTCTGGTAACACCTGGGACTTGTTTCAAGTTCAATTTAGAGATCAATTCTCTAGCTTTTTTTTCGTTTTTGTTGAAGACAGTGGTGGTAGAAGTGGACATTGTGTTTATTTCCTTATTTTTATTTTGGTTTGTGTGTTTATAATATGGGTTTTTCTTTTAAAAAAAGGATTAAAAATGATCCCAAGTTGTTTAAAAAATAGCATGGGATTGAAAAGAAAAAGAGAAGAAAGAAATACAAAAATACTAAGAAAAACTGACGATGAAAAAGAAGAAAAAAATTTTTTTTTTTTATTTTTATTTTTATTTTTATTTTTATTTTTGAACAAATGTATATATCCGATGTAGTACATAACCCGAATAGTCCGAACGGGTTGATTTTGAATTAGTTGATTGTCCGTTTTATTTCATTAAATAAATTAACTTTTATTTTCACATATTAAAAAAAAATACTGTGACAGAAACAACTTTTTTATAGCCAACTGAATTACAAATATCATGCAATTTATTTCCTAATATAAATAATTGTTTAAATATAATAAATATATATACATATATATATATATATTATGCTACTTTGTACAATAAAGAGAAATCTTTTAAGACCAACATCCATATTTAACAAAAGCATTCCTCTTCTTTACAAGAATAGAAATAATAATTATATTATTAATAATTCTCATCGGATAACTACTACTATAAATTCCATTTCTTCAATAACTTATATCCAAAACAGCAAGAATAATATCCATTTTCTAAAACATATCCCTAATTATACTATATTTCCCATAAGTCGGCGTCATTATTCAACTAAAAATGCTAATGATACCACAACAACCAGTAATACGCACCATGAGAGACAGGATGAACTTCTAAAAGACTACTATTTGTCTCGTACTACTTCACTTTTAAGCAAAATTAAAATTAATTTAAAATGGTTTTTGAAAAAATCCATGAAGCCCTTTAATTCAGATGATATAAGCGCATTTATATCGTGGGTTGTGGTAAGTAACGTATTGATAATCTTATTATGGACTACAGGCTTTGTTTCTCTCATCTTATATCTAATGAATACGGTATTAGCCCAAGAATATGTAGCCCTAAAAGTTGGAGAAACTATAACAGAGAATAATCCAAATTTACAAGTGATTTTTGAAAATGCCATTGTACCTGATTGGAAAGGCGGTAAAATTACCTTTAATAATGTGTTTGTATCAAAGCGACCACAAGTCAATAATGCTGGCGCTGGTGTCACAGGAAAAAAGATCAAAAACACATTCAGTAAAGGGTCTCAAAGGGAAGCTGCAGAGAGGGCTAAATTAGCATTAAGTGAAAAGCAATTGCTAATTAATGAAAATTCATTTGATAAGGGCAATTACGCCCAATATGATTTAACCATTGATCAAGTTAACGTGAGCTTAAATTTTAGTAAATGGTTTAGTGGCAAGGGAATTATTGATGAATTAGAGATAAACGGTGTAAGAGGTGTTGTTGATAGGACCCACGTTATTTGGAAGGAACATGATGATCCAAGAAATTACTTAAACGTTCATAAGCCTGGCGATTTTGAACTTGACAAATTTGTTATGAATGACGTTTTGTTTACTTTATACCAACCCAATGGGTTTAGGCCATTTAAAGTTAGTATTTTTAATTGTGAATTGCCTAGGTTACGGAAACACTGGTTTTTTTACGATTTATTGAATGCCACTGCCATCAGTGGCACTTATGATAACTCATTATTTACCATCCACAAAAAATTCACACCCGATAGTGGTAAGAAACAACACAACTATATATATGTAGATGACCCGATTACTATTGTAACCACTATGAGGGTAGATAATTTAAATATAGATCATTTAAATGCTGGTATCAAGGGGCCCTTTGGTTGGATAACAAGAGGACAAGTAGACATGGTGGGGAATATTAGAGTTGTCCCTATTAGTGCCACGGGGAAAATACCTGTGATTGTTAATCCAAAGGAATTTCTAGAAAATTTGCTCTTATCGAGTGACTATGATCACATGAAAAATAATAAAATGATTATAGATTTTTATTTAAAATTGCATAATGTCGAAGCACAAGTACCATTATTAACTTCGGAATTGAGCTATATAAACAATGCATTAATTAGGCCAATTGTTGGTTATATAAATTCAAGAAAAGCCACGTATATTCCGATCAATTGTAGGATAGTGAAAAATTTGGATGATTTTGCTGGATCTTGGACAATTTACGATTCCTTATTGATGGACAATTTAAGTGAAAAAGTTTATGATTCCTTTGCTGCTTATGTTGTTGATGATGAAAGAAGATCTTTAAGGGTGAAAAGAATTGGGTTTTGGTCGTTGCAATTGATGTTGCAGTTAATTTTGATGAGCTTAGGTGCATTGGCATGAATTTCTGGTTTGTTTTATTTCATTCATTCTTTCTGTGATTGATCTATATTATTTGTTTTGTTTTTTTTTTTTTCGTTGAATAATGACAGAAAATTAAAAACTATAATTATATATATTTACAGCAATTTTCACGTTTTAGTATAACACGCTTTTTCTTTATCGTTCCCCTAGAAATATATATATATATTATTATTATTATTATTATTTTTATTTTTTTCCTTTTTTTTCTTGCCGTTTTAGCAGTCTCAAATAAATATTTGGAAAACTACAAACACATCAAAGCAAAAGAATACACTTATTATTAAAATACTCTCCCTTTTTTAAATAACACAGAAAGATAAAAAAGAAAAAGAAAAAAAATGACATCTTTCATACAGGTTACACATCATAACTTTATACATTGGTTACAAAGGGAGTGTCTACAAAGACAACCTGCAACATATTATCACATTACCACTACTACTAATTCTAACACAAAAGGCAGTATAACTGAGGTATCTACTCGTATTCAAAACATCACAAAACAACTACTTTTAAAGTATCATATAAATTTAAATGATTTTTCTGAAAAATCGATAATTTTAACTCTATGGCTCTTCTTTTTACTTATAGTAAGTTATCACATGATTAACAAGGCAATAAAATTGGATAAACAATTATGTCACATGAAAACTAGACCCAAAGATTTAACTATGTACACAGTTAACCCAACCGATGAACTAAAAACTATTTCTGAAGGGAGCACTATTAAAGAAAGAATTAAAGAACTAGAAAAACAAGAAAAAGAGGAATTAGAGTTTGAAGAAAACTTGAAAACAGAATTCAATGATATGTTGCAGGAAAAATTATCTCCTGATACTTATGTTGCTGATAATGCATATCTTGTAGTTGACCAAAATAATCAAGAACCATTAATGTCTAATGCATCAATTTATGAAACTGATAAAGTTTCCAATGGGACTGATGATGTTATACAAGACAATTCTGAACATGAAAATAGAAGTATAAAAAAACAGAGTGAATTGAACGGTCAAGGGGAAGCAGCTAGTGATACGAGTCTTCATTTTACAGGAGACTCGCCAGACTCAACTTTTAAATGTGACAAAAAAGTAGCAGAAGGAGATCCAAAAGAAGAAGCAGAGGGGAAAAAAGTAGCAAAAGGAGATCTAAAAGAAGAAGAAGCAGCTGGAAAAAAAGATGAAAAGGATGATTTAGGGAGACAAGAAACTGATAAACAGGGACTTGAATCTGTTAACAATATAAAAAAAAAAGAAAAGGACGGGATAATAAAACTAGAAATGGAAAACCAAGGAGTTGAATCTTCCAATAGTATAAAGGAAAAAGAAAAAGACAATATAATAAAACAAGAAATGGAAAACCAAGGAGTTGAATCAATCAAAGGTACAGAAGAAGAAGAAAACGAATATACGGTAAAGCAAAAAACAGATAAACAAGGAATTGAATCAACCAACAATTCAAAAGATCAACAAGAAGTCCAGTTAGTTAACAAAACAAAGGGGGAAAGAACAAATGAGTCACTTATTTTACCTCTTGTAGATTCAACAAATTATAACTCTGAAGAGTGTCAAAACGAAAAAAATGAAAATAAATTTACACACATGACCATGTCAGATGATTGTAAACAACCCTCGTATATTGATCAATTGAAACTGTCGCCCACTGGAAACGAAGATGACGTGGAATCACTATATAAATCACCTCTCAATAGTATAACTGACTGTGGTAACAGTATCACTAATAGCTATAATAACAGTAGTACCAATACCAGTTTAAAAACGAACGATAGCACAACACCATCCAAACAGAGACATTTTAATGATAATATATTGCTGATAAACGACAATAACTCACTGTCAGTGGTTTCAAAGGATACTACTGATGTAAACACTGGAGATAATTTTTTTGTAAATAATAAAAAGATTATCACATACAACACTTTGTCACGCACCAGTACTTCTAGCACATCAGTGCCTATTGCGACTAAAGTTTCTCTGTACTCTGTATCTCCTTCTAAACACTAGGTTTTATTTGGCATAGTAAACCAGCACATGGCGCCAATTTTATGAAATTTACGTATCATCAATTTGTTATTCAAGATAGTATTTAAATTACTTTTTAATAGTTACATTTTTCACAATTTTCTTTTTCTTTTATTTTTATTTTTATTTTTATTTTTATTTTTGTTACAGGTTTATTTCTTTTTCTTTTTTAATATGTAAGTGGTTTTTATTGACAATGTTGTGATATAATCGTTTCTTTTTTTTTTTTAATTTTTTTTAATTTTTTTAATTTTTTTTATTTTTTTTATTTTTTTTTTTTTTCTTTTTTTTTCTTTTTTTTAAAAAAAAAAAATATCGAAATGTTGCAATTTTTATATCGTTAATAAAGGTAGTTTTTTTCTTAAATCTATTTGATTTTATCCTTTTGATAATATGATTAACCTTGTTCCCTGCCCCTTTCCCTAAATAAATAGAAAGAAAGAAAGAAAAAGATAACGATTTAATCATTACAGTCTCTTTTGCTTTATAACTGTTCATTTGACATTCCCATTTCCAGTTGTGGCTAACTAATCATAGAATATAAAATAAAATGGATACCGCAGTACTATTACAATGTTTTGCATCCACCTTACACCAAGATTTAACCACTAGATCAAACGCTGAACAACAATTAAAACAAATCAGTAAAATTCCAGGATTTTTGGGGTCCTGTCTCGATATTATCGGATCAGGTACTGAGATCCCTGAGAGTATCAAACTGGCTGCATCATTATACTTTAAAAATAAAATTCTTTACGGCTGGACTGGCTCTAATCTTTCTAAAAATGAACTGTTGTCTTTTACTGTCGATAATGACGAAAAGCCTATCGTTAAAGACATGTTTATTGAAGCTTTAGTTTCATGTTCTAATGTGGCCCCAAATTGCCTTAGATTGTTACAACCAGCTTTGAACTTGATTGTTTCTGTGGAATACCCACATAAAAAATGGGACAATATTTTACCAATCTCCATTGAATTGCTAAATAGCAACAATTTAAATTCCATGTACGTTGGTTTATTGTGTCTATCTGAAATTCTAAGAACTTACAGATGGATTGAAAATGATTCACGACAAAGTTTAGACACCATAATCCATAATTACTTTGACAGTTTATTAGACTTGGGAAATAATTTGTTTCAAAGTGACAGTAATATGGAAGATCCTAAAATCGGCGAAATGTGTAAATTAATTTTAAAGTGTTTTAAATTTGTCACATACATGGACCTGCCATTTACTCTACAAAGACCTGAAAATTTCATTCCATGGGCAAATTTCCACGTATCTATAATTCAAGCTCCTGTCAGTATGGATTTTTTGGAAAAAAGTAAGACTGATCTTCGATCTAGAAGTAGTTATCCATGGTTTAAAGCCAAGAAGTGGGCATATTCTAATTTAGGTAGATTGTTTGAAAGGTATGCTTCTAGAAGTTTAACCAAGAAATTCAGTTATGAAGATTTTAGACGATTATACACCAAAGACTTTTTACCACATTTATTAAACTTATACTTCCAACAACTTGAGCAATGGCATAACAAGGCTTTGTGGTTAAGCAATGAGTCCTTATTTTATATTTTAGGGTTTATTGAGCATTGTGTCTGCCAAAAATCTACTTGGCCACTTGTTAAACCACATTATCACATTTTACTAGAGACTATTATTGCTTCTATATTATGTCCAAGTGAAGAAATTTTAGAAGTTTTTGAAAACGACCCGCAAGAATACATTCATAGATATTTAGAAGTTTGGAACGATGACTATTCCCCCGATCTATCCGCTATTTCTTTATTAACCACTGTTGTTTCGAAAAAACCTAAAACAACTTTACAACCGACTTTAGAGTTTGTCACCAATACTTTGAATGAAAACTTTGGATCATGTTCTTCCAATGGGGATATAAGTACTTTGCCTTTAATAAACGCAGTCCAAATTGAATCCTGTTTCAGAATTTTTTCCACAATTGTTCATCAATTAACCTCTAAAAACTCACCATACTTGGATCAAATTGAAATTTTCTTACCAAATTTTGTATTCCCTTTATTCCAAAGTAAACATGGCTTTTTAAGAGCTCGTGTATGTGAAATTGTTAGTAAGCTTAATGAAATGAATTTTGGTAGAGAAGCGACGCTGACAACTATTTTCCATGGTATTTTAGTCTGTTTTAATGAGTCCGATGATGATAGCGTTCCGGTGACTCTTTTGTCCGCTTTAGCGATACAAGCGTATCTTCCAAATGAGCAATTCCAACAAATTTTATCCACTATGGTTTTACCCATCATGCAGAAATTATTGAAGATTTCTAATGAAGTTGAAAACGATAGCATTGGCGGTGTTTTGCAGGAGTTTGTTGAATCTTTTGCGGAACAATTACAGCCTTTTGGTGTTGAGTTAATGAACAATTTAGTTCAACAGTTTTTAAAGTTGGCTATAGAGTTGAATGATGCTGCAAATTTCGATATTGCAAAAGTAGATCCTTCTGAATTGCCCGTTGATAGCAATAAACAGATGACGGCGTTGAGTATTTTATCTACAATAATTTCTATTTTGTTGTCCTTTGAAAACTCTAAAGAGATAGTCAAAAATTTGGAACAATCGTTTTACCCAGCTGCTGAATTTATCTTGCAAAACAATATGGAGGATTTCTACAGAGAAGTTTGTGAATTTTTTGAAAATTCTTGTTTTTTAATACGTGACATCACTCCAATTTCATGGAAAGTTTTGGAATTGATAGGGCAAAATAATAGGCAAGAAGGTAGTACTGTCAGTTTTTACTTGGAAGATTTTATGTTGGCATTAAACAACTATTTAGTTTTTGGACAAGAAGAATTAAAAAAAAATAATTTTTATTCGGAAATTCTTTTTAAGATATATGAAAGAGCAATGGATAATGAAGATATTGATTTCGATGAAGTTAGTACTGTTTATGATTTAGCTACTAAAATTATGATTTCTTTAAATCAAAGCGTTCCTCCCATTTACTATGAGAAATTTTTAACTGATGCTGTGCAATCTATAAAAAATGAAGAAAATGAATTAAGCAAAAGAATTATTTTCGGTGTTAATGCATTTAGTGTTATTTTGTCGTGTCTTGTTAATTTCACTGTGACTACTCTACAATATTTGGAAAACCAAAATATATTAAAATTATTTTTAGAGACTTGGTTTACGGTTTACATTCCGAAATATACTAGAGTATTCGATGTGAAGTTGAGCTGCATGGCTATTTTTAGAATGTTGGATGATTTTCAAAATGTCAATGAATTTTTTCAAAGTATTAATTTATCTAACTTTATGCCAGAACTAGGATCCAAATTGGTTACATTGATGGAACGGTATCCATATGTTTTAAAAGAATTGGAAAAAAAACGCAAGGAGTTTTCATTTGACGAACTTGCTGCAGAAAATACCGATGACCTTATACCGTCTTCATGGGATGACCAAGCCTTTGAAGATGAGGGAGAAGAATATGACGAGGAAAACACAATTGACATTACGAGTTCTAGTGAAAAGTATATAGAATTTTTAGAAAAAGAAGCAAGTACTATGTCTGTTGTTCATAATGGAGCCGAATTAGAGGGAGAAAGTTTTGATGATTTGGAAGAAGACCCACTTTCTGCCAATATTTTAGATAATTTTGATTTGTATGGTAATTTTAAGAGTGTGGTTCAATCTACACAACCTTATCATCAAGTTATTTTTAGTCAATTGAATGAATCTGACCAAAAATATATTTTAGATTTAATGAATTTATAGTTTTATATGTATTATTTTGTGTGTTGTACTGTTAACTTTTTAATTTTTTTTTTCTTTTTTTTTTTATTCTTTTCTTTTTTCGTTTCTTTTTTTTTTTTTTATTTTTTTTTTTTTTTCCAAATTTACATTTCATAATCAGAAAAAAAAAAAAAAAAAAGATATTTTTATTGTTGAATTTCTTCTTTCTCCCCTTCAAAACATCTTCCCATCTTTAAACACCTTTTTGTTTTATGTCGGTAACATTCCGCATTCCCAACGAAAGACATCCCACTAACTACTTATCAGACGTATATTATGACAGATCTAATCTCCTCTTTTTCAGACAATGCAGCAGTTTTTGCCTTTCAACCAAATAGTCAAAAGGATGTTATCGACCTCTATCCATTGGATCCTAATAGTAACTACCAATGTAAAAGCTCATTGGTAAAAACTATTGATTACGAAAAAGATGATCTAACATTATCTGACATTAAATTTTTATCTTGGATTATTGAAATATCTGATACCAAGAATAATTCTAAAAGATCAAGAGATGATACCCTCAATGGCAGTAATCAAAAGTCCACTGTTTTTTTTGTAAATGTATTCAACGCAGGAAAAATAGTTGTTTATTCTGGAAATGAAATTGTTAATATTATTAAAAACAAAAATGACATAATAGGTCTAGCTACAACGGGCACTTCTATCTGGATATTGGATAGCGAGAAAACAATTAAACAGTTTCAATACAATAGCTCTAAACCTTTGAAAAGTTTCCATTTAGTTGATGGTAAAGACGAAGATATTATGGATTTCCAGATGCTAGAAGTTAATCGTGATGGCCCTGTACATTTAGGAGTTGTCACAGAAAAATGTGTTTACATCATAGATCCATTTGAAAAAATCCCATCCACTCTGATTAAGCTTTCTGTATTTGGTTGTGTTAGTTTGAAGTATTTAGATTCCAAACATTTGATTGTAGCTGATCTAGATACTATTAAAATTATAGAGTTAAATGATAAAATAGACGATGAACCTTATAATGTCATCCAAGTATGGGATTTTAAAGTTGAAAAAATAAAAATTTGGGGTGATAATATAGTAGCATTTTCCACTGATAACACTATTGGTGTGTTTAATAAAAATGAGTCTAGTATTAAATGTGTTATTAGTGCTCAAAAAGCTGAGATTATTGACTTTGTGGTATTGGACGATCAAAGCATCATTGTTGCATGGTTGAATGTTAATGAACCAAATTTTGAGTTAATCAAATTACAAGACGTTAACAATGAAAGTGAAATTATGATAACTAATAAATCTTTAAAAGACATACAAGACAGCACCAATGTTACTGTTACCAACAAATCTTTGCCAGAAGAAAATGCTACTAAAATACAAGAAGAGGGGGATGAAGAGGATAAAAAATACAACAAAACTGAACAAAGGGAAATTGCCAATAAATTAACCGAGTTGTTGGAAAATTATACCGGTAAAGACGATGATAATGAAATATTGGTGTCTACAAAATCTGACAAATGGAACGAAGATTTAATTAGACATTATTTGATAAAAAACACCAACACCGGGTTTCTCGGTAAATTATATGAAATATTAAGTGGTAAGATTACTGAATCGCCTTGGTCTTTTGATAACACAATGCATTGTAAATGGCTAAAATGGATTCTAATATTGTTTAACATCGATGACTATATGTCAAAAGCGAATAGTATGAGTGCTGCCAACAAAAAGAAGCATTTTAATAATGCGACTTTAAAATCTAAAAGGCAATTGAAATCCTCACTAAAAAATACCACAGCTACACTACCGTTATTGTTATCAATTCAAGGGAAATTAGAAATGTTAATATCTCAAGCAGAATTAAGACAAGAAATGGGGGATTTAATCGTTAATGATAAGAGTAAGGATAATGGTAATAAAAAAGCAAATATTGATGAGGAATTAGATAATAATACTGAGGAAATAGCTTATGTAAATGGTGAAGAAAACGATGAAGATGTGGAAAAGCATTTTGTCGATGCTGAGTGATATATTTTGCCATTAAAAATAAAAAAAAATAACAATGATTATTATTATTATTATAATAATAATCATTGTTATTTTTTTTTAAAATAGCCAAGAATTTTTGTGTAAAATATATGTATATTGATATCAATAACTTTTTGTTTTTATCTAAATTTCATTTTACCTATTGACTACATTCCTTAGTTTATGGTTATCTTGTTTTCATTATGAAATTTATTATTGACTAGGCATTCCAAAATAATAATTATACATTTTAAAAAGGTAACATAAACCATGAATGTATTGAATATGATTGGAAGATATCTTGTTGTTGTCTTTAGCAAAATTGTTATACTTTAAATTTGAACGTTTCTTTTTTTTTTTTTTTTTTTTTTTTTTATTTTTCTGGTAAAAAAACATTAGTTATTATCATTCGGTTCTTCCGTTTTTGATAAATAATGAAATTGTTGCCTATTATTATCCATCTTATATATATCAAGATTCTCGAATGGTTTCATGGTTTTCTTTTTTTCTTTTTTCTTTTTTTTTTTTTTATAGAATGTCAATAACCTTTTCAATCCCACAAGTTTTTTTTTTCAATTCTTTTTTTTAAAATTTTTTGGTGGGGATATGGGGGGAAAGAGATCAATGTACAATCTGTCCGTATATAGCAAGATTTAAAATATGAGTGTTCCAGATAAAATATATATTTCTTATAACAACGTCCATAAACTGTGTCAAAAGACTGCCCAACATATTTTGGAAAAAAACGAAAGACCAGATATCATCATTGCTATTACTGGTGGTGGTTTAATTCCAGCAAGAATAATCAGATCATTTTTAAAAGTTAAAGGTGAAAAGAATATTCCAATTCAAGCCATTGGTTTATCATTGTACGAAGATTTGGGTTTGGAAAACAAAGTAGAAACCATTGGTAAAGAAGTGATAAGAACACAATGGTTAGATTTGGGAGCTTTGGAAAAACATTTTGATTCTATGATCGGTAAAAAAATTTTAATTGTTGATGAAGTCGATGATACAAGAACTACCCTACATTATGCCATCACTGAATTGCAAAAAGAAGTTGAAGATCAACAAAAAAAATTGAATAGACTGAATGAGAAAACTGAATTTTCTATTTTTGTGTTGCATAACAAGGACAAGCCTAAAAAAGCTGAATTACCAAAGGAAATGATTGAAAGTGGTCATTACATAGCTGCCGTTACTGTTCCAGACAAATGGTTATGTTATCCTTGGGAGGCTCAAGATATCGATGAACATACAGTTTTATCAGTTGAACAAGGTAATAATTAGAATTACATATATATATATATATATATATATATATATTTTTTTTTTTTTTTTTTTTTCACAATTACATAAATGTTTGTAAAATACTGAGCTGTTGAGTTTTATTATGAATACACATGCATGTACAATTAAAATATTACCTTGATCTCTCTTGTAATTCAACTAAGCTTTGAACTTGTTCTTGTAACATTTCTTTCAAATCAATAACATCATTTTGCAATTCTTCAATCGTTCTGGACTTTTTATCCAATAATTTAATATATTTTTCTTGATTACTTTCCAAAGTATGCATTTTATTTTGCAATAGCACATTCTCTTCTCTAAATTTTTCCAATTGATCCAATTCGTTCATCTGCCTAATAATTTCATCGTTAGCTTCTGATTTTTCTCTTTGTAGTTTTCTCCAAGATTGATGCAAAGTTTCCAACTCGGTTTCTAGTCTTCTAACTTGCGACCCCAAATGAGAAACCAATTGTGCATTACTTATAGTTTGAGTATTTTGCTGTGCTATCGAACTTTGTTGGAATTTTCTGCTAGGAGAAGACGGTAATTGTTGAGATACCGATGATAATCTTCTCGAAAAATCCGGTGGCTTAGAAAAATCATCATCTGTTATATTTATGCGGGAACTTTCATTAAAGGAAAAATTAATTTCTAACCTACTATCAGAGGTATCATTATTTAGATGGTCGTGGCCGCTTGTTACATTGCTGGTACCAGCTTCACTCAACATGTCCACATCTGTCGTGTGTATCACGCTAGGTTCGATATCCCATTCTTGTTGTAACTCCTTTAATTTTGTTGAAAAACTCTTATCATCGGTACTATTTTCTTCTTCGATTTTATGAACTTTTTTTTGCAGCTGATTTGAGTCGCGTCCGTTTTCCAGCAAGAAAGAATCGGTACTTAATAGTTCTTCTAATTGCTTTTTTTGCAATTTAATTTTCTCGTTCGCAGTTTTATAATCCTGTGTATAATTACTTATTTCATGGTTTAGTGTATCAACCGCATAATTCAATTCAGTAACTTTATTAGATAAATTCAAATTCTTTGTCCTTTCAGTTTCTAAATCTTTGAAAGCATTTTCTTGCAATTTTTTGGAAAGTGTCAAATCTTCCGATAATTTTTTGTTTTCCCTTTGTAGAGCTTCTAATTCATCCTGCAAAGAATATATTTTATTGTTCAAATTATTTTCAATTGACCCCCAGTTCTTATTTGTATTTTTTAATTCTTGTTTCAATAGCTCATATTGTGATTTTACTTTATCTAAACTTTCATTAGACACTACATACTTCGGTATTTTTTGGTCTGCAGAAATATCGTCATCGTTATTATTTTCCAATCTGATCCGTAATTGTTCTAATTTTGTTTCTAATCGAGATATCTCATCCTCCGACGATTTGCTTAGGTTGTTAAATTTTAAGGTAGATTTCTTGGTATCACTTTCATAATCATTTCTAACCTTATTTAACTCTAGTTTCAAATCGTGATTTTCTTGAACTAGTTGATCAGCATTATCTTTAAGCTTTTTAAAATCATGTTCAAAAAGATTATCGTATTTTCTTGACAACTCCGCAGTCTCCTTTGTCATGACATTTAACTTATTTTGCAACAATTTGTTTTTATCTTTTATTTCATAAAATTCACCATGAAGTCTTTCAGCTTCTTCAATTTTGGACTGTAAGTCCTCCTGGCAGACTTCCAGTTTCATTTCAAGTTTTGTTTTTTCTCTTTTATATAGTTTGATGGTATCACTCAACTTTAATTCCTTTTTTGATAATTTTTCACCTTCATGTTTAAGTTGTAAAATCAATTCTTTGTCTTGAGATCTTTCATTATTCAAAGCAGCTAATTTTTTAACAGCTTTACTTTGGATTTCCATTAGTAATTGATCAACGGTATATTTTTGGTAATTTTCAGGTAGTCCTAATTCACCAATGAAATCTTTGTTTAGTTGGATAGGAACTTCAACAGGATCAGATATAACATTTTTAATGGTCTGGTTTGAAATTGGCTGCTCCTCTATTTCTGACTGTTGTTTTTCATTCCTTGCTGGATCTTCTAGTTGTTGATTTTGTTCCTGACTATTTTCAGATGCTGTTGTTGAAGTTTCATTGTCCCGTTTTTCAGATGTTTGGTTAAGGACAAGTTGAGTTTTTTCAGTGTCTTTTAATTGATTAGTTTCGAAAATACCCACACTTGATTCTCTACTTTTGATTCCATTTTTGTTGGTTTTACCTTTACTTTTTTTCCCAGATTTGGTTGCTAATTCTAACCTTTCTTGAACAGATAACTTTCTGGACATCTGAAATAATAACAATCTATATAAGACTTTTATGTTTTGAAGTTATTGTTAACACTTTTTGGCTTTTGATGGATGATATGTAATAATTAGGTTAAGTGTTGTGGCTTATTAAAAAATAAAAAAAAAGATGGGAAACAGAATGCATAAATCTGTGCATTATATTTTTTTTTTAATTTGTTTTTCAATTGTCTATCTGGCATGGATGGGGGAAAAAAAAAATAAAGGTAAAAAAATCAATAAGCCCTATACGGGGATCGAACCCGTAACCTTGTGATTAAGAGTCACACGCGCTACCGATTGCGCCAACAAGGCCTGTTGATGTAAATGATAAATATATGTTTGTTGTTACTCTTAGATATTACCTTTTACTCTCCCTCTTATAAACCATAATTTGAAAATTATACAACAAAACGGTTTTTAAGATTTTATATACTTGTAAAACAACAAGCAACATGAAAAGTGTTTCATGCTTTTAAATATAAATTAACCTTTGGGCAGATTCTATCAAATCTTAAATAATAACTACGTATTATTATTTTTTGGCCTGTAAAATTGTTAATGGTTTGTTCGTAAGGCCATTGATTTTTATATGGTCACGTGCCCACGTATATATAAATATATATATATAAATTTACTCTAAAAAATAATTTTAAAAATAAAAAAATTTTTTTAAGGAAAAAAAAAAAAAAAAAAAAGAAACGTTAAGTTATTGTTATTATTTTTCGATAACATCAAAGAAATAAAAATATTCCAGTTGTTTATCCATTTTTGATTCTCCATTTTATTTTTATAACAATAAACCAAAGTTCAATTAAAAAAAAAAAAAAAAAGCAAAAGATATATTGAACACAAGAATTATGTCTGACACACTCATTCCTTTATCTTTAATTATTCCGCAATTGGAATCTGCTAGTGGAGCAGAGTTCGAGGCCATTCTAAAGATATTGAGATCTAAAAAATATGTCAACCAATCATTGTTGAAATCTGATCTAAGTCTTTTGTCTGCTAAAATTCTAAAATTATTAAATGCTGTTAGCAGTAACAACGATAATGCCGATTTTTCTGTCTGGAAAGGATGTCATTTGGCAATGGTGTTGTGTACATATAATCCAGTATTTTTATGTGCTTATAGCAACTCCATTTTAACCGCCCTTTGTCATAGATTTCAGCTACTTTCGGATGATTACACTGGTCAAGTTGTTAATAAACCTTGTGGCAGGGCTATTTTAAAAACTGTAGTTTTCAGTATAACTATAATCACGGATTTGCTACGAGGGAAACCGGCATTGACTAGGGAATGTTTGACTCCAAAATTACCACTAATCATCTCTAATTTGGTCTATTTAAGTAAATACGAGCCTGAGATTTGTTTGCCAGTTATACATAAATTGTTGCAAAAGAATACCGTGACTTTTAAACCTTTTGCTAATAAGTTTTTTCAGGTTTTGAACAGTTTAATAGTCAACAACTTTTTTTATTTTAATTTGGAAACTCAGCAATTAATTACTGATTCATTTGCCGTATTACATTTAATTAAATTTGATATTAAGGAACTAAATTCTGAAAAGGATGTGACTAAACAACATCAAAAGAAATTATTAGACATACAATGGAGAAAAGAAGTTAATTGGATTTTAGCACAATTTAAACCGATTGTAGAATTGATTAAAGTTTCTTTACTAGATTTCTCAGCTGATGATCAAATCTCGCAGTTGTACGAATCATTGCCAAGGGCTGAAAAGTCCGTTTCCGATCATGATGAAAAATTTGTTTTAAAATTTCCGGCTTTGGATTTAGACTTAAATGAGCCCGTGTCTTTATTTCAAATAGAAAAAAGATTGGATATATTGTGTAAGCTTTTGATTTCTCTAATCAGGTTACCAACTCCATTCCCAATTAGAGTCCCCTTACCTGTCATAATAAATGTTTCTGAAGTATTATTAAACTTAACAACCAACTTTTTGCCGTTACAAAAAGGATTGCGTCGTGATGAAGAAGTTACAAGTGTTATTACTAATGTGTTGCCCAAAATACAATTTAAGGGAGTCGTTTTGTTGAAGGCTTGTTTGGACACCTTTGGTGGTTGTATGGTACCATATACCACTAACATATTAAACTCCTTAGAGCAATACATTCCATTATTATCGTCAGTTAAGGCCAGCAAACACACTGATCAACATGTTAATAATGCTAAAATTAATTATTTTAAGTGTACTGATATTTTAAGTTATGAATTTGGTATTGTTTTCAAAATTACGAGTGAATTATTAAAAGAATATATTGGAAAAAATACTATTGAAAATGAAAGCACACTTTTTGCTAAGCTAGTTGATGTTGCTTTACATTTAACACAATCTGAATCCTTAATAGGTAGCACTGCTCAAGTGAATAATAATACGATTAACCCCTCTCTATCCTCAAAGAAGAATAATAAGAGAATTAGCAAACAGCAAAATGCTATAATGGGGTCTATGAGTGATCTTTACTCACACCCAGGGGAGTTTTACAAGTATTCCTCTCTTTCTCTGTACGATGAGATTAATAATTTTTTGGGGAATATGGTCAAATATGTAGTATTGTCCTCTACCCAACAAATTAAAATAACAAAGTATGCAATTTTCAATTGCGTTAAGTTTAAAGATGTTGAAAGCTTTAAAAAATTAGTTAAATATTTGGTGCTTTATCCTGGAACTGAAAAAGTATCAATTTTGCCAATTGCTTGTAGCTTATTAAAGGATGATGAAATGATTGAAATTTTGCGTAATCCTAAATTACCCATTAATTTTATTCAAAATGCTAAAAAAATTGGCGAGGAGAAATTTTCAAAGGAAGAAGAGAGTGAGGATGAAGATGAGGAAGGGGAAGCAGGGGAAGCAGAAGATGGAATAGGTGGGAAAGAAGCGATAAATAGTATTGTAAATGGAAATTCTACTGAAACTAACTTTGTTACCACTTTGAAACTAAGTGAAGAAGAGAATACCTCTGAACTCATACAATTAAAAGGTAACGAGGATAAAATCTTTAAAAGAAAGCAAGATGACATTACAATAGAAAAAGAAGATGAAGAACAAGATGAAACTAAAAGAATTAAAATTTCTGTCACAAAAACAGATATACCTCCTTCTGAAATTTATGTCAAAAATGATAAAGATGTAATTAAAAACAGTGAAAATGAAGATAAGGATTCTGATGGTTCTGATTTTGAAATTCCTGAACTTGATGTTTCAGAAGACTGAGAGTGTATGTATATTTGTTTTAAACATCCTATTATATTAGCTTCTATAATTATTAATTAGTTTTACATGCAAAATTATTTTTTCCCCCTTTTAAAAAAAAAAAAAAAAAAAAAAAAGAAAAAAAAGAAAAAAATATTAAATCGAATAAAGATGTCAAAGATTACTAATAATTGAATCATATATATGTATATATTTCTCTTATTGAATAGTTGTAGTGAACTTTCTTTTATATACGGAGTATACTATTTAGGATATTTAGTCATTAGGTTAAATAATGACACCGAAAAAAGGCTCAGATTGGCATGAAGGAATGATATGTATCGTATTAAGTTACCGTTGTCCAAATTATGCACTTAGCTAACTTTTTATCCGTGACACGTTGTGTTCCATCAAGCCGAAAGATTCGGACTCAGGTGCTTTTTTTTTTTTTTTTTTTTGTTTTTTTTTTTTCGGTTTTTTCAAAGGCAAGTAAATTGGTCCCGGACAAAATAGTTGTAGTGTAATTCTTGGTTAAAAAAGAAAGAGAAAAAAAAAATTATTTCAAAAAAAAAAAAAAATTATTTCAAAAATAAAATAAACGTTTTCTCAAACAATTTCAATCGAATTAATATAACGCTGGTTATTTGCCAAAAATAATAATAATAATAACAATAATAATAACAACAAACATCAACGAACAATGTCCCAATCTACCACTTCCGCTAATATTTCCCAAGCTGATTTGCAAAACTTGGATGACAACTCCAAGAAGGATATAATGAATTTCTTGGAAGTCGAAAACTCCAAACAAAAAGTTCAAATGTCTATCCATCAATTTACTAATATGTGTTTCAAACAATGTATTACTAATGCCACTAATCCTGAATTAAGTGCTGGTGAAGAACAATGTTTGAACAACTGTGTTAACAGGTTTTTAGATACAAATATTAGAATTGTTAAAGGTTTACAAAACATTCAATAAACAAATTAACCATCTAATAATAATAATAATAATAATAATGCTAATATGTATAAATGATTTGCCCATATCTACACGTTTATTTTTTTTCTTTTTTATTTTTATTACTATACATAATCCTGTAAATAAATAAAAAATGGATAGGTACGTGTGTTTATATTTATGTAGCTTTTTTTATTGAATTTAATAATAGTAATAAGTGAATATTTAATGAAATCTGAAAGCTAAAAGTGAAACATTTTAATCATCTCTTTGCCCCTTTCTTTGGATATTTTCTCCATATCGAGATTATCCAGTCCAGCACCCTTATCAGATAGTAATTTTAAAATATTCCTTAAATCATCAATATTCGGAATGTTTTCTCGATCACATTTCTCATACAAAATAATATAACAAGCAATAAAATCGTATTTATGAGCAATGACCAATGATTTTTTTGATTTAAAAATTAATTTCTCAATGAAGTTTATGGTATATTTTAACAATGTTGGATCAACGGTAATAAATGGGTTTCTTACATAATATTGACCAATTGTATATATAGATCTTGTGATATTTATGCACATATTTTCATTTTGAAAAAATTCAGGCATTTCCCATAAATTCTCAGTTACATATTTTAAAACAAATATTGCTATGCAGGGATCTAAATTAGATATCCTAGGTAGAGTATTCTGCAAAATAATTCTGCTGTAAAATGTTTTCAAATCCCTAAAAAAAATAGTACTATCAATGCCATTTTTTCTTATAATTTTTAAATAACAGGGATATAAAACAGAAAAAAGTTGTAATGTTTCAGTTGGTTTGGTAAATGGAGGGAGATAATAACAGATGTTTACTAAAGTTTCTTTGTAAACCTCTATTAGACCTGAATTTTGAAAAACTTTATCATCAATCAACTGAGAGAAAAATGACAACAGGTTAATACCTAAAATCTTGATTTTATAATTGGTGCTGTCAATAAATTGAAAAATAACAGGAGTAATCCATCCTAAATTGCTACCTAAATCTTTAGTTTTAAGTTTCATTAATTCGATAATCATGTGATAAAGTCTAGTATTTAAATATTTGATTAAATTTTCCTCACTTTTTTCGTCATCACTTTGGAATCCTTTCCTCGGTAGTAATGCATTAATTAGCGATCTGTTTCCTGTTCTGGCAAGTCTTGCTCTGCCGTTATATGTTATGTTGTGATTCTTGCGATTTGAACTATTTGATATATGCAGGATGATCCACTTAATACATTCATCAGGTTGTTTTTTTATAATGGAGTTATCAATTGTGTCATCTCCATATTCAATCCATTGTGTTATCTTTTGTTCCATTGGCTTATTCATGGAGATGTTTTTAAAATGTAGTTATTATGGGATTAAGGGAAATAGATATGCAAGTTTATCATATTTTATATATATATATATATATGTGTGTGTGTATCAATGTCTGTAGAATAATAATAATAGTAATAGTAATAGTGATAACATTAGGAATTAGTTATAACAAGTGGTTTATAATACAAGGTTATTTTTTCTCTTCGTTTTGTTAAAAATAAAAAAAAAAAAAAAAAAAATTACAAAGTCCGTAACAAGCACGGAAATTGCAAAAATAAAAAATTGAAAAATAGACCGAAAACTTATTATGTGCTGCCTATATAAACATTTTATTTATTTTGATTCGTTGCATAATTCAATTGAGTACATTTGTTTTGAATTATTTAAAAAGGCAATTTTATATATCTAAAAATAAACAGTAACATTCTTTATCACTCACTAGCAGTGTCACCAATGTTTTCACAATTAAACATTAATAAAAAGTCTCTTTTATTTCCATTCAAGAGATACCTAAGAGCAAATAACTATAACAAAATTAATAGATTAAAAGTGTCTGATGAAGTTCGGGAAGCTATTTATTCTAAAAAACCAGTTGTTTCTTTGGAATCAACAATTATTACACATGGACTACCCTTCCCTGAAAATTTAGAAATGGCTTTAAGTGTGGAGAATTTAATAAGAAGTAACGGATGTGTCCCAGCCACCACTGCATTTATAAAAGGTGACGCCATTGTGGGTTGTTCAAAAAATGAAATTGAATTTTTGGCCAACTCAATACCAAATGTAAACAAATGTTCCAGAAGAGATATTCCAGTAACAATGGCACAAAATTTAAATGGTGGGACTACAATCTCGGGTACAATGATTCTATCCAATTTAGCTGGCATCAGAGTTTTCGCTACTGGTGGATTAGGTGGTGTTCACAAGGGAGGCGAACTTACAATGGATATTAGTGCTGATTTAGAAGAATTGGGTAGAACACCAGTTTCTGTTGTTTGTGCTGGTCCTAAGGCGATATTAGATATACCAAGAACAATGGAATATTTAGAAACAAAAGGATGCACTGTAGCCACAATGTGTTCGCCAAACATTCCTGGATTTTATACCACTGACTCTGGTGTTAAATCCCCGTATGTTGTTAACAATGAATTAGAAGCTGCTAAAATTATCAAAAGTGGGATTGATTTGAATTTAAAGCAAGGTTATTTATTTTGTGTGCCACCACCCTCTGATATTGCGTTGGACGATGAGTATATTAAAGGGGTAATTGAGGAAGCTGAGATTAAAGCTGTTGAATTAAATATACGTGGCAAAGAATTAACCCCGTTTTTATTGAGCGAAATTGCCAAAGCTACTGATGGCTTATCTGTTAGATGTAATGTTGGGTTTGTGAAGAACAATTGTGGTGTGGCTTGTAATATATCAAAAGAGTTATCAAATTTAGAATCAAAATCCACATACTTTCAACCTATAATCAAAAAGAACATTACCAATAATATAGTTATTAAAAGTACACCACGGCCTTCTTCTTTGGTTATTGGATCTGTTGCTATAGATACATATTGTAAAATGAATGCAGAGGGGGGAAATTTGAAAGATTCTAATCCTGGTGCTATTACGAATAGTATCGGCGGGGTTGCTTATAACATTACCTTAGCTTCTACATTAGCTTGCAACAGGTCTTCCACTACAAGCACGCGTCTGGTAGCTTGTGTTGGGAATGATCTTTCTGGTAAAACTGTTTTACACGATCTCTCCCAAAAAGGGATTGATACAAAAGGTTTAAAAATAGATGATTCTTCATCCAATAATACTGCGCAATATGTGTCTTTCCATGATAAGGGGGGTGAATTAATAATTGCGTGTGCTGATATGAAAATTGCTACGCAAATACCAATTGCTCATATAGAATCACAAATATTGGAAACAATGCCTAAAGTCGTTGTTACTGATGCCAATATTTCTACAACCACTTTATCTGGAATTATTGCGTTATCAAAAAAAAACAAAGAAATTGGTAAACCAAACTTCAAGCTAATATTTGAACCAACATCAATGGAAAAGGCCAAAAAATTAGCATGTTTACCTAATATAAATGTCTATCCAGATAATGATTTTTATTTAATTACTCCCACTGTAGACGAGTTAAAATCTATATACAATGCGTTTGACATGAACGATAAATTCGATGTCTATAAATGGTTTCCGATTTTAGATTCTTTGGAAATTGATAGCGTTCTCAAAAGAACACCATCGCACATTTTAAATCACAGAATATTTCAAAAATTACGTAAAAGTGGTATTTTTCAAATGGGTGTTAATTTGTTACCTTTTTTCCCCAGAATTGTGGTTAAAGATGGAGAACATGGTATATATGTTTTTTCCATTATTAAAAATACCGATGGTGAATCCAAAGCAGATTTTAGCATTAAATTTAATGGTGGTGCATTAATAGAATATTACGATATTCCGAAGGATAATAAAAATCCAATTCAAGTTAAAAATGTTACTGGTGCAGGTGATACTTTTTTAGGTGTTTTATTGAATGAAATAGTGAGCAAAAGCCAATATATGAATACAGACATTTTTGAAGATCCAATACAAAGAAAAGACAGCCTAATGAAGGCACAGAAGGGTGCAATACTAAGTATAGAATATGAGGGGACCATAAGTGAAAAACTAAAATTAATAAAATGACCTTTGGGTTTATATATTTTTAAAGATATTTAAAGATATTTCGTAACATTTTCAGCAAAACTTTTTTGTGTACTATCAGATAGAGCGTTAGGTTGACTCAAGTATTTACTAAACAAACACTTCCCAATTAATGGTTCACTAACTTTACCCAATTTTTTGACCTCTCCATTTTTTTTAGATTTATAGTATAATCTTAAAGAATTATCAGATTCTAGTTTAATTAATAAATCGTCATTTTTCAAAACAGATCCTTTAAGAATAAATGCGCTTCTTAATTGCTCAATACCATTTTTTATAATATCTGAATTTTTTTTGGCAATTGGATGAGACATAATAGATCTACATAAACCATCTCTTAAATGATTGAAATCTGTGTTTTTTATTGGGGTGACTTTAGCAACCAATTCAATTTCAGAGTCCAATAAATTATCAACCAAAACCATGGAAGTATCAGGACTTTCTAAAGCTCTGGTTAAATTTTCTCCATGTGATTCTTCGTTGTTAATTGCACCTGTATCCTTGTCGATGAATGCAGTTGATAAATACTTGGAATCAAATACTTTAGAAATCAGAGGTAAATCCTTATCTGCAATATAAATACCTAGAGCATAAACTCTAAAAGATATAAATGTAACAGATCTAGTACCAAACCCAACTAAAGTATAGTTATCATTTTTATCAAGGGCGTAACCAGTGGAAGTGCTTAAACGGGTAGGAAATGGAGAAATGCTTTTATCCACGCAAACGCTGTTTTCAGAATCCAAGGAAATTTTATCATTATTAATATTATTCAAATCATCATTGTGCAAAAAATGGTTGCTATAGTTATTTTTGTAATAATAATTGATAGCGCAAATGCTACTAGCACCTATAATAAATAGACCCAAACCGCTCCCCCTAGATTTTGCATTATTAATGGTATGACCAGCAAAGGAAGAATATGGTTTTTTTTTTAATAAGGGGGCTAGTTTTTGTTGACTTTTGGATGATCTTGTTAATGTAAGCAGAGATCTTTTAAAATTGGTAGTACAAAGTCTATTAAAGGTAATCATAACAGAACAATTTAATTTATTTGGATTGTACTTGTATGTAGTAAGTTATATGGAATGTTTCCTTAAGCTAGCAATTTGTTATTAAAAGTAAAAAATTATTGGACTCGCAGTTAATGAAAAAGAGTGAGAGAAGAAAAGAATATCCTATTATTAAAACATGTAGGGGGGGGGGATGCATGTACTGATCCGATATGTAAAAGTACGAAAGTCCGTTGCACTACGTTGACCTTTTTATTCTTTTTTTTTTTTTTTCATTAGTAGAAATGATAAAAAATGATAATAATAAAAAAAAAAGGTCACGTGAAATTGTTTTATAATATTTGACATTCTTTACACGCTTTTGAAAATAAGAAACAAAAAAAAATAAACCTCTTCATATTCCGATTTCATCGTAATAGGAAATGTGGTGGTGGTGGTGGTGGTGGTGGTGGTGGTTGTAGCTGTGGGTGTTAGTAATAGTAAATTCAATCTACTTTTTTTACAATCTTTTTTTATTTTTATTTTTTATTATGTTCGTTCTGCCACAGTTTTTTTTTTTTTTTTGTTTCTTTCTTGAAATATTTCATTACCTTTAAATAAATATTCTTTCCAACTTTTTGCACATCGATAAAGAGAAAATCACTCTAAAATCCCATTATTATTCAAACACTATCATAGAAAAAAAAAAAATATATATTAATGATAAACTTTATATAAATATATATAAATATTTTATCTTTTTTTTTTTTTTTTTTCTTACTCTCTTTTTCTTTCTCTCTTTTTCTTTTTCATCCCTCTCTTACACCTTAACCTCTTCTTTTTACCCTTTCTTATAAGCATGCATGTTCTTTGATCCAAAGTATCTTACATTAAAGAGAGGGAAAAAAAAAAAAAAAAAAGGGCAAGAAAGAAAGAAATCATAAGGAGTCTCATCAGAAACTATGTCTTCGTTGGATTACTTACTTCGTTCATCTAAATTGGTTAGTCCAAATAAAATTTATGCCACTATACCAAATAAAAATGACAAAACAGTTGCCAACATTACTCCCGGCATTATAAAACTATTAGAAAATCAAGATCCATTCAGTAGCGTCATTGATTCTATAGAACAAAAATGTATTACTACTATTTTTACAAACCAAACAGTTTTGGCTCAGAGTGTTCATCATTTATACAACTTGAAAGGCTATCCTATTGTCTTGAATATTGACTTAAATCTTCACGATTATACCATTATTCCATCTTTGAAAGATCTAAATTATACCACGTTTATTTCCACCACTACTGAAAAATTGATTGAAAACAATAGTCTCGCTTATGAAATAGCTGCTAAATATAACAACCCGGTTTTACACTTTATAGATTCTTCTGTTTCTGTTACCAAATTACAGACCACTAGTGTTGACTTACCCCCCCTTAGCTTGGATCATTATTTCGAGGAACAAGATGAAGAAGATATTACGGAACTAGGACCATTGACTTTACCCAATGTAGAATTGACGATTTCCTCCGCTAATGCATCTACTCTAATTGTAAATTTGTCTCCTTATGGATCCGAATTTATTGATGCCTTACCTTCAAATGCAGTGTTAGCCAATATTTCTGTTTACAGGCCATGGGATAATAAACAATTTTTTGATTTGATTCCCTCAAGCGTTACCAAAATTGTTATTGTCCAAAGATCTAATCTGGTGTCTAATACTAAAACTTTCGAGCCTATCTTGCTAGACTTTTTCCAAGATTTTAATGCTCTAATTTCAAGAGGTATTGATCAGATTTTAGTAACTAATGTCGGTGAGTTGTCAAAAACGAATATTCCAAATGTCTTGAAACAGATTGTTGACAACGTGAACTCGGAAAAAACGGGAACCCCACCAAACCAATCATTATACATAGGTACGCCGTATTCCGTAGATCAATCTCAAAAAAATGTTGATTTAGTTAATAAAGTGTTTTCACTAGAACAAGCCTACTACAAAGTTTTGAGACAGTTATTTTCAGGTGATAACTTGAATATTTTGAATCAATATGATTCTGCAGATGCTAATATTTCTTCCCCTGAGTTTGGTTTTGGTAAATTTTTGAAAATTCAACAGGATCGTGATTTGTTAATCGATTTAGCCAAAACTTTATTGAATCCAACTTTATTTTCGAATCCAAAAATTATAGACTTGTTATCTAAATGGATCCAACTTAATGTCGAAGGTAAATCGGGTGAACCAGACCTAGTCGAAGCCAATAGATTAAGTGACGAATTGTATGAATTATTGGTTGCCGATTCTGATTCTAAAGGTGCCTCTCAAATCTTAAACTTTATCAACTTTGATAAAAAAACATTATTTTTCGAATCTACTTGGCTAATTGGTTCTGATGCCTGGTCCTATGACATTGGAGCTTCTGGGGTTCATCACGTCTTGACCTCAAAGAAAAATATTAATGTTTTAATCATTGATTCTGAGCCTGTTAATAATGATAATTCTATCAATAATAAGAAATTAAGGAAAAAGGATATTGGTTTATATGCCATGAATTATCACAATGTGTATGTTGCATCTGTTGCTGTCTATTCTAGTTATACCCAGTTATTGTCTTCCTTTATCGAGGCCTCTCAGTTTAATGGGCCCTCTATTGTTTTAGCTTATTTGCCCTACACTGATGAAAACGATAGTCCTTTGGAAGTCTTAAAAGAAACTAAGAAAGCCGTAGAGACTGGTTACTGGCCATTATATAGATATAATCCATCAACTGCTGGGAATCCAGAAGACGTTTTTAAGTTAGACTCTTCTGTTATTAGAAAGGCTCTACAGGATTTCTTGGATCGTGAAAACAAATTGACATTATTGGCTAATGAATCGCCTGACTTGGCTAGAAGTTTGGAAAAATCGGCTAGTGATGTGATTGTTGCTAAACAAACAAGAAGAGCTGAAGCAGCTTACAATCAACTTTTAGATGGATTATCTGGTCCGCCTTTACACGTCTACTATGCATCAGATGGTGGTAACGCTGCTACTTTAGCCAAGAGATTAGCCAATAGAGCTGCTGCACGTGGTTTGAAATCCACTGTTTTATCCATGGATGATATTGATTTAGAAGAGTTGCCTGGCGAGGAAAACGTCATTTTTATCACTTCTACTGCGGGTCAGGGTGAATTTCCACAAGATGGTAAAGCATTTTGGGATACTCTCAAGAATAGTGGCACTGATTTGGATTTAGCTTCATTAAAATTTTCTGTTTTCGGTTTGGGTGATTCTAAATATTGGCCACGTAAGGAAGATGCCCATTATTACAATAAACCATCCAAAGACTTGTTCAAGAGATTGGAATTATTATCAGCAACACCAATCATTCCATTGGGTTTGGGTGATGACCAAGATGCTGATGGCTTCCAAACTGGGTATGCTGAATGGGAAAAACAATTATGGGATGCTTTAGGTGTGTCTAATATTGCTGTTCCAGATGAACCTAAACCAATTACAAATGAGGATATGAAACTTGCTTCCAACTTTTTAAGAGGTACCATTGTAGAAGGTTTGGCTGACGAGTCAACTGGCGCCATTTCTGCTTCCGATCAACAATTGACTAAATTTCATGGTATTTATATGCAAGATGATCGTGACGTTAGGGATGTTAGAAAAGCACAAGGTTTAGAGCCTTATTATATTTTTATGAGTAGAATTAGATTACCTGGTGGGAAGGCCACCCCAGACCAATGGCTAATTTTAGACAGATTGGCAGATGAAGTTGGCAATGGCACTGTTAAACTAACTACTAGAGCCACATTCCAACTACATGGTATTGTTAAGAAAAATTTAAAGCATTCCATTAGAGCCATGAATTCGACATTGATGGACACTTTAGCTGCTTGTGGTGATGTAAATAGAAATGTCATGCTTTCTGCTTTACCAGTCAATGCTAAAGTTTATGCCCAAGTTTCTGAAATTGGTTATAAGATTTCAGAATATTTATTGCCTCAAACTACTGCTTACCATGAAATTTGGTTGAAGGGCCCAGATCCAAAAGATTATGATCCTTCATGGCCATCTATTTTCCAAAATAGAAAAGACGGTCCAAAGAAAACATTGGTTGGAGGTAACGCTTTAGTTGATGTTGAACCTTTGTATGGACCAACATATTTACCAAGAAAATTCAAGATTAATATTGCTGTTCCGCCCTTTAATGATGTCGATGTTTTTTCTATTGATCTTGGTTTGATTGCAATTGTTGATCAAGCTACCCAATTGGTGAAGGGCTACAATATGTACGTTGGTGGTGGTATGGGTACCACGCATAACAACAAAAAAACGTACCCAAGAACAGGTTCTTCCTTTGGTTTTGTTGAGCCGGATGATGTCCCAAGAGCTATTGAATGTGTGATGATTGTCCAAAGAGATCATGGTGATCGTAGTAATCGTAAACATGCCCGTTTAAAATACACCATTGACGATATGGGTGTTGAAATTTACAAACAAAAAGTTGAAGAACTTTGGGGCAAAAAATTTGGTCCAGAACAATCTTACAAATTCAAATCCAATATTGATTACTTTGGTTGGGTTAAAGACGAAACTGGTTTAAACCATTATACTTGCTATATCGAAAACGGGAGAGTTGAAGACACACCGGATTATCCACAAAAAACTGGATTGAAGAAAATTGCACTATATATGAAAAATAACAATGTTGGTCATTTCAGATTAACCGGTAATCAACATGCGCTAATATCTGGAATTACCGATGAACATTTGCCCTCAATCAAAAATTTGTTGAAAAAGTATAGATTAGATAATACAGACTTATCTGGTATTAGATCATCAAGTAGTAGTTGCGTTGGTTTACCAACTTGTGGTTTAGCTTTTGCAGAAAGTGAAAGATATATTCCAACTCTTGTTGATAAGTTGGAAACTATCCTGGAAGAATATGGGTTGCGCCGTGATAGTATTGTTTTCAGGGTTGTAGGTTGTGGTAACGGTTGTGCTCGTCCCTTCCTTGCAGAAGTTGCTTTAGTTGGTAAAGCACCAGAAACTTATAATTTGTTATTAGGGGGTGGTTACTGTGGTGAAAGATTAAACAAGTTATTTAGATCTTCTATTAAAGAAGATGAAATATTGGCTACTCTAAAACCATTATTTAAAAGATGGGCCTTGGAAAGACAAGAAGGTGAACATTTTGGTGATTTTTGTATTAGGGCGGGTATTATAAAGCCTACTCTAGAAGGTAAGTATTTCCACGACGATGTAGATGAAGCTGCTTTGTAGATTTACTTTTGATTTTATTTATTTATGTGGCTATTTATTTATGTGGTTATTTATTTATTTATTTATTTATTTATTTATGTATTTATTTATTTATGTATATTTTTATTTATTGTATCTGTTTCAATGCTATACTGTGTTGGTTATCCTGCAGATTAAAAAATTCATTTGTACTTGAACTAAAATCATTTTACACGCTTCTTGCTACTGGTCCGGTTGCTTCCGCTTTTAATACCTCTCGGATAGTTAAATTATTAGCGTTACCAGAACTGTTATTACCATTTGTTTTCAATTGCCTTTTAATTGCATCCAACTCATCCAAAGAAGTTTGTAAAAGATGTTGCATATTTTTGACATCTGAATTATACTTGGAGGTTAATTTTTCAATTATTTTTCTTTTAAGTTGTTCTTTTTCTGATGTTTCATCTTTTTGATTTAGAACACTACTATTTAAATGTTCTTCCTTTGTCATTTATAAGTGATCGGATTCTTAATTGATTATGTATTTATACAATCTTTAAGTTGAGCATTATTTTTTTTTTTTTTTTTTTTTTTTTATTTTTTTATTTTATTTTCTTTTAGGATAACTTAATCGTATTTATTTTTTCCTTTTGTAAAATAAAACTTATATATAATTCCGGTTTTAAAAATATACAATAATAATCTTATCACTGCTATCCGAGATCTATTCGGAATTATTCTTTTATTTTTTTTTTTTTTCAAGATTTTTTTTTTTTTTTTTTTTTTTTTGAGTTTTTTCTTGGTTAAACAAAAAATTTAAAAAAAAAAAAGGTGTTTTTGCCACCTTTAAAATATTTTGTTTCATATAAGCCTATAAATAACAATTACGTAAAGAAAGAATAAAACAATCAAAAAAGAGAAGAAATAAAAGAATTAGCAAAAAATGGTTTTAGAAGCTACTGTTTTAATTCTTGATAATTCTGAATACTCAAGAAACGGCGATTTTGCACCTACAAGATATGAGGCACAGTTGGATGCCATTAGTTACATTTTTAGAGCTAAAAGAAATAGTAACCCAGAAAATACCTTAGCATTAATTTCATTGGCCGGTGATAATCCTCAAGTTTTATCTACTTTTACTTCAGAGCATGGTAAAATATTGTCAGGCCTAAATGAGACTAGTATAGAGGGTGAAATACATGTTGCGACCGCCCTTCAAATTGCTTCTCTAACTTTAAAACATCGTCAAAACAAAAATCAACACCAAAGAATCATATTATTCCTTTGTTCTCCAGTTATGAAGGAAAGTAGGGAGGATTTGATCAAATTGGCCAAAAAATTAAAAAAAAACAGTATCGCCGTTGATATAGTAAATTTCGGTGAAACTACTACCAATACTTCTTTATTAGAGGAATTCAATGAGGCTGTTAATAACACTAATTCTTCTGAAGATAAAAGCACTTTGCTCACGTTGGCACCAGGACCTAAATTATTATACGAACATATAGCTTCTTCTCCTATTATATTAGAAGATAGTTCCAACAGTAATGCAGATGGTATGACCATGGGTGGTGGTGGTGGTGGTGATGATTTTATGGATTTTGGCGTAGATCCAAGTGTAGATCCAGAATTAGCCATGGCATTACGTATGTCTATGGAGGAAGAACAGGCACGACAAGAAAGATTAAGACAGCAGCAACAACAAGAACAACAAGAAGAACCAAAGGAAGAACAAGGTAAAGATACAAAAAATTTATGATATATTAGTAACTTTTTTTTTTTTTCTTCTTCTTTCTCTTTTCTTTTCCCAATTTATTCAGTTTCTTTTAAATATTTATCTTTTATTATTAATATATATATATTATTATTATCTCTCAACTTTATTAATAGATAAATAATCAATAGTAATTTATAAAGATTTGATTTTAAATTAATGTTCATTATTTTAGACTGTTATTTGTGTTTTGCATTTTCTTTTTGTTTATATTTCAGTGTATAATATCAAGTTTTTAGTTTACTACGTCATTTTTCCGCGAAAATAAAATTAATTATTTGTAAAATAAACATAGTTTTATGTACACAAAAACACACATAATAAAACCTTCCTTTGCTTGAAAAATTTGGTCAATTTACCACCAAAAACGTACTAGATAACTTTGCTATATGTCGTGTACTTAACTATATATATTATAGCATCATTTTTATTCAATGACAGAAGATTAACCACCAACTCCAAATATAGTAAATGAATTTACCAAAACAAAGGATAGTCAACTCTAATAATTCAATCGCTGACAGAATAAATAATGTATTACCAGATAACTCGGACAAAAAAACTGGATCCTATAATCATAAAAGTAAACAACCTTTGCTTTTTTTGAATGGGAAAAGTCCATATATAAAAAATATAACTTTAACTAAGGCTCATTTTTTAGATAGTTATTCTAAGGCAAAGTGGAATTTATCTGAAGTTCCTTGTCCAGCAAGTTTCCAAGAAGCCAACATGATGGTTCCACCTGAAAGTTACCATGAAGAACAAAGATTAAAAACAGTAAGATTATACATGGACAAAATACAATGGAAGGATAATAACTTTTTTAATAAAATTTTAGTCAAGACAATTAAACATTTTTTAGTTTCTGGCGCTTCAGTATCCCTAGTTGCACAAAAAGCCCAAATTATTAAACACAAAATCGGCTTAAATAATACTGAATGTGCTAGAGAAATATCTCTTGATGCACATACTATTTTATCAAAAGGATCCTTTGTTATTTCAAATACTGCGTCCGATTGGAGGACGAAGGGCAACCCCTGCGTCAAGGGCTATCCATTTATTAAATTTTATGCAGGCATTCCTCTAGTGACTTCATTTGGGCACGTGATCGGAGTTTTGGCTATTTTTGACCAAAAACCTCATCCAGAATTAACAAAGGATAACGTTGGATATTTAACAATGCAAGCCAAAAAAATTATGACGCATTTATTAGACAATAATCGGAGCAAATTAGATGGTAAAAAAATAGAGAACGAGGAAGCATTTGGAATGGACAAAGTGCTTGTTGCATCTGATGATAACAACAACAATATGCATGATCTTATACTGCAAATTGGAAGAGCGACTTCCTTTAGAACAACTCTGGACGTAATTTTTGAAAAGGATGGTTCAGGAAGTTCCTATGTTCCTAATAAGCGTTTGAAGCTGGGTAAAACAAACTTGAATTTGAAAAAAATGTCACAACTAGGTTCACAAGAGTTGGCAAACCAGTTGCTTAAATATATTGATTTTAAAATTGCCTCGCACAAATTTTGCCAGTATCTTGCCCAAAAATTTTTTTTCAATTTTGTTTGCGTAGCAGAAATCCGCATTATGCAACCAATGAAAATTAATGAGAAATATCTTCCAAATAATAAATACGCTTTCAATGCAGAAAATTTTGAATATAGAGATAAACTTATTGCAATTGACAACAAAACGATTAAAATTAGACTTCTAGGCTCTGCTGGCATTAATAATGCAGAACAAAAAGTTTTAGACGACAACGGATTATTTTATAGAGCATTTGATTCAGATTTTGGGATTTATTATCTTTCTTCATTGGGTTCAAAAACCAAATTTAAATCAGGACTTTTAATGCCATTTTCAAGAACTGCTAGAACCATAGTGAGAAACAATATTATGTCAAATAAAAAAGATAAAATACACAAAAGTAGAAATAATGACGGAAAATGCGAAAAAGAAAGTAGAGATGAAAGAGGAAATAGTATTGTTAGTGTAATGCTAAAATCAGGTGCCTATATGACTTGTTGTTTTTCATTTCAAGAAGAAAATGCTCCAAGAAGTGACGATGTCATTAGTGACATATTTGGCAATTGCTGTTTATTTAGAAACTTGTATAATGTTCGCTAAGTACGTTAATTTATGAAGCATAGTAACATTACCAGGTACATTTAAACATTTATTGGTAAGCTTGTAATTATTATCTAGTTGTTATTTCTAGCAAAAGGAGAGGATGATCACCAGCACTTTCTGAGGTATTTTTACCGACTTTACTACCAATAAATATATTAATGTACTTTTTACTTTTTTTTTTTTTTTTTTTTTTTCTTTGCTTGCAAAACTGTCCGTGAGTTATTCGGAAGTGACCACTTTAAGTATATAAATATATTTTTGAAAATCCTCCAACTTTTATTTTCTCTTCAAGCGAAAAAAAAATTAAAAAAAAAAAAAAAAAAAACGGAAACCAATACTGACCTTAGTAGACTGTTACTATCCAAAAGCTAAAAAAAAAAACAAACAAACAGAAAAACAGCAAAAAAGAAATGAACAATAAAGATTACATTAGAGCTCAAATACTAAATAATAACTCTAATATAAATAGTGTTACTCCATCTAATGGTTCAATACAGTTTTCTCTCAATAAAAAAGGCGGTAACGACTTCAAGAATAATACTACCCCCATAAACCAAGGCACATTACTGATAAAAGATAATACTTTAACAATAGGCTCCAATTCTATTAGAAATGACAGTAACAATAAAAATGGACTTAGAATAAATAATAGACGATATCAGTTGAATACCTCGGGAATTAAATCAAAATTCCAAACCAATAAGAGAAGCAATATTACCAATCAAAAGATTACTGATAACACCACTGAGAAATTTATGTCTTCTAACATAGGATTTAATGTTACAAAGAATATTAATAACTTAACAAAGGTACCGCAAGATGGATATAATGCAGTGAAAATTAAAAAAAAGTCCTATCCATTTGAGCTATATTTCCACGATAACAGATCATCTAAAGAACCATTTTTAATAGATATTTCTCAGCTACCCGGTGCTAAAGAAGGGGACTTAGCAGAACTGAAAACATACCACTCAAATTTATTATCCAATCAACCATCATCAACTTCTGTTTCAGGAAATTTTAAGCCCAGGAAAATGCACCATAAAGTTGAAGATAAAAAGTTGTACTTTATTGTAAAAGATTTCAATAACAATGGCACCGCTACTAATGAAAGGAAAAATAGCGTCCATGGCATCAATATTAAAAGTAACAACAGCATCAATAATACCACTGTTACTGGTAACAATAGCATATCGTTAAATAGAAGAACAAATAACCCAGCAGTATCTATAGCAACTGGGGAATTACAAAAAAAATTGGACCTACCAATTAAATCACGTGTTTGGATAAAATTGAAAAACAAAGAAACAACCCAGGCAGATCTAATAGAGTTGAATGTTAAGGATTGTCTTGTTAACAGAGGGGATATGTGGTTAATTTCCAACTCAATGGTTGACACCTGTGTTTACAGTGGACAAAAACTAACTTTTATAGACTCACTTCGGTTGGCGGCTACAGGCATATATAAAAATGGTAAAAAAATTCTATCCGGGTATGTGGGAGACAAGACCAAAATTATTATTAGATCAGAGAGCGCAAAATTCACTTTCATTATTCAAATAACTGAGGAGATGTGGCATTTTGAACAAAATGGGGAAATTGTTTTCCACCAAGTGGTCAACTCTTTGTTTCCTATGATTTTCAAAAAATGGAAAAAAATCGATACACATCATAGTATCACTATTATTCTTTCAGCAAATGTGGATTTATCTAACACGGATTTTAGAAGTTTAAAGCCAGGTGAACGACAAAAAAATTCAAAAGATTATTATCGTATTGTGGCGGATCAAGTTAGTATTGCCCACTGGGATAAAATCATGGAAACTCTAAGAATCGAGTTCATGAGATTTTCTAAAGATTTGCTAAACGTTGTTAAACCAGACGGTACATCTAAAATTCAAGGAAGACTAAGCCAAACAGTTAAAACCAATATATTGGAATCTGTAAATCTTGCTTCTTGTTTACTTTTAGACCCATTCAGACAAATAGACTTAAGACATACTACCACACACCTAATAATTATTAGTCCGGGTACAGGGTTATTTGACGTGGATTATGATTTGTTGCAATTAACATCAAAGAAGTTGTTGTCACTTGAGTTTACAATGGACATTATTTGTCTAACCCAACCACCACTCCATATTGTACCTTTATTTAGATATTTGGATTATTCGGGCGAGTTACACCATTGTATCCCAATATGGTTAAGCATTTCATTTTGGAGTGAAGTTTTAAAAAAGTACGGAAAATGGCATCCGAGGTGTAAGATTTATGATATCCAAATGATGGGTGTTACTGAAAACGAGCTTAAGGAAGAGATTACCATCAGCCCGCTAGTTCCATTTTCCAGTGTCAAATCATTAAATGAGTTTATTCATCAATATGAAAAAAATGTTTTCACTGACCATTTATGTTTGGATAAAAAAAACAGAAATACATCTTTTTCATCTGATTTTCTGGAAACCTTTAATAATACCCATAGAATTAAGGAAGCAACTACTAATGGAGGGTGCAATTTTTTATGGCGGGAGCCCAAATCATCTGCCCCTGTTTTGAACGAGGTTGATACTTCTCAAATTTTTGCAGATATTCATACAGTTAGCGAAGCGCAGTATGAGGATACAGATACTCGTTTAAAACCTAAAATTTCAAAAGATTGTCCCTCCCTAGCAACAGATTCATTAAAGTCTGCTTACAAAAATCAAAGTTACATGACATCTTTGACTCACAAAGTTGCTTCGAAAATATTGCCTGAATTTTTTTATCCCACAAATACTACGAAAAATCTGCCTGAAAAATTAACCAAAGGGACCGATAACCTTTCTTTAAATGTACATAAAGATAGTTTAGGTGAATATGATAACAACAGGGAATCTTTAAAAAAAAACTTTTCGTCGTTTAGTGGCAGGTCTTTGCTACATGATGCGGAATCTGTTGCGGAGTCAGGTGCTTCTAGAAGTAATTCTCTGATACAAGACAAACTAACAGTGACAAAAAACCAGAAGAGGGTTCGGAAAATCACTGAAAATGATACATGTATTGAGATTGATAATGCTTCAATTCCATTTGATGAAGAACTGGCAGTTTCTTTAATACCGGCCAGGTGGAAAGATGTCTATCCTAAATTTGTACCTAAAAGTTATAGCAAATGGAAATCGTTCTCAACTCCGGCGGATTTGCCGGTTACGACATCCTTAATGCCAACCACCTCAGAATTCGAAGAATTATATGAATTGCGGAACCATTCGGTCACTTTAAACCCGGATCAAGAGATTTTAACCCCAACACCACTAGAACTTTTGAAAAAAATGATTTATGTCCGAATTCTATGCGGATTTCAAGTTTGCAAGGGGATTAAGACCCTCAAGATAGAAGCTTTGCAAGATTTAGCCAATCCAAACGTAAGTGCCGTTCTCAACGATGATGATTATATTGGTAAGAAATTTTATTTGCTTCTTGAAGATGAGATTCATAGATTATGTTGTGATGATACTGGTGTCATAAACATTCAAAGATACATAAGGAAAAAAACATTAAATACATTGGATAGATTAGGGAGTTACACATCGATGATTAAAACAAGATACGAAAACAGTTACCGAGCCATAAGCATCGACCCAATTAATTCTAAAAGAGAGAAAATGAATTGGAACCAAGTGGATCAGATATTAGCAGGATATGAAGATTCAGTTTTAGATAAAAACAAAAAAATGTTTAGGTCAAAATTTGTTATATTACCGGCATCTGTGCCTGCAAACACTTTTGGAATTTCTAGCAATGCAAAAAATGAAAAACTTACAGAAGAAGAACTTAGATTAGAAGGACTTACCAAACTGATTGCTGCTATACACAGATCTAGATTGAGATCTGATGAGGAAAGAAAGAATAAAAACTTGAGAAAAGAAGAAATATTGCCAGAAATATACTTTTACACGGGTCCTTTATTCCAGTTTATAAGTGGTCAAGCAGAGTTGTTCAAAAACAACATGAAAGATTTAATAGTTTATGATGATTCTGACTCTTTTAACAAAAATACAAGCATTGATGTAATTTCCTATGAATTGCAGCATGGTAAAGATCATTTGACTATGGTGAATAGAATTTGGCATTGGAAAAAGCATAAAAATTGTTTCGTTGGGTCTGCTCTTGTCAATTGGTTATTGGAGCATTTCACAGATATTGAAACACGAGAGGAGGCAGTTCTGTACGGACAAGAGCTAATGAACAAGGGGTTATTTGTGCATGTTTTAGATCGCCATGGCTTTTTGGATGGCCATTACTTTTATCAAATTTCGCCAAGCTTTGTTTGTGACGCTAGAGACGATACTATTACCACCGCCACCACCACCACCAATACTACTACTACCACGGCTAATAACAACAACAACAATAATGCAGATTCTCCATTAACGTTATCTCAACATAGTTTAACAAGAAATAGAGATCGTTCAATTAGTATGAAGTCTGTAAACAGTAGCAAGTTTACGGCCGCCTTAAATATAATGACTTCTATTAAATCGCCTAGATATCATAATTCAGATGAAACTATTCTCTCACCTGATATAAATGAAGATATAATAACTCCTGAGCCAAAACCTAACATTGTTTTAAGTTCTTCAGTGTACTTAGACCTAGATCCTTCCGGTCAATCTTCCAAAAAAGAAATATGCACAGTCCATTTTGATCGAGTCCATAACCCAGAACATTGTTATCATATTAGACTTGAATGGTTAACTGTTTCACCAAAGCTTATAGATAATTTGATTAATAGTTGGTCAAGGTTGTGTGAAAGATACGGTTTGAAATTAGTTGAAATACCTTGGATAGAATTGTGCGCTATACCTTCACAAAATCCATTTCACTCTTTTGTTGATATCAAATTGGCTTTAAACCCGTGGTTTGACGAACATTTTAATAAGGATGCTATTTTATCAGAGAATAAGTTTTATTATCATATTTATTTACTAGGAATTTCTGGGTTTTTATTGGACAATAGGGCGTCTGCCTTTTTTCACGATAATGCACCATACGAAATAATGTATTCATGGGGTAAACCTCAATTTCGATTGGCTCAATATGTTCACAACACAGGTGCTTATATTGCTGAAATTAGAGAAAATGGAGATTTGTTTCTTGCACCAAACAATATTCATCTTTCTAGAGTCAATGTTAACAATTCGATTGGAAACTTCCAAGGATCTACTTCTTCAGCAAAGTACTTTATTGATTCACAAAAAATTATGTTAGATTTCAAGAAAACGTGCTTAAATTATGATAAACTTTTACAGATTTTTACAGACGCCAAGAAGCAATTGGCTAACCAGCAAGAACTTTAATTAGTTGTTTGAGAGAAATAACGAAGCGACAGCTATTGCGTTGCGATAGTATATGTTACTATGTTTATTGCTATTATTATTATTTTAAAAAAAAAAAAAAAAAAAATACGTTTTTCTATATAAGTAAACAAAAAACTATTTTTTTTTTTATTTATTTTTTATTTTTTATTTTTTATTTTTTTCTATACTCTTTCGGCGATCTTAATAACATCAGATAACACACCAGCAGCAGTAACTTCAGAACCGGCACCAGCACCTTGAATAACAACAGGGTTAGTATAACGTTTAGTTTTTATGGAAATAACGTTATCAGAGCCTTTTAAAGAAGCAAATGGGTGTGAAAAGTCGTATTTAGCAATACCAACGGAAACGGTTTTGCTTGGAATATCTACTTGACCAATAAATCTTAAAACCTTGTTTTCTAAAGCAGCTTCCTCCTTTAATTTTTTCAACTCAAAATCGTATTCAGGCAACTTTTCCAAAAACTCTGCAGAAGTAGAAACAGTTTCCAATGGTTTTGGAATTAAAGATTGAACTGGGAAAGAAGATGGTGATTCAACTTCCAAACCAGCGATTCTAGCCAAGATAGTAACTTTTCTGGCAACATCTAAACCATTCAAGTCATCTCTTGGATCAGGTTCAGTATAACCCAATTTTTTGGCAACTTTAACGACGTCGGAAAAGTTGACAGTATTTGGTTTGACCGTAGAAAACTCGTTAAAGATATAAGACAAAGTACCTGAAAAAATACCCTCAATTTTTTCAACTTTATCACCGGTTTGAATTATTTCTTTCAAAAAATTGACAATTGGCAAACCAGCACCAACAGTAGCTTCATGATAAACCAAACCATCAGTTGGTCTAAAAGTAAAAATCTCTTTCCACAAGGAAAGATTTGAAGAAAAGGCTTTTTTATTTGGTGTGGCAATGGAAATACCACTGGAAACAAATTTTGGATAACTTTTAGCCAAATTTTCGTTTGAGGTATTATCAACCAAAATAGCTGGCAAAGGAGATTTTTTTAAAAATTCCAATAGTTCCTCGGTGGATAAACCTGAAGAGGCAGAACTTTCAATAGCAGATCTCCAAGTAGAAGCGGTTATTTCTAGGGGTTTGTAATCTTTAGAAATTAAAGAGGAACCTAATTGACAAATAGCAATGATATTGTAGGTGATGTTAGACTTCATGGATAGAATTTGATCCAAGAAGGCAGCACCAACAACACCAGTACCAACAATAGCGACGTTAACAGTTTTAAAAGACATTTCTCAAAGTTATACTTTTCTTTTTCGTAAAGAAGTTTTTAATTTTATTTTGTTTAATCTTTATTATATATATATATATATATATACATTATTAGTATGTAGATAATAATAGAAGGTTAAAAAAAAAAGACAATTGAGTCGAAGTATTTATATATAATTATAAAAAAAAAACTTTTTTTTTTTTTTTTTTTCCTAATATTTTGACTCGATAAATCGTTGTCAATTCGAAAGAAAAAAAAAAAAAAAAAAAAAAAATAATTCACGAAAAAGGTTTTGACAACAATACCCAAAAATAATGTCACGTGAAAATGCAAAGGGCTACTCGTTAAAATATACTTTAAAAAAGTATATATAAAGTCGTCAAAAAGAAATCACTCTATCCTTCCTTTTTTATTCAGCAAATCATTTATTTTCACCACCAACGGGTTTATTCTATCAAATATATCCTTTTTACTCACTCTCTTCCGATTACCAATACTGCCATGGCCTTCAGATTGTTGTGTTTCACTTGCTTGCAAAATAGAATCCTCCAATTCTTGGTTTTGTACTAGAACAAGCCCATAAAAATATTTAATATATAGTCCAATACATATCCCATCAAATATAATCGTCCCCTTTTTTAAATTTACAGATTCTAAAAAGACTTCTAATAGTTGTGCATCATATATTTTTATATCAAAATCTTCGTAAACTTTTTGTGAAATTACATTAAAAACCTTAAAATTGACCGTTGGCAACCATTGCTCAACATATTCCTTATCATTTATTTGATAAGTAGATTGAACACATTGACAATATAGCCTTGATGCCTTTTCTTGAACTGCATTCATGTTTAACATTCCCGATCCAAATTTTTTTATTTTTTTCAACACTTGAGAGATTCCCTTAATATCGTTTTTACAAAATAAAAGTTCAATGTAAAAAACAATGTATTCGGTCGTATACACAAAGTGTTTACCAGGCCTTTCGAAATCTGGTTTCCAAATGGTCACTAAATTCTTGTTCACATTCTTTGCGTTTACCAACTCTTCCAACTGGGTTAAAGCTTTGTCCAACTGAGATAAATCTTCGAATAAAATTTTAGCAATTTTATATTTTGGTCTATGATACCACTTTTTTTTGTCCAAATGAATAATAACTTGTAATAACTCAATACACTTTTCATAAAAAACTTCTTTTGTATCTTCATTGCCTTTCCAAAACTCATCTCCCTTTTGGAACACAAAATTGTCCTCAGATAAATAGGCCAATGCAGTTTCTATTGATATTTCCTCTCTCTTAACCAACTTGTAACAGCAGACAATTAAAAAGTAATGCGGTTCTAATATGTGCTCATTTTTCTGTGTCTTAATATCCCAAGATAGTCTGCACGACCGTAACAATTGCTCTTTATATTCGTCAAATACAGCACCAAATTTGAAATTTGCTTTGGCAAAATGGTATGGGATTTCCCACAACAAATTGCCCTTCATCTGTGGCGTTGCCAAAAGTGTTTTATTTGCCATTTCATAGGACAGAATTATACCTTTTTTAATGTTGTAATCCGAGATTAGTTGGTTTTCACTTGGCCCATTCACATATACATGACCTTCTTCATCCATAAATAATGCTTTCATAGTTTCACGCTTAAAGCACAAACCTTCCATGGGTTTTAAATAACCCATAGTTAAACTAGAACCCAAGGCTTCTAGCATTTCACAGAGTAAGAATAGATTCTCTTTATTTGCTCCTATAATAGCATTAGGCATTTTTTGTAGACACAAACTGATAGCCATCATATAACATAAAATAGAATACCTCTGAAATTTCGAAATACTTTTTTTCTTTTCAAAAACAATTAATTTATCTGATGTCCATGTCATATCGTCATCAACGATATAATTGTAACACTTTGCCAATAAAAACCATGATTCAAATTTTCCGCTATCAAAAATTATATCTGATTTTAAATGCATGATAACTGTGTCCAACTCTGATGGTCGAGCTTGCATGCTTTTCTTTCTTATTTTATATATATTGAGCTGTTGTACAGCAAATACAAAAAAAACATTCGATTTAATGTAATCTTGATATGGATCCTCAGCATATATTATACCAATATCTAATTTTCCATTAAGTGCCGCTCTTAGCAAATCCACAGTTATTGGGCTCTCTAAATATTTTTTAAAATAACAATTGTTTCTGGATATGATATAGTTGGATTCATAATTGGGTTGTCCAATAACCTCCAAAATCATGTCTAAAGACTGTTTAGAACTTGCTTTGTTTAATGGGCCAAACATTGGATTCAAGTCTCCATATTGGTATCTTACGATAAACCGAGCCAATGCCAAGGCATTTTTTTTGGACATAACAGATTTTTTAGTATTATGTAACTCAATTTGAGAATGTTCGGAATTGGTAATATGGACATGGTACCTGCAGTATAAAACTTGGTGAAGATAATCGAATGTAATTTCTGAGTGGAAAGTATATATAATTTTCTCATTGAGCTGTAAAAATAATCCTGAATCACAAAAACCAAACGAATAGATCAGTTGGTGAAAATTGCTAAAAAATTCGCAGACTAGAGGTTCTAAATCGGAAACATGTTTATAGATACAACATTGATAATAGCAGTAACTTAGAATGGCTGCAATGTTGGCGAACAATTCTTTTAAAATCTGAGAAGATTTTTCAGCTTTCTTGAAAAAAGAGTGCATACTAGAGTCTTTGAGGCACATCATTTCATAATGAATAATAGAATAGAAGAAACGGAAAGCTTCAACCAAAAATAGCAAATTCGTACAACAAGTATCCAACTCTAAAACAACTAAAGGTGCGTCTAATAAAATTTGTGTATAGTATTTTGTAAATCTGCCAAGATTGTTTAATGTTACTATCAAAACTGTACGCCTTTGTGATGGACTCATAGCTTTGTATCTATCAGACTTAATATTTCCAAAAATTTCTGCTAAAAGTTTAAAGTAACTGTGTTCAGCATCTTTAGCATTACCTTTTGTTATTAAATAATGGAATATGATATCCCATATTTGAAGCTTAAAAATAAACGGACATTTCTCAATAAAATTATAAAGAACTATTTCCTCAGAATTCAAATTTTCTTTGTTGCCGGTTGTATTCAAAATCTTTAGTAAAGAGTTCAACTTCTCAGCTCGATTTAGATTCTCTGGGTCGCGAAATTTCTTGAGAATATTTATTTTAGATATCTCATTTTCAATATTAACGGTCGTTAAACTGGGTATGTACCTATAATTACAATTAGCCGATATTTCTTCAGCTTTCAATTTTTTTTTTATGCTTTCCAAACTTTTAATCATCTGTATGTCGTTTGCTTGATCAAATGCCTGACAAAAGTATAACATTGCCCATTGATACCGGGATATACTTGTATGTTGCCGTAAAAAATTGTCCCATCTCTCAATCTTATTCGAAATAAAAGTTAAGTTCTCTTCAAGTTCATTTTTCTTTTGGTCTGGATAGCTATTTTTTAACAATTCTTTTGTCATTCTACAAAACAAATTTACTAATATTTCAATTATAGAAACAGCAAACAAACAGTATTTATTGTCACAGTCGACAATAAGATCAAATAAATCTTCTTCCAAAAGCACAACAGAATATTCTACATATTCATACATATCAGCTGACCAAAGCGTGTCTGTTACAAGACACACAGAACCATGTTTGCTTAGTAATGTAAACAGTAGCTTTATTCTTAGCTGCTGAAAGTGCGGGTGACATTGGTTTACTTCAGAAATAAATTCATCTAAAAGTTGGTCATGTAACACATTCATTGGCGCATTATTAACTTCATCACCAAAAGCACTTGTTCCTAAGATACACACGATTTCTTCAAGCTCATTCGAATTTTGTGTATTGTATTCCGGAGAAGATTGTTTTAATATGTCCACATATTTATTCGACCAATTTGATAAACAATCGTAAAAATCTTTGATGGCCACTGCCATTTCTGATGTTGAGGGAACATTTTCTGACAAAAAAAGGTCCTCCTCAATACCATCAAAGCCCAAAGCTTTCAATGATTTATTAAATTCTGACAAAAATATACGATTCACATTATTTTCTTTCTCAGAACTGTTGTTTCGTTCACGAACTCGTTTGCTAACCCTTTGAACTATTCTTTCTTCTGCAGACCTTTTGTTTGTGTTTTGAACAGAATACTCCTCTTTGTTTGTTACAGCAGATTTGCTATCCTCCTTTTTTACAAGTTCAGGCGTTTTTTGCTTCTTATTTTTGACCAAAATCTTTACTGACTCAATAGATTCGTCAACTTCAGAGTATGAATCATTTACTTTAGTTGGCATAATCGGTAGTTTATTATTTGGAGTCAAAGCTTTAAAACCAATAAAAAGTGAATCCCATGAACTTTCTTCAACAATAATTTCGTAGATGGAAAGTTCCTTGATCATTTTATCATCTTGTGCTTTCATTTCGCTGATTTTTAGCAACAATGGATTTATATTTTCATTAATTTTATAAGTTGAAGTGTTGTTTATGTTATTGTTGGTTTTGTTTTTTAGAAAAAGATTTTCCAAAAAAACGGAAAATACCTCATCCTTAGTCTCTTTTAAGATTTGCTGTTCTTTTGTAATAAATTTTTTCCATTGAGGCAACAATGTTCTTGAATTTGATATGAGGCTATCCCTTGTCAATTCGGTTTCTAGGATCCAACGTTGTAATTTTTTACTTTTAAAGGCTTGAAATAAATCTACCAATAGTTCGGTACATTGATAATCTGGAGTTCCATGTTGCAACGCCTCTAATAGATCAGTGATGCATTTTAAGATATCTTCTACAATATCTTCCGATTGCATGTTTTGGTAATTTTCAGTTAAACACTCATAGTATAAAAAACCTCTGTTTCTATAACATAGATATCTCAACTTGTCTAATGTCGATGAATTGTATAAATAGTAACCAAAATAATTTGGTTTTAAAATCTCCAATTGGAATAGATCTTCAAAAGTAGCTTTAGCCTTTTGATACTCTTTATCTTTGTAGAAATTTAAAGCAGTGTCATAGATCCTAAAACCTTGCTCAACTTGAAGTTCTCTAGTATGTTCCTCTTGTTCTTGGACTGTATTATTTCCGGTACCAACCTCATCTTCTAAATTTAATGCCTTGAATAAAGACATTTTGTTGTGCAACTGTGAGCTGTTTTAGTAGATTGTATTTTTGTAATTTATTATAGTTTTTTTTTTTTTTTTTTTTTTATTTTTTATTTTATTTTTTTTTTTTACTTTCAACTTTTAACTTTTAACTTTTAACTTTTAGACGCAGATATATATAGCAAAATAAGCGATCCATGGAATAAACACCAACCTTGTAAAAGTATCAACAACCTGCGGGCCACCATGGCATATTTGGCTGAATACCTTCCTAGAATTGGAATTGTACAAATTTCTTTCACAGATAATTACGAACTTGATCATATAACTGAAAAACAAGTTTTAATGAAAAATGGCGAAACGTTTAATTTACCTCATCAAGTAATTTTGGATCCCGGCAATGATGCTACCTCCAAAAATGTAAAAAGCTTGGTGAATGAAAAGGTAATTTCAATTAGATGTAAAGCTGTTGGAGGGGCAAGATTGAAAAGCTCTGCAAATCACTCGACTTTGTGTTTTTACGAAAAATGGAACAGTATAGAGTTGAAAAAGCTCCATGGCTTCTTTTTAGTTTGCAACAACTGTCAAGAAAAGGTATTAGATTCCATATATTATGACAAAATATATGATTTACCAAGCGAAAACTGGACAGAATTGATGGATCTATGGCACTGTCACAAACCTGATGAGAATGTCAACTTTTTTTATCAATCTAGTATGAATAACTTAATACCTGCAAACAAAGAACTTTTCATTGGTGAATCCTATTTTTTAATAAATAACTCAAATGCTTGTTTAATAAAAGGCAAACTTATAGAGTGCAAAAAATGTTTTTCGGAGTTAGGTATGCTCAGTGCAAATGGTTATAAATTTAATAAATGGAACTTATGCCTAATTAATAATAGTACCGGTGAATTGTCGTATTTTAGACCTTATGAATTTGTAGTGCAGAATATAATGCAACATGTGAAATCCATGGGAGTTCGAAGATTTAAATTGATAACAAGAGACGGAAAAAGTATTTTTCTATGGTGTTTTGATATTGGTACCACAGTTTTAATTAATAATGAAATCCTAATGGAAAACTGTATTAAGATTTTATACAAAGACGAAGATAGTAGTGAAAAACACGCAGAGGAAGAAATAACGGTTCCAAAAGAGTGTTTTGACGATTTTATGTCGTATTTAATTCTAGTTAACTCGAAATTGCCCGATCCGTCTTTCTTGGGATGGAGACTTAGCTATATTAATTACATATCATGAGCACAGCGCCTCTTCTATATATGGTGCTATTTGTTTTCTGCTAGCTTTGGTGTTTAATTGATTGAACAATCTTACATTCAAAACAGCTGGCACCACATTGCTTACTTTTCTTAATTCCAATTTGTCGGCAAGTTTGTCCTGAATCTGATCCAAAATTTCATTTTTTGATCCCATAATTAAGAATTCCCTCTCATATTGACCCTTTGAATTATTAAAACTGGTCAGAATAATAAAAACATCCAAATGTTTGCCAAATTCAGAACTGGTCTTTTGGAAATCTTCGATCCCAAATTTAGTAAGCAACCATGGGACGGGCTTAACTATTGCTGCAATACCAACATTTAACAATACATTTTTGTTTTTATATTCAAAATTAAATTCTTTGTAGTCTTTTCTCACTATATCATATAATGATAAACCATCCAAATTATCTTTATTTTTTTTAATATCGGTATAGAACTGTTCAATGCCGTAGGTAGGGGGTAAAGTGGCTTTGTAGACTTTCAAAGCTTCAATATCTGGTGTCTCAACTTTAAACTTCATATTAGCTGTATCAATCAAGACAGCAGACAAGCATAATTCAGAAATTGGTTTTAAAGCATCAACATTACCCAACTGTTTGACCCAATAATTTGTGACTAAAGAAGAGCAAGAACCAGCAACTTGGATAATATCTGGCCCATTAAATTTCTTAATATTTTCCCGTGAAATCTTCATGTCTTCGTGGTGGTCTATAATACCAATAACGCTATCAATAATGTCGTTTGCCTGTCCTTGTGGTTTGTTGTGATCAACTAGAATTGCTTCAATATTCACCCCTTTAAAATGTGACTTTAACTGTTGGATATCTTCAATGAAAAACAAATCATTTTCACTGGCAATATTTTCAGTTTTATTTAAAACATAAATGATATCTTTTCTCAATTTTAAGTCTTGTTTTGGTATGTTGATAATAGGTATTATTGGGATTTGAGGATATTTAACATAATTTAAGTAGGCATAAGCTAAAGATGAAACAACGGAATCCAAATCTGCACTTTGGTTACCACAAACAATAGTTAAGGAAGCCCCACTAAAGTCTCTTAAATAAGTGCCTCTTAGAAATTTCAAATAACCTATTAAACTTAGAGTCATATTTATAAAATCTTACTGTTTAAGGTTTTATTTTTTATTAACAGATTAAGAATGAGAAAGAATATTTTACTTGACTGATTAAGTAAATGAATAAATGAATGGAAAAAAGTGAATAAATAAACGAATGAATTAAAAAAAAAAGAGGAAAAGTAAATATTGAGATTACGTAGATAAGATCACATGACAATTAAATAGTGGTGTAAAAAGTCGTAGCAGTCACTTTTTTAAAAATTCTTGGAAATTTTATGAGGTTCTTTTCCATATTTTAAATACAAGAATTTAAAAGCTTATAAAAGGGAGAAAAGCTGACAAATTATCATTTTTTTTATTTTATTTTTATTTAATCCGAAGAAACTGTTAGTTCACTACTGACAACTTTTCAAATGTCTTTACTGAAAATAATATACCAGCCATTGTATAACAATAATGAGTAAAGTAGAGAATAAAAATAATCGACAAGTACTGGTCAGGACACCAGAAGATATTAAAGAAAACTTTACTTATTTGGATATAATCACTAGGGTTGATAACTTTCCTGTTGATTATTTTAAATATACTTCCTTTAATAAACATGTTTATCAGTTAAAAGCACATGATGATACTTTTGAAATGGGGTTTGTTTTACACTTTGTGATCGAACTAATGCAAAAAGAATGCAGTACATTGTTTCATCAAACTTTCGAATTGAATGATTCATCAAGAGTCATTAAATTTAAAAGCCCAAGTTTTTCTGAAAGAAACAAATTGATAATGGAAATTGGTATGGAATTAAGACGTAAAGACTCATTGAATTGTTTAAGGGGATGGAGAAATGAGTTATATGTCGTTTATGATACCAAAAAAAGTCCTTATTTGTTAATCGAACGGGCCTTATCAGGTGTGTTCGGAGTTGTTACCTATGGAATTCATTGTAATGGCTATCTGCGTGATCCTGAGGCGGGTATAAAGTTTTGGATACCTAGAAGGTCAGCTAGTAAAGCAACTTGGCCCTTGATGTATGATAATATTGTAGCTGGGGGATTAGGTTATCCTTTTGGTATCATGGAAACTTTGTATAAAGAATGTGGCGAGGAGGCTAGCTTTTCAAAAGAGATTGTACAAAGTTATAGTAAATCAGTTGGGGTTGTGTCATATTTTGATTATGGCCAAAATATATTAAAAGATAAATATGATTCAGAGGCATCTTTTATCACAGGTGAATTTGAGTATCTTTTTGATATGGAATTGCCGGCTTCTGTAATACCTAAACCTAATGATGAAGAGGTTGATAGCTTTGGATTATACACTTTGCAAGAGACCATTGATTTATTGAAAACCGGAAACTTTAAACCAAATTGTGCTTTGATAACGGTTGAATTTCTAATAAGACATGGTTATATTACTCCCGAAAACGAACCAAACTATGCAAAAATTGTTAACAAGATCCATAGAACCTTACCATTTCCAACTAATTAAATGTATTTTTATTTTTTTTTTTTTTTTTTAAAAAAAAAGAAAAAAAAAAAAATTATTAATAATAAATAGTAATTTTGTACATAATAAACTAAGAAAAACAAATACAAATTGTATATTTTTTTTTTTTTTTCATTTTTCATTCTTTTTCCCACAAAAACATTCATCAGTCATTATTTTGTGAAATGTAATTCAATGTTCAACCATTGTCTTGCCTTAGCTTCAGCTGGAGTTAAGCTAACATTACCATAAACTAAAGGTGAAAAATATATAAAAAAGGCAAATACAGCAAGTGCCAAAATCACAAAAACAAAAGTCAACTTTTTCACTTTGATTGCTGGGTGTTCTTCATATGGTACCTCTGGTAACTCTTCATCCTTTGAGCTATCTAAAGATTTATTATTAGTGAAACCCCATTCAATTAAAGCAGCAGTAAACATAGCAGCAATCATATGTGCTGGTAAATAATGATGTAAAAACTTTTGACGACTCATCAAAAAAAATGGCAAAAAATGGCAGGACCAGCCAATGAATAAAAACATTAATGGACCATAAAGTCTAGCTCTTGGAATTTTGCCCAGAGTATAAACTGAACGGCGTCTGGTGAGGACATCTGCGAGAACAATACCACAGAACAAAGACAATGTAGCAATTTCGGCCCACCAGCCAATGATATTACCAATGAAGTAAATTTGTTTCCTTTCTTGATCTTTATTCCAGAATGAAACACCCGACAAAGAACCTGGCCATGATTGTGGATCAGAGGCAAATGGATGCTCTGAAGTTAAGTGGTTGTTATGGTAGAACATTTTAGTTTGGGCTTCCCACCATTTACGGAAAAAGTTCATTGGCTTTATAGTCTTTTTAATCGAAACATCTCTTTCAGGTGGTATGTTGATTATTTGATCAAAGAACCAAGTATTTTCAGGATCTGTGATTTTTTTATTTCCATTGACTTCCTGTTGGTCGAAACCCCAATCAGGTAATAAAACATCGTTATGTGTCCATAAGGCAACGTTAGTGTCTACGTGAATAACTCTAAATCTTGATGCTTTTGTTCTGATAGGAGTACCTTCTTCATTTTTATTCAATGGTTCTAACCGGAACAAAGTCTCTTGGAAATTCTCGCCATTAGCGCTTTCTGGAGGAACGGTGGTAATTTCCTCATTGGTAGGATACAATGGAGAAGCAACATCGTGTCCCAACAAATATGTGTTAGTGGCAATATGTCTTAGTCTAATTACATCGTTAAATGCAACTGGTTGACCCAGTTTAGCTGGTAGTTCCTTTGTTGGGACGACCTCCCACTCATTGTTTACATCTTCAAAACTATAACCAGTAACTTGTTGACCTTGTGACGAGATACGACCATCCTCATAACGTAATGGGTAATTAGCTAAGTGGGAATGTAAAAACGCATCCGTACTTAAATGTTTAAGAGTAATGACATCAAAATAGTTCAAATCCCTTGAATCCCTTGCTAATGGAGATTCGCCTAGAGTTTCTTGGAATTCTGGGCTCATGAATTCATCACCTGGGCCGGATTTTGTTAATATTGAGAAATGAACATAAAACCAAAACAAGTAGATAATAAATGGAACAACAATCAAAGCGTGTAGTCTAATCAAAAAGTGTTTTGAAAATTCCTTTAAAGTTAAACCAGCTTTAATATCAAACAACTGCCATAAATTAAAAACTATAGCAATACCTATTGTGGCAAAGGTTAGAATACCGACGTATTTAGTGGAAGTAACAAATGATAAAGAAATACCGGTTAAATACAACCACAAGAACCAAGCTTTAGTGAAAGCTTCCCTTAGTTGTTCTTTGTAAAAACGAACAAAACAATAGATTGAACTTGCAATAGAAAAAATCAAAGTTGCATCTAATAAGATTAATCTGGTTTCTGTAACATGAGCGTTATCCACAGCCACTAAAAATGCACCTAACGCGCATGTAATTGCTTTGAAATTCAATTCTTTCAAAGTGTTAAACATAAAGGTCACAGTTAAAGTACCCATAATAGCATTTAATGAACGGTAAGCAATATATGGAGCCGGATTGGTATCGTAACTCATACCAATTTCATCAAATTTGAATTTTCCGTCATAACCCAAAATGTAACCTATAAAGGCAATTAACATCTTGGCAAATGGAGGATGTAAATCAAAAAAATAAGTTCTTTCCAAATAGTAGGAAGCAAATTTACCAAAATGAACTTCATCAAAGACAACTTCTTTGGGATAATTAATCAGGTAAAATCTTGCAATAAAGGCAATTAAGGTGACAATGCCACAATAGAGGTTATAGGTCGATTGAGAATCAGGTGGTGATTGCAACAAATACTTGGTGGCTAAATAATCATAACTGCTTTTTTTCTTTATATATTTATTTTTAGAATCATCGTCAATGTTTATTTGGTTATTTTGGACTGGTTTGGCCGATGGGATAGGGCTTTTTTTACGATGATTAAGACCCATTGTTTTTTATTTTGACAGCTGTATTTTCCCTTTTCGATGTATTTTAATAATGTAAATGGATAAGAAAGAAAATAAAATGAAATATTAAGAACATGTGTGTTATATATTAATATGACAATTAAGTAGAAATGAGATGAACAAAAAAAAAAAAAAAAAAAGACAGAAAATGATTGTATATATATAATTGTCACAATTTATATGAAACTTTTGATATAAATGAAAAAAAAAAAAACAAGTGAATTATTAAATTTAACAGCTTGTCCATTAAAAAAAAAAAAAAATTAAATAAATAGAAAAAAAAAAAAAATAGAAAAAGGAAAAATTCAATTTCCAGAAATTCGGAAAAAATAATCTGTAACTGTCCGAAACAAAAAAATCTTACTCGGAAAAAATAGTGGTCGGAAGCAGTCCGGAAGCCCGATAATTAAAAAAAAAAATGTATTAAGCCATGAAACTGTTTGCTATTTTTATTTCTTTTTCTTTTTTTATTTTCCATAAAAAGAAAAAAAAAATTATTTTGACGAAACATTTTATACAAACAATCTGCAAATAATTAAAGTGGTCTTTTTCGATAGTACTAATAGATAACCAATTAAAAGAGATATTTTTTAAACTACATATACAATTCTATTTGTATTTGAAAGACATATATATATATATATATATATTTATCTAAGGTTCAACAAAAAGGAAAAAAAAAAATATGTTTTCGAGTAGATTGTTTTTTCCCTCCCGCCCCACCAAACTGCCATTAAATACCTTGAGAATTAAAAGATCGTATGCGGTTTCAAGAGTAATTAAAACTGGGTCAAATTCCAATAACACCAACAATAATAGTGCCAAAAACAACGCCCCTACATCAACTTCCACCATAGATAATAACAAAACCGCTCCTTTTACCTCTGCTACAAATGTAACTACTTCCAAAAGTACCGTTTCTGCATTTCCAAATGGGAAGACTTTATACTCAGCACTAAATAGTAAAAGTTTAAATGATTTTAATAACGACTCAATCAATACAACCAAGGAAATAGATTGGACAACTTCATTTCTTGGGTTGGGTTCTAAGCCCTTTAATGATAAGGTACAAGAAGCGTTAGCTGAAGCTTTAACTATTTCAGATATTGAAATTAAACCGGATGGGTTAATTTATTTACCAGAAATTAAATACAGGAGGATTTTAAATAGAGCGTTTGGTGCTGGTGGATGGGGGTTGGTGCCACGTTCAGAAACTGTTATAACACCTAAGTTAGTTACCAGAGAATATGGCCTAATTTGTCACGGCCAATTGGTCAGTGTAGCAAGAGGCGAGCAAGATTATTTTAATGTTGAAGGTATTCCGACTGCGACAGAAGGGTGTAAAAGTAATGCTTTAATGAGATGTTGCAAAGATTTGGGCATTGGTTCTGAATTATGGGATCCTGTTTTTATTAAAAATTTCAAGAAGAAAAATTGTGTAGACAAGTTTGTTGAGCATATTACCACTGGAAGAAAAAAGAAAATTTGGCTAAGGAAAGATAGAGAAGTTGAGTATCCTTTCAAATAATGAATATTAGTTTCCCCTCGTCCCTGATTATCAGCAATATATAATTTTTTTCCTCCAAAATTTTTAGAAAATAGAAATCTATAGGAAAAAAAAAAAAATAAAAAAAAAAAAGGTATCACCTTTAGTTTATTTAAAAATAAAAGGAACAAATATTTAACATAATAAGAAACCGACACTACTAAATATCATATGTATTACAACCACATCGTAAAGAAAATATTGATTATATCTGTATATATTATGAATTTTTAAAGGTCAATAGCAATTGATATATAGTTTTAAAATGTTATTCATTACAAGCGTTTATATTACTACATTGTCAAACATTTGTATATTAAAGCATAGTTATAGCAAGCAAGTTAGTAATTAAAAATTTAATAGTAAACAGAATATATTGATAAAGAATCGTACAAGTGTTCTAGTGGTGTAGTGGAATCACGTTACCTTCACACGGTAAAGGCCCCGAGTTCGAACCTCGGTTGGAACAAGTGATAATTACTTATCAGTAATCAATTTTTTTGCTCCTTTTTCCTCCTCAATTTATTTATTTTTTTTATATAAAAACAAAGGGTGAAAGCGGCATGACTCAGAATTTAGTTGGTTTTTTTTTTTAGTCTTGAGCTTATCATAAGAAAAAAAAAAACATGAAGAATCAAAGAGTATTCTATTAGTCTTAGCAATTAGAGGAAAGAGGAGGAAAAAAAAAAAAAAAAAAAAAGAGAATTGCATTGATCAATGACTACTGGGAAATTCTTATCATTTTTATTAATAATAACAGCTTTATTAAGGGCTACTAACGGGTTACCCGTTCCCTCTAATAACCAATTTTATTATGCATCACAAGGTAACATAAACAGAGACTTGAAAATAGGTGATTTAAATTTTATACACACTACTGATACACATGGTTGGTTAGGTTCTCATCCAAATGAAATTAATTACAATGCAGATTGGGGCGATTTCATCTCTTTTACTGCCAACTTAAAACAGACAATTACAGCCAACAAAACTAGAGATTTTCTTTTAATTGATACTGGCGACAAATATGATGGAAATGGACTAAGCGATGCCTCCCTTCCACATGGGAAATATTCTACTGCAATTTTTAATAAACAAGATTATGATTTGTTGACGTTGGGAAACCACGAATTATATACAGAGAATAATACTATAATGGAATATTATGAAACTGCTAAAAATTCTAAATTTAAAGGTAAATATATTTCTAGCAATGTTGAATTCGTAGACAACAACCTTGATGGGAAATTGGTACCATTTGGCGATAAATATGCCTATTTTCAGACAGAAAATCTGAAGAAAAGAATTTTGGCATTTTCCTTTATCTTTGATTTTCAACGAATTAACAGCAGAGCAAAAGTCACTCCTATTAAGGAAGAAATCACTAAAGAGTGGTTTCAGCAAGTGATCCAGAGGTATGATGAAACACAAGTAGATTTAATTATAGTTTTTGGACATTTGCCCATTACAGATGTTGAAAACAGGGAAATTAACTATTTGCATTCTTTCTTAAGGTCTGTGTATCCTAATATCGTGATTCAATATTTTGGCGGACATTCTCATATTAGAGATTTTGTACAATTTGATGCAAAGAGCACAGGTTTGCAAAGCGGAAGATTTTGCGAAACCGTCGGATTTTTATCCATTACAAACAACTCAAAAGATGATTCTTTTCCTCAGTTCCATAGAAGATATATTGATTTCAATTTAAGGTCATTCAACTATCATTTATCCAACTTGGGTGGTTTAAATATTGAAAACTCAAATGGCGCTGAAGTTTCTGAAGAAATCTCAAAAATAAGAAAGAAACTAAATTTGGACGAGGTTTACGGCTATATTCCACAGAACTATTATATGTATTATGAACCACTAACTTCCAAAAAAAATATTTACAATTTACTAATCAATAAGATATTGCCAACACTTGAGGTAAAGCACCCTACTATTCCACGTTACATTATGATAAACACTGGTGCTATCAGATATGACCTATATAAGGGGGTTTTCACTAAAGATACACAATATATTGTATCACCATTTGGGAACGAATGGAATTATATTAAATTGCCCTCAAAACTAGCATCTAAAATTTCCGACAAAATCAACAAAGGCCCTGTAGTGTTGAATATTCCTGAAGCACATATTTTCGACATCTCAGATGACGGTAAGTGCCCGTTTAGACATAAAAAGGGCCTGGTCAAAGGTTATACCACATACGATAGTTACGGTTGTAAAGGCGATGACACCATACATAATAGCTTAGGTTATTATGAGGTACCAAATGTTATTCAATATACTGATGATACTACTAATGATGATACATTAGTTGATTTTATATTTTACAGTTTTTTAAAGCCAAATATTTTATCAGCAATAAATAATATCAATAAAGACATGAAAGTAACGAGTCATTTTTTTACAGATGATGACTGTTTTTACTATGGGGGGTTGAGTACTCAAGATTTGTTAAGACGTTATTTTGAGCAGTTTTTATAAAAAAATTAAAGAAAAAGAAAACAAATGATTGGAAGAGCTCAAACTATATGTAAGCCACATATACATTCATACTATATGAAGAAAAAGTTATTTACAACCGAACTATTTCTTTTCCACAAATTTTGTATACGCACCACAAATTTACCCGTATTATAGCTATAGCACTGTGTAACAAAGAGAAAAAATTATCTGCCAACTGCAAAAGAGACTAAATAACTTGTGCATAGCTGCCATTTAATTAATTTATTTTTATTTCTAAATATATAAAAGTTATACAAAATAGAAATGCCAAAAACGGGGGGAAAAAAAAAAGAAAAAAAAAACAAACTACACACAATAAAAGTAATAGTATACTATTAGCGAAAAGACATACCTGGAGAATAGAGATTAACTTTCCTTGCTACATATATATCAACAAAAATTAAATAAAAAAATTAAATACTTTTTTTTTAATAAAATGAAGCAATTTATAAACCCTGTTGAGCTCTTCTTCTGTCACGTTCTTCAGCAATGGATAACTTAATACCTTTACCCTTTGGCAAAGAAATGTATGGCTTACCTGGTTCACCAATAACGAAGACATTACCCAATCTGGTAACAAAGGTGTTGTCTAAAGAATCCTTGATGTGAACAATATCGAAACCACCTTCATGTCTTTCTCTGTGAACAATGGTACCAACACGACCCAAGTTATGACCACCAGTAACGTAAACTAACTTACCAGTGTCAAATTTGATAAAATCAGTGATTTTACCAGAAGCAAGATCAACAACAACAGTGTCGTTAACTTTGATGCTTGGATCTGGGTATCTGATAGTTCTACCATCGTGGGTAACAACGTATGGAACACCCTTCTTACCCAATTGAACCTTCTTGACCTTGGCCAACTTGTAAGCGGCTTCTTCATCGGTAATACGGTGGACAGCAAATCTACCCTTAACGTCATAGACCAATCTGAAGTTTTCGTTGGTGGCTTCCAAAGTGATGACATCCATAAAACCAGCTGGGAAAGTAGTGTCAGTTCTAACCTTACCATCAACTTTAACTTGACGTTGCATCAAGATAGCCTTAACTTCACGACCGTTCAAAGCATACTTTAATCTGTTTCTTAAGAAGACAATCAATGGTAAAGATTCACTCAATTTGTGTGGACCTTGAGATGGTCTTGGAGCGTAACAACCAGACAATTTGTCCAACATCCAATGATGTGGAGCTGCTAATCTTTTTAGATGCTTCTTTCTGCAAAAAAAAATTATATTTTAATAATGACATATATTATTAAAAATATTCGGATGTTAGTAAAAAAAAAAATTCAATAAAAAACCACAAAACAAACGAAAAAGATAAACAGTAAATAAAAGCAATAGATCCATAACTAATAAACTTCATCATTATTAGATACAAGTTGTTTCCAACGATGTGGCTCATGTAATTTTTTTTGTAAACCAGAACTATTTAATACGCACAACCACAAATAATTTTTCTCCATAATACTTTATACATAACACAATTGCTCCGAAAAAAAAAAACAAAAGAAATGGTATATATCCTATTGTGACTAATTTTTCAACCTGAAATACATTTTGCACTACTTTAACAAAACGGTATTCGTCAAAAAAAAAAAAATATTATGACTTTTTCAATATAATATAAAAACCCCAGTTCACTAACGCTAATAATAAATAAAAATTTAAAATTTCCTTTTTCTATCAACTAAATTCTTCAGTTATATAATACAGGTCTATACCCACCAATATCGTAAGAACTATGGAGTTCATATATCCTAAAACTGTTTTTCTATTTACTCATGATTTGTTTATCTTTTCAGTTCATTAAAATAAATTTAATATATTCCTAGCACAAAAATATAATTGAACATACGGTCCTCTAGCCATTTTTCCTTATAGATGATTCGTGGTTTTTCTTTTTTTTTTTTCCTTTTTCTTTAAGAAGAAATAAACTTTATGTTTAAAAGAAAATGTAAGAAATGTATCCTGAGAGGAGAAAGATTAGGAAAAAATAAAAGAAAAAAGGAATATATAGAGTGAATATATGGGTGAAAAATTAAAAAAAAAAAATTGTAGTCACATAGCCAAAAAGAAAAAAAAAGTATATATATTATCAAAGAATGGTAGAAAAGAAAAGGAAAAAAAAAAAAAAAAAAAAAAAAACTAAAAGCGGAAAACGTTATTGCTTTTTTATTACTTTTGTAATTATTTTTTTTTTGTTTCTGTAAAACTTCTGCCTAGCCTTTCTGGGCGAATACGGAAAAAAAAAAAGAGGCGACTAAATAATACTTAACTGGCGCAAAGGCTGTTGGGAAAATTATTATTTTTGCCAAAAATACAAATTACGATATTTCAGTAAAGTTTTGTTTCCTCCTTTTTCTTATTTTAATTATTTAGACGGAAGTTTAAAGCAGCAATATTTATTCACGGTATATAAGTTGAGCTAAGTCTAATTAAAGAAAAATATTCCGTCAACTTAGTAGTTTTATTTGTCTAATTAACACTATTGCAGGTAAGGCATATTAATATACAAAAATTCTTCCAAATTTTTATCTTTTTTTATTTATTTTTTTTCTTTTTTACAAAATGGTAAAAAATTACAAAAGGTACAGATTGGGAAAATCAGCTTGTCATAAAAAGACACGATACAATTGTAATACAAGACCTTAATTAGGGCTAACAAAATTAATAGTTGGAATAAAAAAAAAAAAAAAAAAATTTAAGCGATATATGATTTATTGAATACCGGATATAATATAATTCATATTAGTTGATGTTATTTTATTCCTCTCTGCCACTTTAATTAAAATGTGTAAAACTGGAATATACTGTCTAAAAAAAAAAGGAAAAATTACAAGTAAAGTAGTGATAACAACAAAAAAAAATAGAATTAACTTATAAAATTTATTATTTATTTGTTTATTCATTTGCTTTCTTTTTTTTTTTTTTTTTCATTCCTTTTTTGTCGTTAATACACCATATTTTCTTTCTATTTCAATGAAACTGCTGCGTTGCATTATATTGTTTTTCTTATCGACAATTTTGAATAAACTTTCCATTTTGCCTATCCAACGTGTACACTGTTTAGGAGACAAAGATTATAAAAATGATATAAGTAGATATTTAAACCGAGGGTTTAGTAGAATCGAATTGGATCATTATCTGTCTGAAACAGCACAGTTATTCGAATGGTCTTTTGATCAGTATATGAAGTATGGGTACCCATTCGATGAAGTTTTGCCAATGAGTTGCAAACCCAAGACAAGGAATTACAAGGATGCTAGTGATACCGTGACGAATGACGTATTGGGAAATTTTTCAATAACATTAATTGATTCACTAACCACTTTTGCAGTTATGGGTAATCGAGAAGGCTTCCATAAGTATGTTGACTTAGTTGATGAAGTAGTACCGATTGATTTTTCTGAAGTTGACAGTACCATTCAAGCATTTGAAATTACCATTAGAGTTATCGGTGCGTTTCTTAGTGCTCATTTGTACGCCACAGACCCTAGTAAGAAAGTTTTTTATCCGAGTTATAACGGGCATTTATTAACCAGAGCTAAAAACTTAGCAGATAGAATATTGCCAATATATTTAACACCGTCCAACTTACCATTGCCCAGGATTAATTTAAAAAGTGGTGTACAAAAATTGAGTTTAGAATCACCAGAATTACTAATAGAAAACAATCCTGTTGCAATGGCATGCCCTATGTTTGAATTTACTTTATTATCTTATTTAACATTAGATTCGAAATATGAGTTAATAACGAGATATGCCTTTAATAAGACGTGGGAATTAAGAACCAGAGTGAATCTATTAGCATCTTCATTTGATCCAGTTAGCATGTCCATGAACCTACCATACACAGGGATTGGTGCATCGATTGATTCCTTTTACGAATATGCTTTGAAAGGCTCAATTCTATTTGATGACGACCATCTATATCAAGTTTGGAAAGACAGTTTTAACGGGTTACAAAATTATTCTGAATATTTGTGGTGGTACAATAACATCAATGTTATCAATGGAGGTGCCTCTTATATTTCATGGATCGATTCCCTAAGTGCATTTTTCCCCGGATTATTAGTTTTAGATGGTCAAATAGATAATGCTGTATTGAAAAATTTGTTTTTCACTAAATTATGGAATTATTATGGAAGTATTCCTGAAAGATGGGTTTCCGAGCACAGGAATTATTATTATTATTATCAAGATGACGATGATGGAGTTAGTAATGCAACAAAAAAAAAACAACGGGGCTTAACCATAAACGATACAATTGCATTAGAATGGTATCCTTTGAGGCCAGAATTAGTGGAAAGTACCTATTTTCTTTACAGAGCCACAAAGGATCCAATATACCTGAACATAGGTGTAGAAATATTAGAGAGTTTGAAAACCAGATTCAAGTGTGAATGTGGCTTATGCGGTTTGCAAGATATAGTCACTGGAGAGAGACAAGATAGAATGGAAAGTTTTGTTTTAGGTGAAACATTAAAATATCTATTTTTACTATTTGATGAAAATAATGAAATACATACCAATTGTAAGAATAATAATATCCTATTTAGTACAGAGGCGCATCCATTTTGGTTGGACAGTAAAGTTAAGAAGAATTATGAAAAAAAAAAATATTTGGATTCTTCTGGAATATATAAATCTTTATGTAATAAAATAATAAAAGAAAGAGCAGGATTAGACAAGGCATCTTCTACTTTTGTTAAGGGTAGAAAGGAATCGGTTCTGGAAAGAATATCGAGTAAACTAAGATTTAATAAGGTGGATAGAAAGGATGATGATATCTCTGTTTTAACAGAAGCAAACGGTAACAGTGAAGGAAATGGTACTGAATCTTCTTCAATTCAAGATTCCAACTCATATGGATCGTGTGAAGTATACCATGGCAATGGAGACATGAGTCTTTTGAGTTCTGATTTGTTGAACAATAATAGTATAATGTTTGAGGTAGATCGAAAGTATTCTAGTGTTATGATTTCACCTGATTACTGGCATAATGAACCGATGGAGTTGAACAAAAATTTTTACTGGAAGCATATTAACCGTGAGGGTGCCCAATGTTTTAAATATTATGAACCGTTGGATAGCATAATGGAAACTGTTTTAGGTAGATATAGACAATACTCTTTTGATAATAAAATATCAGATGAATTGTACAGGTCTATAATTGGTTCTAAAGTTTCCTTGGTGCCATATAAGGATATAAGCATTGAGGATTACCCAAGATATATTAAGTATCTAAACGGTAGTGATACATGCCTAAAAAATGGTGGCAGTAACATTATTGGTGATGGTGTGTTGACTTTAGTTAAATTGGTAAAAATTGATGACACTTATTATTACACAAATAATAGGAATAAGACACAAATTGATTTAGAGGAGGATGTACCGATAATCCGGATTGTAGAGGAAGATATGATGAAAAAGGAATCTACATTTAAGGATTACATCCATTATTATTATTATAAGGATTTATTTTTCAACAACATAATGAAAAATAATCTTTTGCTGATGGGACCATCGAAGCGTAATGATGGTGAACGACAAAAGTTTGATATATATGATCGGAATATAAGAGAATTGCAAGAAATATTCAGTAAAAATAATAATAATCAAATGATAATAGAATGCAAGTTTATTGTTACTAATGTTGAGTTTGTCTGATGATATGGTTTTCGGACATGTGGATTACTCGGTATTGATAAGAGCATATATTTTTTTTTTTTTTTGGCATGGTTGATAGGAAAATTTTGCTGTTTGATATGGGATCGTACGTCGTTTTATAAGTAATATTGGCTATGATGCAGTATGGAGGTGTGGGTGTTATCAGGTACCAAATTATTATTATTATTTTATCTTGGGAATAAAATTATTAACTGTAAAGATTAATTTATTTGTACCGTGTGGTGCTGTGCATGAAAATACAGTACAGTCAACAAAAATGCATAACAAATAAAAAATCTGTTTAAATCAACAGAAAAAATAGAAAAAAAAACAAAATAAAATTAAAAAAAAAAAAGTGGAATATCACGCTTTTCATTTTTTAATTTATTTTTTATATATAAACGTACAACTATTTACTTGTTTTTTTTGGTTTTTTTTTTTTTTTTTTTTTTTTGGTTTCTATTTTATCTTTCCTGTTTTTACTTTTACTTATATTTTCTATACGCACAGATCGGCATAGAGTGATCTTTACAGTGTTTTTTTTTTTATTGAATAAGAAAATTTAAAAAAAAAAATAATTAATATATATATAATATATATATATATATATATATTATTGTATTTGCATTTATCTACACGATAGATTCATAACTAGCTAGGCCAATAGGAAATTATCGGCGTGTAACTTTATTATTGCTTTTTTTTTTTTCCCCTTTCTTTTTTCTTTGTTTGCCATCAAGGAATTATTAGTGTTTTATTTTAATTTTAATTTTTTTTTTTTATTTTCCCCCTAAAGTGTTTGATGAACTAAGGTGGAACGAATCTACGCACCCATTCATATATATATATATATATATATATTTATTTATTTATTTATATATATCATACAACCATATACAAAGATATTAGATATTAAACAAAACAAAACAAAAAAAACACTATAAATAAGTAACTTAATAGTTGCCCAGTATGAACTTTTTTGGATATAACCATAACAATAAAAGTGGCGAAGATCATGACAATGAAAATAGCAATACTGTCAACAACCAACAACAACAATTTATTGGCTTTTATCCTGGTTTTACTTCTACTACAGCCACGCCAACAATTGCCCTAAGTAACAGTTCTTATGCTATGGGAACTACAGGTTTAAATAACGATTTGCATAATAATGGGAATGTTACTCTTCCTTTAATAGATGCTACTACTACACAAACAAATGAAAATGCTGAGCAACCAAACTTTAATTTAGCGGGTCTCAATTCAGGTAATCAAAATATGGGCATTCGTGGTGAGTTTGATAATGCTCAGGCGTATATGAATCAGCTTGTTGAAAGTGCAGGTACTACTGGTACTACGGCCAACTTTAGTAACAATAATTCTCAGCAAAACCCGGTAGCTACTGCTCGGAATGATATTGCTAATAGCAAACAAGCTATGCCAAGGGGTAAACTTAAGATTAATATTCTAAAAGGTAGAAACATTGTTGTTAGGGCACAGTCTCAACCTTATGTTGTTTGTACATTTGAGAGTTCTGAGTTTATCTCTAATGGTCCTGAGTCTTTAAATCCTACTCCATTGAATAACTTTGCTAATAGTCATGGTAGTAATAACCAATATGGAAGAACTAAAAAGTTGAATAAGAGATCGATTTATACTAAACAATCTTCCTCTCAATTGAACGATTTGATAAATTATAACAAAGATGATGATCCTAACGCTAGCAGTTATGCCAATCCAATTTGGCATCATGAGACTATATTTGACGTTGTTGGTTCTCATTCTGAATTAGATATTTCTATCTATGATTCTCTGCATGATGATATGTTTTTGGGCCAAGTTAGGCTATATCCTAAAGTACAATCGCAAAAACATGCCGTTTACGAGAGTTGGTATCCACTAACAACCACAACAAAGAGTAATAGCACCACAAATCAATATACTCCTAAACAAGTCAGTGGCGAGATTAAGATTAGATGTGAGTATTTTTCTACAAATAAATCACATTATGGTCCACAGGATTTTGAAATTTTAAAACTATTGGGCAAGGGGACATTTGGCCAAGTATACCAAGTTCGCAAAAAGGATACCAAAAGAATATATGCCATGAAAGTTTTGTCCAAAAAAGTTATTGTAAAGAAAAACGAGATAGCACACACACTTGGGGAGAGAAATATTTTAGTGAGGACAGCTTCCAAGTCGTGTCCGTTTATTATTGGTTTAAAATTTTCCTTTCAGACACCGTCAGATTTATACTTGGTTATTGATTTCATGAGCGGGGGTGAATTGTTTTGGCACTTACAGAAAGAAGGTAGGTTTCCGGAATACAGAGCCAAATTCTATATTGCTGAGTTGGTTTTAGCTTTAGAATACCTACATGATAATGACATTGTTTACAGAGATCTAAAGCCTGAAAATATTTTATTAGATGCCAATGGGAATATTGCCTTATGTGATTTTGGGTTGAGTAAAGCTGATTTAAAAGACCGTACAAATACCTTTTGTGGCACTACGGAGTACTTGGCGCCTGAATTATTGTTGGACGAAAGTGGGTACACCAAAATGGTTGATTTTTGGTCATTGGGTGTGCTAATTTTCGAGATGTGTTGTGGCTGGTCTCCGTTTTTCGCTGAAAATAATCAGAAGATGTACCAAAAAATTGCGTTTGGTAAAGTTAAATTTCCTAGGGATGTTTTGTCACCGGAGGGTAGATCTTTTGTTAAAGGGCTTTTGAACAGAAATCCAAGACATAGATTGGGTGCTATAGATGATGGCAGAGAGCTAAGGGCACATCCCTTTTTCAATGATATTGATTGGGAACAACTAAAAATGAAGAAAATAACACCACCCTTTAAACCACATTTAAGTTCTGAGTTGGACACGTGCAATTTTGATCCGCAATTCACTCAATCTTCTACATCCTTTATGAAGCAGCAACAGTTTACTGGTACTCACCTAAACAATGGTGGAGATGCTGCTAATACTAATAGTGCAGGCACTAACACTGCCACTGATAATAATGTAGGTGGTACTAGTAACAATAACAACGGACATAATATGGATGGTTCTGTCACTGCTGCTCAAAATGTTATTAATACGCCATTATCTTCTACAATGCAAGCACAATTTGCCGGATTTACCTTTGTGGATGAAAGTGCATTAGATGAACAGTATAACCACGCTTATAGTAACCGTAAATTTCTACAGAATTCGTATTTTATGGAGCCTGGTTCTTTCATACCTGGGAATCCCAACTTGCCACCCGACGAGGATGTAATTGAAGAGGATGAGGACGAAGTTGGTGTCAGAAATAACGCGAGCGGTAAAAGTAGAAATAACAAACTTTCTGGTGGTAATGTGAACCAGGGTCAGAGCAGTAACATCAACAATGATAATGGCTCTACTGCTACTACGGTTGGTGCTAATGCTAATAACTCTACTAACAATAATAATGGTATTGGTGCTAATAACAGTTCCAATACTAACCCAGATTCAACGAACAATGGTATAAATGAGAATGGCAATAGTAGTCGTCCAGTTCGCGATTTACTTTCTGATACTCATACTGATTTTGATGGAGATGAACACATGGAAGATGATGATTTTGTTAATGGCCGTTTTGAAATATAAGCATATAAAGAATAATTTATTTGAATTTTCTCTTTTTTTTTTGCCTATTCCTTTTCTTTTTTTTTTTTTTTTTTTAAGAAAAAAAGATTATCTCTATACCACTTTCTCTCTCTCTCTTTCTATATATATATATATATACTTTATACAATACGTATGTTGTGTTATTCATTTGTTCTTTTTTTTGTTCTTTTTTTTTTTTTTTTTTATTTTTTTAATGGGGTTTTAAAGTTGGCAATGGTTTTAACCTATGCAAAGCTGTATTACAAGATGGAAAAGTTTTTTAGATGACACGTAATGGGAATTTGGACTTTGAAAATAGATGAGTATTTCTTATAAGTTATAGAATTATCACAATTTATATATGAAGTGTCGGACATGCTAATTTATATTCTGATTGCGGATATTCGGGATATGAGTAGGTTATATATATATATCTATATATTTATTTAAATGAATTACGTAATTGAAACAATTAATGCCTCGTAACGCATTAATTTATTTTATTTATTTTTCTTTTTTTTTTTTTAGTATAAAAGTGGCAAGATATATTATTAAACTTGTTCTGTTCAATTACCTCGTACTATTTCTAAACTGATACTAATCGTGGGCGCTTGTCCATATAATCCTAAAAGAAAAAAAAAATATATATTAAAAAAAACTGTTTCTAATACAAGAAAAAATAAAATAAAGCCTCATTATATAATTCAACAATTGTTGGTATTCAACTTTACTCATAATATCGCATATAAAGAGGGAAAGGGATTATATAACTAATTTGTACTCACCGCTAATTTGATCTTACAACTATCAACAACAAAACACATACAAAGTGAAAAAATGGCTAGCAACAAGAAACTTCAACAACAGGGTGTGATTGAAGATCTAAATAATATCAATAATAATGCACATCGTAATATCCACACTAATCCAATTGAAATAACAACACACCAACCATCGTCTTCACTGGAACCAAATATCGGCTGCAATAATAAAAAAGAACAGGTTCATAAAAAGCCGGGGAGAGCCTCGTCTAATGATTTTGTTCGAAAATTATTCAATATATTGGAAAATGAGGACTGTAAAGATATAATACAGTGGACGGAAAGTGGAGAAAGCTTTGTTATATTGAATACAAATGATTTCACCACTTATTTATTACCCAACCATTTTAAACACTCGAACTTTTCTAGTTTTGTCCGGCAATTAAACAAATACGATTTCCATAAAGTGAAGAAAACCAATGAAGAGAAACAAAATTGTAAATATGGTCTTCAGAGTTGGGAGTTTTATCATCCTAATTTTAAGATTCATGATAAAGAATCATTACAATTTATTAGAAGAAAAATAACTAATAATAATAATAATAATAATAATAATAATAATAATAATAATAATAATAATAATAATAATAATAATTTGAACAATGTTACCTCTACAATGAATATCAAACCAAAGGACAACAACTATAATAATGGTTACAATTTATCGGACAACAATAATTTTGTTACTGCCAACACAATAGCGGCGGTTTCCAATAATAACATAAACCAAGAATCTTTGGCTGAACTTTCAAAAAATATTTCAAATTGTGTTACCAAGACAAGATTCGTTCAGTTGAAAAAAAAAAATGAAGAATTGGAGAAATCCGTTGGTACTTTGAAAATTGAGAACAATTATTTGAAATTAGAGTTCCAGAAATTGAATTCAAGATATAACACCATGCTACAATCCTTAATATCAATGCAAATGGTACAACAATCATTTGCTTTGGGATTGAACAACATACAAAGCACTTTGTTAAAAAACGGTATAAAAATAGAACATAATATGGACCAACAACATATAAAACTCAAGCCTGAACAAGCAATAAATAGTTCCTCTGAAAGAACATCTCCATCACTTAACACTAATATACCCCCTATTAACTCTCCTTATACCCAAGGGTTTGTTAATGAAAACAACGGTAACAATAATACTAACGGCACAGGTCTTCCTATGTTGCTGAATATTTATAATGGTCCATCTTCTGTTTCTAAAAACGATATCAATAGAAATGAAGCAATATTTAATTATTCTCCCTCCGAAAATTTTGTAAACGCCCATAATTTGGTCACTAATAATCATACCGGGACTTACAATAATGGCGCCAATCGTTTAGACAACAAAGCCTCGGCACCAACCAACAATAATAATAGTAATAATATTTTGAAGCCCGGATTCCATGTTTTATTAGTGGAAGATGATAGCATCTGCATCCAACTGTGTTCTAAATTTTTAAAAAAATATGGCTGTACTGTGGAAATAGCTACAGATGGGTTGTCTGCCATCACTACTTTAGAGAAGAACAGGTACGATTTGGTTTTGATGGATATTGTCATGCCAAATTTGGATGGTGCTACTGCTACTTCAATCATTAGGAGCTTTGATAATGAAACACCAATTATTGCCATGACTGGAAATATAGATGATCATGATTTGGTAACTTATTTACAAAATGGTATGACAGATATTTTAGCTAAGCCCTTTACTAAAAATGATTTGCATTCCATGCTAATTAGGTATTTAAGGAATAGAGTTCCCATTTCATCATCAGTAAACAAAAGTGCTACCAATAGTGGTATTGAAGGACATTTAAATACAAAAGGATTAAGTCAGACTAGTACCGTAAACACTACTCCACTCACCGATATCAATAACAATAATAATAACAATAATAATAACAATAATAGTAATACACCCGGTAGTAGTATTCATGAACAGCAGTTGCCTAATGCGTCAGTTCCCCATCTAAGCAGTAACTATCGAGTTTCTACAATATCCACCGTTTCGCCCCACTCTGTTGCCACTGTTGGTTCAACGCTTTCTGTCGAAGCAGCTTTACCACCCGAACAACCTAATTTGTCCAAGGCTGGCAATACCTCTGCAACACTTGCATCTTCCGGTGTTCCTATAAATACTTCTGTGATAGATACATCAAATGCAAATATAGGAAATCCTATGAATTGTAATAACAACCTCATTTCTATTTCTGAGAATGCTACTATTGTAGGTACAGTTGCTGCTGAAAATAGTTTACATAAAAGTAAAGACACTATTAATAATCGAGACAGTAATAATAATGATGATGAAGGTAATAAACATCATCATAATTCCGAAAGTTTTTTCGAACCACCTTCAAAAAAGCAACATGTATAAAAGAATAAGAGAGATCCCCCTCCCCTTTTATTTTAGTCATCTATAAGAATTATATATATATATAATTTTTTTTTTTTTTTTTTTTTTTTTTTTTTTTTCTTCTTCTTCTTACAAATAAAATATACATTAATATTTGATATTTAAACACTTTTTTCTTTTATAATCTACAAAACTTATAAACAAAAAAAATAAAAAAACAAAAAATGGAAAATTATAAAACAAAAAAAAAAACTATATTTTTTTCAAATACACTAGTATCTCTCACTGTAAACCACAACTTTATTATCAAATCTAATTGCTGCATTCTTAATACGGTAAGCTTCAAATTCGTCGCTAAATTCCAAATCAATTTTCTTACCAGTTCTTAAAACTTTATGCACATCTGGAATATCAGTCCTAATAACTGGTTTCTTCTTACCATGTTTATTTTTAGTTTCAGGTTGCTTTTGTTCATTGGTAGTAATTTTCCTTACCAGTAAACTCGAACCCTTCTTATTCTTTTCGGCATGCTTGGATTTTCTATACACCAACTCTTTAACACATCTGGTACATTCACAGTCGAACCCATAGTTAACTCTTAATTCTCTTTTTCTCAGGTGCACGTTATGTAGAGGGTTAACCAACGACACAGTCAACTCATCCCCTGCTTTAATGTTTTTTCTGGCATACACCTTTAAACCAAATTCGGGTTTAGTTTTGTTAAGTGAATTATTACGAACATTTTTATTTTTCACGTTAGTGGAAGGTTTACAGTTCAAAGCGGTATTTCTGTCAGTAGTACGTTCATTATTTATATAATCCTTATGCTTTTCTTTTCTGAGCTTCTCCCTTTTAGCATTTTCTTCCGCCAATTGAACCATGGACTTTCCAGCACTATTATAAGGCTCGGTCTCAAAGTCAGAATACTCCTCCTCGGCATATTCCTCATCAGACGCCGGATTAATTTTTTGATTCCTTTTCGTAATTTCAGGACCAATACTCTTGCTTCTACCCAAAGTTCTCACTTTGCTACCGTTTTTTTTCTTTGAAGACTTTTGAACCTCCTCGTGCATCTGTCTCTCGGCAGAATCATACGAGTTGACCTGTCTAAGAGGCACCTGTGAATTATTCTCTTGGAAATTACCATTCTGTACATAACCATTGTTATCATTTTGTTCAGGATATGGATATTGTCCTTGCCCCATGTATTGCTGTTGTTGTGGATCTACATACCCATTTTGTTGGTAGTATTGGCCCTGGCCTTGACCTTGGAAATCTCCTACAGTTTGAATATCAGGTCTGCTATTAATACCATAGCCATTCGGATTGGGACTCCCAAAGCCATTAGGGCTTTGACCATCGTTAAAGTTACCATTAGGGTACATCATTTGTTGATTACCTCTGAAATCACCCGCATTGTTCATTTCATTGAAACCATTTTGTTGCATAGAGGGCAATTCTCTAAAATCGTTAAAGCTATGTTGTTGCTGTAATTGATGGGGACCAGATGGTGGAACGGGACCGAAACGATCATCCCTTTGGAAACCTTCATCGCTGGAGCTACGGAAATCAGAAATAGACTTCATTTGTGGTGGAGAAGCATGTCTCAATTGGTGATGCTCCATTTCCTGATCAAGTGAAGGTGGTGCTTCAGTGGTGGCATAATCATTTGTGATACTAACACTGTTGTTCTTAGTAGCTGGCTGTTCACTAGGATCCAAGTTTTTATGAGAGTGCGTCCGATGACGGTGATGACGACGACTGGAACTGCTACGATGTTTTCTGTGTTTGTGCTTTCTACGCTTCTTCTTACGCAATATTTTTTCCATTTCTTCATTGGTATGAGCTTTGTCATCATCAACTTTTTTAGCATGGCTCTTCTTCTTTTTTTTCAATTTTAACTTCTCAGGGATCGAAGGACCTTGAGAGGTGTACCCGTCCTCGTCTTCATTGGCCAAAAAAGCGATAAAATTATCGGTTGTGATGGCCAACCCTTCAACAGGCTCACTAAGGCTGCTATCTGACGAGGAATCACCGCTACTGTCTGATGACGAAGATGATGATTCACTGCTGGATTCTTCCTCTTCTTCACTACTATCAGTTATAAAACCCTCTGTATAAACACCAAACTTATAATGCTTGTGAACTTCATATTTTTCATCTATCCAATCTGGGGTAAGAGATTCCTCCTTTTCTGTCGTGTAAGATTGATCGCTGTTGCTTTCTGAACTATTGTCGTAAGGCACACCATCAACATTTACAAGCTTATTAGTTAAACGCCCTTTATCAATTGATTCATCTTCTTCAATTATGTCAAGTAAAGACGAATTTTCACTTCTATCCCCTCTGGTGCTTTTTTCTAACAATTGTTCAAAATCAGTATCTGTGTCAATATCGGTGTATAAATAACTGCTATCAGTAAACCCCAAATCAGAAATATTAGGGTTATTTTTCAAGATTTCAGTCTTTAAAATTTCTTCTTCAATATCACTATCGTCAAAATCTTCGTATAAATGGTCCTCATTGTTATCAATTTTAACAATCCGAGTATTTGGTTCACAATCGTGGTTTAAAAAGGAATACAAAGGATATAGCTGACCATCATAATTATTAATATTAAAAGTACCTACCAATTCCATATACTGGGCAAATTGCATATTAATACCTGGGAAACATTTGTACATATGACGGAACCCACTTTCGTAAATCATATTCAATTCCACTTCTGTACCATTTTCGGGTAACAATTCCTTTTTATCGAACGCGCCGTTTGGACCTACAGAATCCATGGCTCTGACCCTAGTTCTTTGGTCTATAACTGGAAACTTCTGGTAAAGGATATCAAATGTTTTGAATCTGGCAATCAAGCAACCAATAACGTAACCACCAACCCAACAATGAACAATACAAAAATCCTCAAACTCTATCCAAGCTTTACCATCAATTGAAAAATGCGTTGGAGAGTTATACCTTTGCTGCACCTTATCTTTGTTGAAAGCAACAGCAGCCATAGGAAGATGTTTCATAGCAGGATGTGTGACTTGTTTATGAAAGGCATAACCCATTTTGAAACATTGCGGACTACACCAGATATTGTCACACTCGGAACAATCTAAACCGTGAACCATAGTATAGTGGGTAGATTGATTGACGGTAGAATTACCACAAGTGCTACAAGCGTATCCTAACCGCATGACTGTTAATTTATCCAAGGGTGGAACAAATAATATGGGATCTGGAACATCGTAAAACACCAAGTCATTCTTCTTGATGTCTCTGGTGGCAACTATTTTCAAAGGTTTTTGTTTTCTATTGGTATTGGTGTTTGAGTCCCTAGAATTAAAGTTGGGATCAACAACTATTTGGAATGGGTCAGAATACAACTTGTTTTCTGGATTGGCTTGGTTTTCCTTCGATAAATCAGGCTCTTGGTATTGTTTAGCGACTCTTATTTGGTTAGAATAATAAAAGCATTTTTTAGAGTATATAATATTGTGTGTGATCAATAATTTTTCAAACTTGTTAAAGGGTAAAGTCTTGGAATTATTACGAGACCCATGTTTTCTAGAATCGATGGGCAGGGGCAGAGCAAAGGGGGATATCGATGGATTGGAGATAGGAGAGACAGGAGAGATTGGAGAGATGGGGGAAATAGGGGTAATTGGAGGAATTGGAGAGCCTAAACCACCGCTACTACTACGACTGCCATACGTATTATTTGATCTTGAAAAAGGATTAACGTTCTTGGAATTGAAATTGGGATCGTTTTTCTCAAGATATATTTGATACAGTTCTTCAGCAGAATAATCTTGACATTCTGGAATTTCTTGGAAATACGATAAAACTTCTTCGACCAACTTCGACTCAGCGGACGGCAGTGCCTTTTTAGCATCAACTAGCAGAGTTTTTTTGGGCTTTCTTTTCTTTTTATCATCATCACTGGAGTCTTCACTTGAATCATCACTTGAATCATCGCTGGAGTTGCTACCACGACTTGATTTTCTACTAAGAGAAAGTCCAATTTTCTTACTTTTAGCCCTTGTTTTGGCTAATTTCGGATCCACCTTGACAGTCATTAACTTTTCCTTCTTCTTCACATTTTTTATATCATTTAAGACAACGGTTTCAACAATAGTTCTGTCTTTCTTGCCCATTCTGGATTCTGTGATTTTATACTATCTGTGAAAATTGTTTTTCTTTTTTTCTTTTTTTTTTTTTTTTTTATATATTTATGACACTGAAGAAAAAACTTACAGTAAAACAGAAACTTTTAGTACAAAAGTTTTATTTGATTTTATCTTTTTTTTTTTTTTTTTTTTTTTTTTTCTTTCTTTCTTTCTGTTATTAGGAAGCAACAGGGATTGGTAATAAAGAAACAGCAATAGCTAAAATTTTCCTTCTCTTTTTTTCACCACGATTAGGAAAAAGAAAACAGCTAATAAGGGTAATAACTCGTTTTGATTCAATAAGCTGTTGAAAGCAAGAGAAGAAAAAAATAAAGAATTAAGGTAGGAGAGAGACAAAAAAAAAATTGCAAAGGAGAAAAGTAAGTGATTGAAAGTAATTTGAGCTTTAAGAAATCATAGTTTATATATAAGATCTAAGGAACCGGGAAAAAGAGAAAGAAAAAGCCATAGAGAACGTAAGATCACATATATATTATAAACTATAAACAAATCGAAAAGGTTTGTTGTCGTTGACTGTCAATATCACAGATTTATGATTTGGTAATTTGTTGGCGGGTGTTTTTTTATTTACTTAATTATTTATTCTTTTTTTTTTTTTTTTTTTTTTTTTTTTATCTAAATTTTCTATGCGTTATTTTTTGATTTGCCACCGTCAACTTTTTATTAAACGAACTTTTCGTTATGTATTAAAAAAAAAAAAAAAAAAAAAAAACATTTACTAAGAGATACCGCAGATGACCTGCATACACAGAAAGTACTGTACAAGTTGAATAAACGAAAACGAAAACAAAACAAAATAAAAATAAAAAAAGGGGGGTGGGAAGGCGAAATGAGAAGGACAAACGACGTGTACTTCAAATCCCTCTTTTTATTTTCATTGGTTTTAAACCACACAGAGAGAGACATTTGTTTATCTTTTAAATTGAAAATTATTATTCGAATATTATCTTCATTTCGGACATCTGAATAAAGATTCGGATACTTTACTGAATCGTTATAACATACAAGCTAAAAATAAAACTCTTGTATAATTTTGGTATCCTTATAAAAACAATTTTCAACTCTTGCCAACAACAAAGCAAACACATTATTAATATTCGATATGTTAAGTCTAAGACCTTCTTATCTTAAACATATCTTTAAAAGTACCAATAGATTTAGTTTAAAATATAGAAAATTCAGTACTGTTAATAACATCTTGTTTCAAAAACCCATTACCTATGATAACAAATACAACTCTGTCGAAAATAGGTTTAGTATCAATGAAAAACAAAAAAACAAATCTAACCAAAAATTATTCAAGATTTTGATTTTTGGTGTTTCGTTTGGTTTGGGTTGGTTTGTTACCCAGCACATGACATTTATGGATATTATGGCATCTATCAAATACGATGATCTCCCGGAAAATTCTCAACAAGTTTTAGATTATGAAAACTCTTTAACTAATAGATTGAATAATTTATCTATTTCTTCTCAGCTAGAAAATGCAGGTTATGCCAAGATATATAACAAGGCTAACACATTAATTGATAAAACTTTGAAAACACCAGGTGGAGTTGCCATTGACCCTCAATTTTATTATAATCCTGCTATTTTACAAACCGTTGGTATTTACCATCTAGGCATGAAATTAACAGGGTATCCATTTATTATTCATGGAGGTGTTTTGGCAACTATAATGGAGGATTTTATGAGAAACAGCATTAAATTGATAAAAGATTGTGATGTGGAGGAAACCAATAAACTCAACATTTCTTATAAATTCCCTACTTTTGCTAATCAATTTGTAGTCATTAGATCCGTTAGCTTACAACAGTTGACACCACACAAATGGAAATTGGAAGCAGAAATCATGAACGAAAATGGTAAAAGAACCTTAGTTAAAGGTACTGGTGTGTTTACTTTGCCATAATACTTATTTATTTATTTATTTATTTATTTATTTATTTATTTATTTATTTATTTATTTATTTATTTATTTATTTATTTATTTATTTATTTATTTATCTATCTATTTATATACTTGTTCATTTACCCACCTTTTATTTATTCATTTATTTATTTCCAATTTACAGTCCCATCTCCCACTATTATACAGTCTAATTTACGGTCATGCTCTTCCAAAGGTATATCTTGTTCAATGATTTGTTCTTTTAATGCCAGACCAATCAACAGTAAGGGACGTTTATTGTTATAATGCGCATGCCTATATATATAATCGTCATAGTAACCACACCCATGACCCAATCTGGCCATATTATGCAAATTAAATGCCACCCCAGGTACTAATAATACGTCTATATCATTAGGCGGATGTGCACCTGCAGATTCATCGGAGGGTTCCTTTAATTTAAACTTGCCACTTGGTTTTAGATCTAACACATGTTGAAAGCTCACCATTTGATGGAAAGTTAAATGTGGATGATGTATATCTAGCTGTGGTGTTCTTAAATTAATTTGACCGCTTTCCTTTGTTGAAGTACATTTTGGCAAATATACAGTAAACCCATTCTCAAATAAAAAGTTGATAATATTTAAAGTCTTTACTTCTGAAGCATCCATATTCATATAACACCCAATACCCAAGCTCGCACCTTTTTGTGTTTGTTGTTCCAGTAGTATGGGTTTCAATTTGTTCAGTATCACATCGGATTGCTTAATTAATTCTCTCTGTGAGATAATTTTCAATCTATTTTTAACATTTTTTCGAAGTAATTTCTTATTAGTGGTAGGTACGATACTACTAACAGTTCGTGACGTCTTGATTGTGACAGGATTAAGCATTTGTTTTTTTTTTTGTTTTTTTGTTTTTTTTCTCCTTAAGTATTAGTAATTTATTGGGTGGGAATAATAATTTATAAATAACGTGATGATGATAGGATTATATATGGATGTGTATAAATAAAAGTTATGATAAAATGTTTGGATAGTGATTATTATTAAAATAGATGTGCCGTGATTTGGTATATTCATGGCCGGTAGCGGCAGGCGTAGAAGAAGCGTGGATTAGATTTGATTTCTGCGGAAATTAAGTGAAGAAAATAAAAAATAAAAGATAATTTCTGTACAAAAGCGATGTTTATTGGTGGTTTTTTTTATATCTATTACTCATTAACCTTTTTTTATTTTAATATATTTATCACATCAGCGTTTTATATTCAATGCTATGAATTTAAAGATTTGTTTTTTCTGCAGTGGAAAAAAAAAAAAAAAAAAAAAAAAAAATTACAGTATATAAAAAACGGATTTTAAATATCATAATTTTTTGTTTTTGTTTTTGTTTTTGTTTTTGTTTTTATATAAACTTTATTTTTTTTTTTCTCCAAAAGACTTAATTAATCTATAAATTTTATATAGAACTTCGGTTAAATTCTAATTAAAATAATACTGCAAAAGTTATTACTATTAAATTTTAGTCCTTTTTCTCTTTTTCTTTTTCTTTTTCTTTTTCTTTTTCTTTTTTTTTCCCCCTGCAAAGATAAAATACATCCGCCATATTTTCTTCTATTAACATCTCCATAAAGAAAAAAAACAAAGACAAAAAAACAGTCATAAGCTAATCTAAACTTCACTGAATTAGCAACAAATAGTTAATATATATAAATATACTCATTTTTTCCCTTTTTGTTTTCACACTTTCCAATTTTTCATAAATAACTTTTATTCCACATCAAATAATACTATTTTTAATCCATCATGTTGAGAAATAACATCTCCAAATTATTTGCTAGAAACAATCATAGCATAGCATCCTTAATCAGAACAATGAGTACTGCACCATTAGATGCTTCTAAAGTTAAAATTACAAACGTTTCAACCCCATCTAAGCCAAAACCAAATGACCAATTGGTTTTTGGTAGAACTTTTACCGACCACATGTTAACCATTGAATGGACTGAAGAAAAGGGATGGGATGCTCCAATAATCAAACCATATGGTAACTTGTCTTTGGATCCATCCACTTGTGTTTTCCACTACGCTTTTGAATTATTTGAAGGTTTGAAAGCTTACAGAACTCCTGACAACAAAATTACCATGTTTAGACCAGACAAAAACATGCAAAGAATGAACAAGAGTGCCGCCAGAATTTGTTTGCCAACTTTTGAATCTGATGAATTGATCAAATTAATTGGTAAATTAATTGAACAAGATAAACATTTGGTTCCTCAAGGCCAAGGTTACTCTTTGTATATCCGTCCTACTATGATAGGTACCAGTGAAGGTTTGGGTGTAGGATATCCAGATAAGGCCTTGTTGTATGTTATCTGTTCTCCAGTCGGTCCTTACTACAAGACTGGTTTCAAAGCCGTTAGATTAGAAGCTACTGATTATGCTACCAGAGCTTGGCCAGGTGGTGTTGGTGACAAAAAGTTGGGTGCCAATTATGCTCCATGCATTTTGCCTCAATTGCAAGCCGCCAAGAGAGGTTACCAACAAAACTTGTGGTTATTTGGTCCAGAAAAACATATCACTGAAGTTGGTACAATGAACGTTTTTTTCGTTTTTAAGGATGAAAAAACTGGTAAGAAAGAATTAGTTACTGCCCCATTAGATGGTACTATTTTAGAAGGTGTCACCAGAGATTCCATTTTGAACTTGGCCAAAGAAAAATTAGATCCAAAAGAATGGATTATTTCCGAACGTTACTACAGTATCAACGAAGTTGCTGAAAAGGCTGAAAAGAATGAATTATTAGAAGCATTTGGTGCTGGTACTGCTGCTGTTGTTTCTCCAATTAAAGAAATTGGATGGAATGGTAAAGATATTAAAGTTCCTTTATTGCCAGGTGAACAATCTGGTCAATTAACCAAGGATATTGCCAAATGGATTGCTGATATTCAATACGGCAGAGTTAAGCATGGTAACTGGAGTAGAGTTGTTGCTGATTTAGATTGAGTGGTGCTAAAACAATATAAAAGAAAAAAAAAAGAAAAAAAGTAGCAACACGGGTGGGAAAATGAAATGATTATATGTATTTAAAGCTGAGCTTATTTTTTTTTTTTTTTTTTTTCTTATTATTTATTAATTTGTAAATTTGATTATATTAGTTTTAATTGCAACGTTTTATTAGTCATTGATAAGTATTTTATTCTGTAATGTTTTCTATGGTCATACAACATTTTTTTTTTTTTTTTATAGATAACGAAATTCACCGCGCCAACGTCTTGAAATGTTTATGAATAAAATTGGAACATTTTATGAAAACTATTAAAGATTTCTCTTTTATAAATGTAACAGAACTTTTTCCGTGTACAAAAAAGAAGATAATAATAAGCATAAATTATTTCCATTTCTTATCAACCCAATAGGTTGTATTACTTGTTGAATATTTATATAATATACTGCTTTATTGAATCAATGTGAATTATTTTCTTTTTGACTCTATAGCTATTTTTTAATTTAATTCTTTCTTTATTTGTTACATAGTACTAAACAAAAAAAAATAAAAAAAACTGTTGGTTATTACCAGAAATAAACTCCTTTATACATACCTATTTTTCATAAAACAGAGGGAAAACCCAAAAAAAAAAAAAAAAAAAAAAAAAAAAAATGAAAAGATCAAGACATGGCTGTAAAAATTGCAAAAGATTAAAAATCAAATGTGATGAAAATAAACCTATGTGCACTAATTGTATAAAGCGCAATCGTGACAACTGTGACTATTCAATAACTTTGACTTGGGGTGGGAGGCCCTATAAAGATAAACGACAATTTCTTTCTAAATTTCCTAATACAAAAGTTATTGCCGGCGTAATTACCACAAATTTTACTCAGGAATTGCAACATGAAGACAATATAACTAATATCCAATCTTTATCTTGTCTCAACAAAGTTCACAAAAAAAAGAGGAAAAAAAATGAGAAAACACCCATCAAAACTTCTAATATTCAAACTAATTATAAAACGCTAATGGACAAAATCATTCCTCAGAAGGGGAAAAAAAACTTTTTAGAAACAAGTGGATTACCTTCACCACTTCCCCCGTCTTTACTAAATTCACCATCATCAATCAATTCTCAACTTGAAGCTTTTAACTTGCAATTTGAAGACTTTGAAGAGGATAGTTTAGATACTAACCAAAAATCTATATTTCCAGCTCCATTGTCTGCTAATACTTTGGAAAACGATAACACTGTTGATTCTGATTTCCAGCCATTGTGTGAATCCCCCTGTTACAGCGTCAGTAATGTTTTTTTAACTACAAACAGAATCTTTCATAACACATGTCAAGATATATTCCATCCTGTGGATAACGATGTAAATGCGGCTCTTAGAAAAAATCTGTTTGATTTCTATCTAAATGAAACTTCTCAATTTTTTGTTCCAGCTCCAACAGACATTTACATAAACCCTTTCAAAACCGTGTTGCCACACATGGCTTTAAATTCTACAGGATTGCTGAATTTGATTCTAGCGTTTGGTGCCACTCATAAAAAAAAATTGTTGATTCCAAATCCTAAAAACAATAGCCAAGAAGAAGAACAACTAAAGGATTTCCATGAAGCATTAACAGACTTTGATATAGAAATTTTTTTATCAAAAACCATGCATGAACTTCTAATGCAACTGAAAGACGAGAAAAAGGCTATTTTGGATACAACTTTGGCAACAGTAATGCTCTTGGCACTTTTTAATATTTTTTTCAGCCAGGAAAAATCCAAATGGAGAGTCCATATATGGGGCGCCAAAAAAATCGTAAAGAAAAGATTTGAAAATATGCTGATATCTCCTTCAAATATCGGATCAGAAGAAAGTTACTTCCTTCTAAGATGGTTTCATTATGTAGATGTTGTTTCCGCTTTATCCAGTATCACAAGAGTTGTTTTCGATCCAGAGGACAATAATGACGACCATCAATGGAAATTTAATTTTAAGATCGACGACCATTTGGACTCTAAACGCCTAAATTTAAGTGATATCGAATATTTTACAGGGATGGATATGAAAGTTTTGGAGTTCCTGTCAGATATTTCTACACTGATAAGGAAGCGCGAACGCCATCAGCAATCAATTCCCACTCATGAAATTATGGTGGAAGCCCTGGACCTGTCCTTCGACCTAGAAAATTACCTGAATGAATCAGAAAGTAAACGCGATTTAATAGCAAAATGCCATTATACAGATTTTTCTAGTGTTGAAAGCCTTAAGAAATATAAAAATTACTTGATCTTGCGCGGAACAAATTTGGTTTTTGCGTTAACGGGATTGCTGCAACTGAAAAGAAGAGTTTTAAACATTCCACATTCTTCAAAATCCGTGAAAAAATTACTGGAAACAATCTCAACAACAATACTTGAAAAAATACCACTAGGTTCATCCGCGTCTTCGTGCATAATATTTGTTTTTTTTTGCTCCGGATCAGATTTAATAGAAGATGACATGCGCCATCATAGAAAAGTACACATCGACCATCTTGACCATTTAATTCAAAGGGGAATGACAAGTGCAATCCAAGCTAAACGAATCATGCTCAGCTGCTGGGAAGAAAAAAAACCTTGGTGGGAAGTTTTAAAAGAGTCCAATATAGATATTTCCTTTGCTATATAATTAGTCGTATATATTAATGTTTATGAGTTCATTTCTACAATCAAATTCCCTGATGGACATATCGAACTGTTTTCAGATATACGCTGGTTGATATCCCTCAACTCTGCTCTGGGAACGGGTGTGGCTAAAATAAAAGGATAGTCGTAGTGATAATCTACCCTTTCTTGACTTGTTTCTGTAATATTTAATCTGTGCAACTCTACAAATGCATAAATCTCTTCGACAGGACAGCTTGGATCAAACTTTCTAATAATCCTTTCACCATCGGGAAAAGTAAGACGAATCTTGCAGCCACTCCTGGGCTCAGCTTTCAATTCCGAATTTTTCCAGCGTAACCATTTGCCCTTTAACACTGCTTCCTGCTGTTGTCTTTCAAGTTCCTGATCACGTCTCAATGATTCATCATATCGTCTATTTTGTTCGTTAACCACATTTCTTTGTTGCCTTACACTCAAAAGTTGTGAATAGCATTCCATTATCTTTGATTCCAGTCTTTCCTTCCAACGCACATTGGCTGATAACGTGCTTCCTTCCACTTTAAATTGTAATTTAAACTTGCCGTTGTTATCTAGACATAGAAAAATCAAAGCAGGACAATGTTTCACTTTAAACATATCAGCTACTTGCAAAGCTTCGGTATTTGAGGAGATATCACCCATCCAGAAAACACCTTGGTACTTTTTCAAAAGTGGAGCCAATTCCTTTAAAACATTATTGGTAACTTGTGACGAATTATCTAATAGAGTGGATTGTAAAAAAATAAATACAAATTTTCCCTGTTCATTGGCCTTGTTTAAACTTTCAACGTATGAACCACATAAATAAGGTGTCAAGTACTCGTGTTCATCTTGATCTGGAATTTTAGAATCCAAAATAAATTTTCTTAGATTGTTTTCATGCGACACATTTTTATATCTATAAATAGAAGATATTTTAATGCATTTGTGGAATATTTCAATACAGGTACTGAATACCCCGTATACTATTAATAGTGGTGCTTTTAATGTTATATAATATAACAATTCTTTATTGAAAACTTTTTGGTACCATTTTATGTTTTTATCGGGAACTTCTTCCTGTTCTTCTATAAAACTGCCTGGCATTGGTTCCATTTTTAGTGTAAATATATGTACATATATATCTTGTTTAAAGGAGATAAATGGAACACCGGTGATGGTAATGAATATGTCTTTATCTTTTTAAAGATTGATTATTTTTTACGATTGTAAAGTAACTTTTAAAAAATAAGGCAATAAGGGGCACATGAGAGAAACGTGAAAGCGGAAAAACGGGTTTAAAAAAAACTGTTTTAAAAAAGGAATGAGCTTAAGCTTTGTATTGTATACAGTAATATATTAAGATATTTTTTTAAATTAACATCAAATGGTTGTTTGGCCGAGCGGTCTAAGGCGTCCGATTCAAGTATTAGTTTACCTTCATTGTTAACAACAGTAATGAACACTCGGATATCGTAAGATGCAAGAGTTCGAATCTCTTAGCAACCAATGTTTTTTTTTCAGTTGTAAATATTTATTTTTTTCATAAAAAAATATGAATTTGCTCAAACAAAGATTAGAAGCAGCATTATGCATGGCAGTAATATTTTTTTAAAAAAAATAAAGGAGCAAATGTTATCAAAATACTTTGCTTATTTATTGCTAATAATACCCAAATGTTGTGATATTATTATTACTATCAGGCAATACAAAAAATTGTCCAGTAATGATAGTATTAGGTTGCCTCCTGGATTAAGTAAGTATATCAATAAAACTGATAACCTCGAGAAAACCAGATCTGAATTATTGTTACAAATTGTTCAGGGATTGTGTCTTTTATTAACTATTAGCATAGTTTTTCTTCTATCAAATGTTTTTTTATGGCTGTGGTTTAGAGCATCTGAATTAAGTTCCTGCATCGCTATGATATTTTATTCATCAGAAAATAAGCTTCAACTTAAGATTGAAAATAATTATAAAAACAACAATGATTTTTATGAGTTTTCAAATAAGGCTATTTTTGATATTTTACTGTTGATATTTTTTGGGCTATTAAAACTAGTTTCTGTTTTGGTATCTAGGGGAATTTATTATGGTTATTCTAACAATAATAAGAGTAATAACGACAAGAAAAGCCTGATCACTAATAATAATAATAATAATAATAATAATAATAATAAAAGGATTTCCAAAGCAAACAATTTTTTTAAATTAAGGGGGTTTATATTTTACACTTTACTCGTTGTATTCCCTTTTATAATGCTCTTTTTTATGGTAATTATCATTGTCGAATCGAATTTAATTTTTACTGTTGGTCTTCCGTTATTTTTACTTGCATTGCTATATGGATCACTATTTGGCTCATTAATTGGCTTATTAATTATAGCCTTACCAAGATTTATTAGCTATATAGGTATCTATATTATGTTTCTTTCCCCTAAGGTAAATATTAGAAACTCGAGGAAACTGGAAGAAGAAAATTATAGTTTGTATCAAAATTTAATGAAACTATGCAATAATAGTGAATATGAGATTAAGAACAAAGTTTCTGATATTTATATAATAAAACCTTCCACAGATGAACAAAATATAATCACCTTGTGTGGATTGCCTTTTGGAAAAAAGAAACTTTACTTGTCTGGAAACATGTTTGAAAGTTGTGATACAAATAAAACAAAAAAAGACGACCAAATTTACACCCTCATATTATTACAATTAATGAAAAGAAAAAAAATATATACCAAATATAGTTTTTTTACCTTTGTTCTTTTACTTATTCTGTCTTCCATTGCATTAGCAACGTTTTTTAAAATTTCAGTCCTAGTGAATAAAAATTATGAATCAGTGCTTTCCAGCTTTGGTTTTGCTTTTAGTGAAGGTGATAGTAATTATCCTATTGTTATCGGAACAAGATGCTATTCTCGCATAGGAATAATTTGGTATCCGGCAGCTGCTACTTACTTATTATCCAGACTGTTTTTTTTGTTACTTCGTTGGATTAATAAAAAAAAATTTAATCGCTATATCATGGGTATAATTGATCAAGGATATGGAAAAGAATTATACTATGCAATGCTGAACTTGCAGTTTAATCCTTACAACCGTTCATCATCGCCTAGTACAAGCAATTTATTATTGTATCCCGATCACTTGTATATCCATTACTTTAATGTAAATTCAATCGAATTATATTTATTTTTGAATGGCTTATTGCAGCTAACAAAAGAAGATAATAAGGAACAGAATATATTAGAACCAGAATGTGATGAAAAATATCAGGCAGGGCTAAGGGAGAATGCTGATGATAATAAAAATCATCAATTTTTAGATACTTTGTTTTGGGTAGTTTTTATTCCCTCTACCTTTTTTATTGGTTATTTTGTATCTAGATTAATTTTGGGACCTCACATTAAGGCTCTACTTGAATGATTTTCAAAAAAAAAAAAAAAAAAGAAAAAAGAAAAGGTATGTATATGTTATTAAATGGAAAGTGAGTTTGATTTTCTGACGTGGTACTACTCATAGAGTTTTGGAAAACCTATTATTTCTGTATGTGCGAAAGTGTTGCCTGCTGGTCATCTGATATTTTTCCAGATAAATAAAATACTTTTTTTTTTTTTTAACACCTGTTTCATTTTTCAAATCTGCAGTTATTGTTATTATTTATTTTGTGAAAGGAAAAATTACCTACCCAATATTTTGTGTATAAATATGGACGAATAATAATATATCTGATTCTATTATATTGTTGCTGATCATTTGCTTTTATTAAAGATATAGACATTATTTGGTTACATTAAAATAAAATGTTATTACATCTTTTAATTTGTCCGTAATTTATTTGTTTTTTTTTTTTTTTAATTCTCGTTTGTAAGATTATTATTATTATTTTACAAAAAAATGCACTATCACCCCACTATGAAACACATTTAATTATAAGTGAACCCAAGGACGTTTGAAAATGAAGCTGTAATCCTTTAGAATGCATTTAACTTTTAGATGGAATCTTGATATGGTTATAGATGTTACTTATTTAGAAATTTAGACATAGACAAAATATAAAACGTAGTTAAAGGTTTTTATGGTGAAATACATGTGCCCCATTATCAATAATTTTATCTACTCATGTTTTTTAATACAATATAGTCTTTGTTCGTCTTGACAAAAAATTCTAACATTATGATCATTTCACCTTGTGTATATATATTAAATGAGTATATCTCTGCTTGGTCTAAACGTAGTTAATTGGCATGCAATTTAGTTTTTTTTTTTTTTTTTTACTACATAATATAATATATGCTTCGATATGTTCTCTTTTTCTCGCTGTGATTAATTTCTCGAAAATTTCTATACACATTGCATTTCTCTATTAGACATATAGATTGTTTTACCTTCTAAGCTTTCCATTTTACTAGGTAAAAGGGGTAATGATTAAATTATAAGTTAAATTTAAAAATAATAAAAAAAAAAAAATTAATCATTTTTTCTTTACTTGGAATTGTTATTGTTTTTTTTTTTTCTTCTGTTTACAATGCGCCTATACACGTTTCTGGATCTTTTCTTCCATGTAACAAATAAGCGATTGTAGCAGTTTTGTTTTGCTTTGTTCCTTTTTTCTCCGTGTAAGAAAGAGACAATAAGTACAAAATGTCACATTTTCCGTGTATAAAAGATATTAAGAATAAACTTTACTTTATTTTCTGTTTACACTTCTTCTTTTTTTTTTTTAACTTTGATTAATCGATGAGAAGGTAAGTTTTAATTTCTAATGATAGAAATAAATAAATATATATATATGCATGAAGGGATACGTTTTTTTTTTTTTTATTAATGGGTTACTTTGATTAAAAATGTTTATTAAAAACACTTTGCTAAAAGGATAAAGACTCAAAAACAATAAAGATACCAAACATTATACAATAATGTCTTATACCGATAATCCCTATGAAAATGATGGGGAAAATAATGATAATTGTGAGAAGAACGGCCTGTCATCAGTAATTATTAATGGAAAACAAGAGATTGATAGTTCTAGTTCATATTCACCCATTGACCAATCTAACAAATTCAAAGGTTTAGATAATCAGGCCGAAAATAATATTAGAAATTTAGCTCGTACATTCACCAATAATTCCATTTCCCAATCTAATGTCCAAAAATCTTTTCATGATAATACTGACAGCAATAATAATAATAGCCTCTACTCAGATAACAATGATGCCAAAACTAATATATGCGCTTTTTCTGATAGTTCTGACAAAAATTACGATCCTAGACTAGATCCTAATAGCGATAAATTTTCTTCTGTTTGTTGGGTTCAAAACTTGAGCAGGATTATGAACAATGATCCTGATTACTATAAACCTTATGTTTTGGGCTGCTGCTATAAAAACTTAAGAGCTAGCGGTGATTCCAATGATGTTTCTTATCAATCAACCATTGGCAATATGCCAATCAAGATCCTTCAATTTATCTATCGCCATTTAAGGAGAAAGAGAGAGGGTGACACCTTTGATATTTTAAAATCTATGGATGGTCTAATAAAACCAGGTGAATTATTGGTTGTTTTGGGTAGACCTGGTTCTGGTTGTACTACCTTGTTGAAATCTATTTCTGCTAATACCCACGGTTTTAGTATTGATCCAGAGAGTATTATTTCATATGAAGGTCTAACTCCAAAAGAAATTAAAAAACATTATAGAGGAGATGTTGTTTATAACGCTGAGGCTGATATCCATTTCCCTCATTTGACTGTTTATCAGACTTTGAATACTGTTGCTCGGTTAGTCACCCCAAGAAATCGTATTAAAGGAGTTAGCAGAGAAGAATTTGCCAAACACATCACGGAAGTCACCATGGCCACCTATGGTTTGAGTCATACACGAGATACCAAAGTGGGTGACGATTTTATTCGTGGTGTTTCTGGTGGTGAGCGCAAGAGAGTTTCTATCTCTGAAGTTTCTATTTGTGGTTCCAAATTCCAATGTTGGGATAACGCTACTAGAGGGTTGGATTCTGCTACTTCATTGGAATTTGTAAAAGCCTTAAAAACAAGTGCAGATATCACCAATTCCAGTGCCTGTGTTGCCATTTACCAATGTTCGCAAGATGCCTATAACTTGTTTAACAAAGTTTCTGTTTTGAGTGAGGGGTATCAGATTTTTTTCGGGTATGGTAATAGGGCCAAAAAATACTTTGAGGAAATGGGATATGTCTCGCCAGCAAGACAAACAACGGCTGATTTTTTAACGGCCGTCACCAATCCAGCTGAACGTATTATTAATCCTGATTATATTAAGCGTGGAATTAAGGTGCCAACTACTGCCGAAGAAATGGAACACTATTGGAAGAATTCACAAGACTATAAACAATTGCTAGTAGACATTGATGAATATTTGAAAAAAAATGACGATGTTGCCAAAAAAGAAATTCATGAGGCTCACGTTGCCAGACAATCAAAGAGATCTAGACCAAGTTCGCCGTATATATTGAATTATAATATGCAAGTAAGATATTTATTGATTAGAAATTTCCAAAGAATAAGAAATAATATGGGGTTGACGCTATTTACTGTGATTGGTAATTCTGCAATGGCTCTACTTTTATCTTCAATGTTTTATAAAGTCATGCTGCACACTACAGCAGCAACATTTTATTCCCGTGGTGCCAGTATGTTTATAGCCGTTTTGTTCAACGCCTTCTCGTCCTTATTAGAAATTATGTCTTTGTTTGAAGCTAGACCAATTGTGGAAAAACACAAGAGATATGCCTTATACCACCCATCTGCTGAAGCACTTTCGTCTGTCATTTCCGAGTTACCATCCAAGGCTATAGTTTGTTTGTGTTTTAATATTGTGTTTTACTTCATGGTAAATTACAGAAGAAAGCCCGGATTTTTCTTTTTCTTTTTACTCATGAATGCTTTGTGTACATTGGGTATGTCGCATATTTTCAGATGTATCGGTTCTGCCTCCAACAGTTTCCCGGAAGCAATGGTCCCAGCTTGTATCTTTTTGTTAGCCATGGCTATGTTTGCTGGGTTTGTTATTCCAAAAACTAAAATGTTGCTTTGGTCCAAGTGGATTTATTGGATCAATCCTATCCAATACATTTTTGAATCCTTGATGATCAACGAGTTTCACGGTAGGGAATTTTTATGTGAAGAATTCATCCCAAGAGGCCCCGGTTATTCTGATGTATCTTTAACTAATCAGGTATGCTCCAGTGTTGGTGCTGTAGCTGGGGAGTCCTATGTTAGCGGTGATAGGTTTTTAGAATTGGCTTATGGCTATCTGCACAAACACAAATGGCGGGGGTTTGGTGTGGCTTGTGCCTATGCAGTTTTCTTTTTGGGTGTTTATTTGGTTTTCAGTGAATATAACGAAAGCGCAAAACAAAAGGGTGAAGTTTTGGTTTTCCCAGCTAGTGTCGTTAGAAGAATGAAAAAGTTGCATCCTAAAAAGAAGCTTGATATCGAAAGCGGTGGTGATAACGAAAAAATGGCATCAGCTCCAAATAAAGAACTTGTTTTGAATGATTCCTCTAATTCCACTTCCAGCAGCAATAATGAGGAGTTCAACTTGTTTACATCGAATGCTATTTTCCACTGGAGGGATGTAAAATATGAAGTTAAGATTAAAAATGAAACTAAAAGGATTCTAGATGGGGTTGATGGATGGGTTAAACCAGGTACTTTAACTGCGTTGATGGGTGCTTCAGGTGCTGGTAAGACCACATTGTTGGATTGTTTAGCTTCACGTGTCACTATGGGTGTTATCACTGGGAATATTTTTGTTGATGGTCATGTGCGTGATAATTCATTTCCCAGATCTATTGGCTATTGTCAGCAACAGGATTTGCATTTGAGTACAGCAACAGTTAGGGAATCTTTAAGGTTTTCAGCTTATCTAAGACAACCAAGTTCTGTTTCCAAGCAAGAAAAAGATGAGTATGTGGAGGAAGTGATTAGAATTTTGGAAATGGAACAATACGCTGATGCGGTTGTTGGTGTTTCTGGTGAAGGTTTGAATGTGGAACAAAGAAAGAGATTGACTGTTGGTGTTGAATTAGCAGCCAAACCCAAATTATTGTTGTTTTTAGATGAACCTACTTCCGGGTTAGATTCGCAGACAGCTTGGTCTATCTGTCAATTGATGAGAAAGTTGGCTGATAATGGCCAAGCTATTTTATGTACCATTCACCAGCCTTCTGCTTTGTTGATGCAAGAGTTTGACAGATTATTGTTTATGCAACGTGGAGGTAAAACCGTCTATTTTGGAGATTTGGGCAAAGGTTGTAAAACAATGATCAACTATTTCGAAGAAAATGGTGCTCATAAGTGCCCAGAGGATGCTAATCCTGCCGAATGGATGTTGGAGATTATTGGCGCTGCTCCTGGCACACATGCAAACCAAGATTATCATGAAGTTTGGCTAAAAAGTGAGGAACATGCTAAAGTTATTGAAGAATTAACCCATATGGAACAAACTCTTCCAAAAAAGGCTTCCAATAATAGTACCGAAGAGGACCAAAAGTCATTAAGCTCTGAATTCGCCACCAGTATTTTTTATCAATGCCGTTTGGTTACTGTGCGTTTATTTCAACAGTATTGGAGAACACCATCTTATTTATATTCCAAGTTTTTTTTAACTATCTATGCTGAATTATTTATTGGGTTCACTTTTTTCAAAGCAGACCATAGTTTACAAGGTTTGCAAAATCAAATGTTGTCGGTTTTCATGTTTACTGTGTTATTTACACCTGTGCTACAACAATATTTGCCTAATTTTACCAAACAAAGAGATTTATACGAGGTCAGAGAAAGGCCTTCAAGAACTTTTTCTTGGAAGGTTTTTATTGTGTCGCAAATTATCGTTGAAGTTCCATGGAATGTGTTAACAGGTACAGTTGCTTATTTCATCTATTACTATCCAGTAGCCTTTTACAGAAATGCGCCAACATCTGAGCAATTGCATGAAAGAGGTGCATTATTTTGGTTATTATCGACAGCTTTTTTCACATATATTGGCTCTTATGCTTTGATGGTGGCTACCCCATTTGAAATAGCTGGGAATGGTGGTAATTTAGCCACTTTAACATTCACCCTATTGCTAGCATTTTGCGGTGTTTTAGTTACTCCCAAAGCAATGCCTCGTTTTTGGATTTTTATGTATAGGGTCTCACCATTAACTTATTTTATTGATGGTGCTTTATCTACTGCTGTGGCTAACACTTATGTTAAATGTTCGCCATATGAATATGTGCAGCTAATTCCACCAGCTGGTAAAACATGCCAAGAATATTTGGGTACATATTTAACTAATGCTGGTACTGGCTACCTACTTGATCCCAATGCTACTGGCACATGCTCATTGTGCACGGTTTCTGATACCAATGCGTTTTTAAGTAGTGTCTCGTCTCATTATTCCAAAAGGTGGAGAAATTGGGGTATTTTTATTTGTTATATCGCGATTAATTATATCTTTGCTATTTTCTTTTATTGGGTGTTTAGGGTCCCAAAGAATAATAAAATAACAAACTATCTAAAAAACCTAATTAGACGTTAAATTTTTTTATTTTATATATATATATATATATGTATATCTTATCTTTTTTTCTTTTTTTTTTTTCTTCTTCTTGGATTGTCGTTTATTAAATGAGCGCTCGTAACATGAAGCCTTCGTTTACATGCGATATTAAATTAACAAAAAAAAAAAAAAAAGATCTTTTACCAACCGCTCAATTCTTTTGTAGAATTTAGAATGTCTGGTGATAAAAAATAAAAAGGGGATGAAGGATAAAATATGTTTAAAGGCATTTATAATGGTTTTTGAGTTTAAAAATATAGGTAAAAAATTACAAACATAAACAATTCCCTGTAGGATTAAAAACAATGCCGCTCCAAACAATGCTTGGGGAAACACATTATTTCTACGAAGTTTGTTGTAGTATACAGCCAGTTTACAAGATAAAATGTTATTAGCCGTCCAATTTAATTGTTAGCCAAAGAAACAGCTGTGGATCAATTTATTCGTTTAGAAATTACTCGTAATATAAAAATTGACTTGGTGAGAAGAACTTGTAGCAATGTTTCTTGTACACATAGTTGCAACCTACTAGTTATTATGTGTTTCCAACAGATAAATGGAATCCAGTATTTCCGACTGATTAATCTTTTATACACCTATCTCATCAAAAAACTTAAGCCTTTTCTATTTTGCTTATGGAAAAATAAAAAGATTTAAAGAGGGACAAGCAGGTAATAGAGTATATTATCACACTACACATTTGCTCTAAAATATGAAAATAATGACTATGTAATGTAATATTATTGCTAATATAATGCAAATTATTTGATATCAAGTTAGCTAGTTGTGATAATACTTAAAGCATTTTACAGGGTTATAAGTTTTATTACTGGTTTTATATTTTTGTTTACATTTTCAATCTTATTTAATTCAGATTGAAAAGAAGAAAAGCGTAGGGAGGGAATAATTCGGCGAAATGTTCTTGCTCAGAATTTAATCAATAAAAGTGCTTAATCTTTTTTATAATCACAGTTCGTTTAAAACTAGTTTTTTTTTTTTCTATTCCTTTTTTTTTTTTTTTTTTTTTTTTTTGAAAAATACTTTTTATACGAACGTATCACGTGCAATGTTATGTATGTAGTTGATACAAGCAAGTAAATATTTTTGGTGAAGTTTTCTCTGCCCTTTTTTATCTATACGTACAAAGTGATATGCATTTTGACAGTATATTCGTAGAAAATGATGTTATACGAAACAAAAAAAAAAAAAAGTCTTTTGATTTTTCTCTGAACACATTTGAAATGTACCCTGTTTAACTTTTGAAAAGTATTTTTGTATTTCAGATTGCTTACCATTACTTTTCATAAATACTATTTTCTTTTAGCTAAAATAAACAAAAAGATTTACTATTAACAACTTTACAATTTAACGTTAAAATATTTCATTTTTTTCTACTTTACTTTGTATAAGTACTTCGGTTCTAACAAAGCTATTCAAAAAAATGAGAGAAAAGAAAATACAAAAAGACCCTTCTATCCACTCTTTAATAACAACGATTCATTTGCTATTTTTTTAAAAATAATCACGTCACCAGAGGTTTTTTAATTATTAGTCAATAGAAATAATAATTTTTTAAACTTGCATTTAGAAATTCATTATTTAACAATTTAGAGAAAATATTTTATCTTTCTTTTTTTTTTTTTTAATGAAAATCCATTCATCATTTTCGTGGAATTTGATTGGTAAGTTAGAAAATTAGATATAAAATAGGGTGAATATTATACATAGATTTCTAGGCAATGAAAACTGTAAAAGTAAGACTCTACTTCCTTTCTTTCCAAGTACAAAAATTTATGGCAATATTTGGTTACTAGCTCTGTGGATATCAGCTTCTAGGTTTGTTGCAATTGTTTCTATAGATTATTTGGTATTATACAAGTTGTTATCACGTGCGTGAGCCAAACGGCAACAAACCTTCTTTTTTCTCTTCTTTGATGGTGATATAATTACTGATCAATCACGTGCTTAAAAGTTTAAAGAAATTTTTAGAGAGAAAAAGGGAAAAATAAACGATTGTTAAAAAAACGTAGATTATGTTGCTATAGATAATCCGACTTTTGATTTATTTTTTTTTTTTTTCAAGTATAATCGCTATTATTTAACATTTACGCGGATCCGGATAATTATTTAACAGTTGAAAATGTGAATGATCAAATACAAGGTATTTTTCTTTTTTTTTTTTTTTTTGCAAAAAATAAAAAAAAAACAATAAGGATCTATTTTTAAAAAAAAGACATTTTATATTTATTAATTTCTTTCTATTAATAAAAAATAAGAGAATTTTGAAACGCGTCCAAAAAAGGTAGAAAATTAAACGTTATTATGAAAATTATTAAATTCTATTACACAACAGAGCTCAAAACATTCCTATTGTCAAAATAAAATTTTTATCTATATATATAATTCAACTACATTGTCACTAGCTGAAACATTTAACGAGAAATTTAACGAAGAAAAAGAAAAAGAAAAGAAAGAAGAAAGAAGAGAAGAGAAAAAAATTACATTGTCAACGTTTAAAAATAATATTTGCTCATATTGTATGTTTTATAAATTTATTTTTATTTTACAGCAGTTACGATACTATTTTGATGTTAGAATTTTTTGAACAAGGGTTTAGTAAATAAAGTTTTAGTAAACAAAGTTTTAGTAAACAAGATTTTGGTAAACAAGATATTGGTAAACAAGATTTTGGGAAACATGGTTTATTAACAGAATATTTCTAACTTTAGTTACTTTTGTTACTAGATATAAAAGTTTATATCTGTTGAATGAAATAAAATAAAAGATTTGTTGGAAAAAATGGGAATTAGTAATTTTTAACCATTGTTTTTTTTTTTTGTTTCAGAAATGAATATTTTTCTTTTGTTATTATATTAGCCAGTAACTTAACAAAAAAATTGACATCATTTATTGAAAAATTATAAATTTATTTTCAGGTGATAAAAATATAACTCTATTCCATTCATTCGACAGTTCGATCAATTAACATAAAAAATTAAACACTAATATCACAACAAATATTTAATATATAAAATGGGACATTTTATTTGCTATTTGTTATTTTTTGGATAATTACTTCCTCTTTTCACTTTAAGAGGAGAAAAAATTACTATTATCATAATATCATAGGAAAAGTAACAAAAACGTATAGAATAAACAAAGCAATGATGGCATCCATAAAGCAGGGAAAAATATCTCTAACTTGGTCCTTGCTCACTTTATTTTTTACTTTGGCTACAAGAAATGTATATGCTACTACTGTAACTGAAGACGATGCAGGCGGATGTATCCCAACTGTTTTTGAAAGGTCTGCAGAGAAAATGGGGTTTCATGTCCAATTTTATCACTACAACTTTTTATCTTACAATGCTAAAACTAATACTGGTGTTCCAGATTTGAAAACATATGTGAGTTCTGAATATATTAATGGCGGTTTCGCTGATTATGGTATGTTTGGTGAAACCTACTCTGCCACAAATTTGAGTTTTAAGTTTGTTCCTAACGATGTTTATAAGGCTCTTCAAAAAGCAACTTTACCACCTGGGTTCGCTTATTCAGAACCTTTTTATCTTACAAATTGGACTTTCCTGGCAACTGGTTACTTTGTTCCACCAACCACTGGTGTCTATAAAATAGGCATAGAGTACATTGATGATTTAGGTATTGTATCTTTTGGTGCTAATTCTGCATTTGAGTGTTGTTTACAGCATTCTACCTCGACTACTCCACAATCTTATCAAATTAGTTCTTTATGGTCATCGAGTGGCCCATCGGGAGTAAATGAAGTTTCTGTAACGTTAAATGCTGGTATTTACTACCCATTGAGAATATTTTATGTTAATCGTCAAAATATCGCTGGGATGAATTTTGGTTACACAGATCCAGATGGTGTTTATCACAACCATTGGTCCGAAGTTATTTATAATTTTAAGGATAGTGATGCAAGTTGTGATGCTCCAAGTGGAAATTCAACAACATATATCCCATGGACTGGATCCGTTACATCTACTATTGGTACATCAGTTTTCACTACTACTGGTACTGATGGTATTCCAACTACCTCTACGATTTACACAGTTGAGACTCCAGAACATAACGGTGCTACTACCACTTACACTCCATGGACTGGATCTGTTACTTCTACTATTGGTACATCAGTTTTCACTACTGCTGGTACTGATGGTATTCCAACTACCTCTACGATTTACACAGTTGAGACTCCAGAACATAACGGTGCTACTACCACTTACACTCCATGGACTGGATCTGTTACTTCTACTATTGGTACTAGTGTAACTACCAGCATTGGATCTGATGGTATTCCAACAACCTCTACGATTTACACAGTTGAAACACCAGAGCATAACGGTGCTACTACCACTTATACACCATGGACTGGATCTGTTACTTCTACTATTGGTACTAGTGTAACTACCAGCATTGGATCTGATGGTATTCCAACAACCTCTACGATTTACACAGTTGAAACACCAGAGCATAACGGTGCTACTACCACTTATACACCATGGACTGGATCCTTTACTTCTACTATTGGTACATCAGTTTTCACTACTACTGGTACTGATGGTATTCCAACTACCTCTACGATTTACACAGTTGAGACTCCAGAACATAACGGTGCTACTACCACTTACACTCCATGGACTGGATCTGTTACTTCTACTATTGGTACTAGTGTAACTACCAGCATTGGATCTGATGGTATTCCAACAACCTCTACGATTTACACAGTTGAAACACCAGAACATAACGGTGCTACTACCACTTACACTCCATGGACTGGATCTGTTACTTCTACTATTGGTACTAGTGTAACTACCAGCATTGGATCTGATGGTATTCCAACAACCTCTACGATTTACACAGTTGAAACACCAGAGCATAACGGTGCTACTACCACTTATACACCATGGACTGGATCTGTTACTTCTACAATTGGTACATCAGTTTTCACTACTACTGGTACTGATGGTATTCCAACTACCTCTACGATTTACACAGTTGAAACACCAGAACATAACGGTGCTACTACCACTTACACTCCATGGACTGGATCTGTTACTTCTACTATTGGTACTAGTGTAACTACCAGCATTGGATCTGATGGTATTCCAACAACCTCTACGATTTACACAGTTGAAACACCAGAGCATAACGGTGCTACTACCACTTATACACCATGGACTGGATCTGTTACTTCTACAATTGGTACATCAGTTTTCACTACTACTGGTACTGATGGTATTCCAACTACCTCTACGATTTACACAGTTGAGACTCCAGAACATAACGGTGCTACTACCACTTATACACCATGGACTGGATCTGTTACTTCTACAATTGGTACATCAGTTTTCACTACTACTGGTACTGATGGTATTCCAACTACCTCTACGATTTACACAGTTGAGACTCCAGAACATAACGATGCTACTACCACTTACACTCCATGGACTGGATCTGTTACTTCTACTATTGGTACATCAGTTTTCACCACTACTGGTACTGATGGTATTCCAACTACCTCTACGATTTACACAGTTGAAACACCGGAGAACCATGCTATTAGTACTACATTCACCTCTTGGGGTGGTGCTTACACTTCAACTTATTCCACTAACATTTTCACTGTTACTGGCTCTAATGGATTGTCTACCACTTCCACTATTCTTTACGTTGAAACACCAGGATTTGGTTATTTCAATACTACGAGTTCTAAATCTTCGCCATTTACTACTCTTCCAGGTACTACTAACACTCAGACATCTACAAACCCAAGTGAAGGTAGATCCGCATCAGAAACCTTTACTACCCCAGTTTCAGGTATCACCTCTACCTCTGAAAGTGTTATTCCAGTTAAACCAACTACTGAAACACCTGGATTGCCTTCTAGTGTTACAAGAACTACTGTGATTGTTACATCTGGCAGAACTATAACCTCGACTGTTGTCACATGCGATGCTACTACCACCACTGTTCCAAACAATAACAACAACAATAATAGTGGTTCTAACAATTCCGGTTCCGAAGTTTATTCTGTTAGTTCTGAGACTTCCAATACACCAGTTACTGTTACTAAGACTAGTGTGTACACTACATCTGGTAGTACCATTACTGCTATTATCACCTCCACTATTGTTCCAAATAACAACAACAACAACGGTGGATCTGGTAGTTCTGAAACCACTAATACACCAGTCACTGTTACCAAGACTAGTGTATTCACTACTTCGGGTAGTACCATTACTGCTACTATCACCTCTACTATTGTTCCAAACAACAACAACAACGGTGGATCTGGTAATTCCGAAACTGCTAATACACCAGTTACTGTTACCAAGACTAGTGTGTACACTACTTCCGGTAGTACCATCACATCTGTTATTACATCAACTATTGTTCCAAACAACAACAATAACAATGGTGGATCTGGTAGTTCTGAGACTGCTAATACACCAGTTACTGTTACTAAGACTAGTGTGTACACTACTTCAGGTAGTGCCATTACTGCTACTATCACATCAACTATTGTTCCAAACAACAACAATAACAATGGTGGATCTGGTAGTTCCGAAACTGCTAATACACCAGTTACTGTTACCAAGACTAGTGTGTACACTACTTCCGGTAGTACTATCACATCTGTTATTACATCTACTATTGTTCCAAACAATAATAATGAAAACGGATCAGGTTCTCCAGGCAATGCTAGTGAATATTTCGAGACTATTTCTTCTGGTTCTGTTTACACTAGTGTTACCAAAACTACATCTAATGGGAAATTAATTACTACTACTATTCAATCGGAAATTGTTTCTAGCACACCCGCTATTGAAGTCCAAAGTATTCAATCTCAAACTACTTTACCTGTTGTTTCAATTTATCAAGCTGGTGCTTCTTCTAATGGATTATCTGCTTTCAAAATGTTTTTTACATTATTTGTCTTATTTTTCAGTATATTCTGACCTTTTAATGTTTATTTTTTAATACCCGTTTTATTTACACACACTGATCCTCTCAGTTTTTGCTTAATTTTTGTCTTTACGACGCATTTTTCAAAATAGTTTATTTTTTTGTTTTTATTATCGTTCATAATTCATATACGTTAGGATAAATGACCATTTATATATAAGCTCAATCTAGGGCATTCGAGAAAGTAATTGAAACATGTTTATGTAGTATATATTATTGTTATAAAATCCAAATTAAAAAGTTTCTATTTTATTGCGATTTTCCACATTGAATTTTTTTTATTTTAACTTTTTCTCTGTTATTGAGTCCAAAAGTTTCATAATAATAATAATAATAATAATAATAAAAAGAAGTGTCTTAAATTATAAAGAGCAAGATAGATCTATTTTTTTGGAAATAAATACTCGATTAATGAGATAATTTATGTTGTGCATTTTAAACCAATAATTCCAAACTTATAAGTCTGCTTAGATTCTATATAATCGATGTTTATTTGTAACATGATTGGTGATAAAGTTTCCCTTCATATATATTATTCTTTAGTTATCAGGCTCTATGTTTTTTATTATTTTATAAATCAGGTATTTGTTAATAATTAGTTTATATAAGTGCTTGCTTTATCACAATGTATAATCATAAGTTTATATCGAAAGACGAGTGTGAATATGCAGCAATATGCATTCCTTGTCAACAGAGTACTTGTTATATTTCATCAACTTTAGCGTATATTAAAGGAAAAAACATACAAGTCGAAATCTTGCAATATAGATAGAAATTTGAAAACAATATTGAATGGTATTTGATTCATTGTGTATGTCTAATTGAGATGTTGTGATTCATTCATTTTGAGTTTGCTGCTATTTAGTGTTAATTAACAAAAATAAACTTCATTCTTTACATATAATGAATTGTAACATAATCCATAAAACAAAACAAACTTGTTATTGGAAACTAGTCTTAAGTTTATTCATTGGGTTTTATCACATCTATTATCCTTGTTGCAATATGTAATATTAAACCACTTAGTTTTTAGTTCTCGTTGCTTCATATGTTATCTGAATGCTTGGAATTATTTATGGTCTTGATAGTTACAATGACATAGTTTCTCTGGTGAATTTATAAAATATGTTGGGTGAAAACTTGGTGCATTTCTAACTCTCCATAACTCTTGAAATAACTCGTGTTTAAATGCGATTTCATTTTCTGTATTTTATGTTAGATAACTGTTAGAATAATTTGTTGTTCGGGTTATTACCCGAAGTTGAATTATTTGTTGGGGCATACGCCCACCGTATAAAATGCGAACTCGCTGCAAGACAATTGCTAGCGATGCGCATATTAATAATATCGAAGATAAGAATGAAATATAAATAACATCTATATAAATATATATGAAACACCAAGCACAACCCATAGAAAGGACATATAAAGAATGTCTACCTCAAGAAGTAAAGTAATAAATGAGTCAACCACAAAAAGTGCTACGCTCATACAAAGCAGATCATGATAACACTACTAAGATGAAACAACAATAAACAAGTTATAGTAATAGAAAGGTAGAGATTAACTACTCGACCAAGAGGGGTAATAACCTCAAGATAATTTATAAAATAATATATCAATGATAATAATAGATTAAGTTCGATCATTGATATAACCAGAAAGGTATATAAAGGATTAGTTTCCAACCTTTCACAACAAGACATTAGTTTGTCAGGTAATTCGTTATCCCTATATAACTATTAGTTTAGCTTATATAGAAAGGGGAAGAAGAACCAGAGATATAGAGAGATATAGATATACACACATAGATATAATAAATATACGATCATATATATATATGATCAAGGGCCCAATAATACAAAACTAGAAAGTAAACATCTTATAATAATGAGTGAAGAATCTAATATAGAAGTTCCAATGGAACAGAGAAATAATCCAACTTCGGGTAATAACCCGAACCACGAATATTCCCAACAGCTAGCAATGGTCTTGCAGCGATTTCGCATTTCATACGGTGGGCGTATGCCTTAACAATTTCAGTTTGTCTTTTTTATTGGATTACTGCATCAACAACAAGACTTTAACGTTATTATTTAACAGAATGGTATAACCAACATGTAATGCATATGCCAAGGACAAAACAAGGATAAAAATGGGTTGAAACATCTGCAATGACAACACTTGTGGGAACTTATAACTGCACCAGGCTACCATATAATTTGATCAAAAAACATATATTAGAAAAACCATACCCTTGTAACAACGGGTAGCGCACTTACTTCTAATAAATCACCTAACAGAAATAAACCAGGAACAAATAACAGATTTTAATGATAAAAGTAATGGTTAGTTTTTTTTACTATGCTTCACTTTTTTTTTTTTATTCCAACTAGCACAATAGTAGATGTTGTAAAATCAAGTGGATATGTTAAATTAGGCTTAGATCAGATTTTTATTAATACTAATGATAATTTAAATTTTATTTTATTTAGCATCGAGCGACAAATAAACTAAAAATACTGAATTGTGTTACCTCATTTAAAATTGTAAAGTGGATAAAGTATTGAAAACTATAATTAGTGGTTTCCAATGTTATTTTTAAACGCATCCCTATCCTTGGACGTTTAAGAACTGCATTCTCCCTTTTAGTATGCTCAACAATTTGTTAAATGTGATAACCACTTTATTAAAAAAAACGATGTTACAAGATATCATAATTTGTATTCGGCTGTAAAAATAGAAAAGGGAAACAATAAGGAATTAGCAACTCTACACATGCCAATATCAACAACCAATCAATACTTGTAACAATAAAAAATAAAAAATTGGTTGACAATAAAGGATAAAATATGTCGATTAAACAAAAAGTAAAAATGGATATGAGAATTAATTAGTGGTTCTTGTTATAAAATAAAAATGATTTTGTCTGGTATAAGCAGACTTTATAGTTTGTAATTTTTCGTTTAAAGCATACACAGGAGTTATATACCACAAACTTATCTCCTCCTTAAGTGAATGGACTTATATTGTTTTTCATAGTTTTAAATATTTCGTTCATTTGTTAATTGAAGGTTAAGATTATAATTAGATCGATGTTTATGTGAAAGAAAAGTTATTTTTGAGCCTACAAAGAAAAAAGAATCAATTCAAAATTAAAAAAAGAAACCATAAAATAAAATAAAAAAAACTTTTTATTAAAAACAAAAACAGCTTAGTTTACAAAAACTTAGTTATTTTAAAAATATAAAATACGAGCTTTAAAATAGGAAGATAAAAAATATCAAATTTGGATGGAATAAAGACAAAAAAAAAAATGACGAACTTAAAATTTTATAAAAAAAAAATTTGATCTAAAGTAATTATATCATATTGATAAGAAGGTAAGCACGAGACTTACAAGAAATTGCAAAATAAAACAAATAAAGTGAAAAACATCTTGAAAGTGGGCATTCTATTTGAAACAGCGCCATCATGGGAAGTAGAAATTAATCCACTAGATGCTGGTTGAGATTGAATACTTTGAACTTCAATAGCAGCTGTGCTAGAAACAGTTTGTGATTGGATAGTAGTAGTAATAACTTTCCTACCTGATGTGGTCTTGGTACCAGTGGTGTAAACAGAACCGGAAGAAATAGTGCCAACATATTCACTAGCATTGCCTGGAGAACCTGATCCGTTTTCATTATTATTGTTTGGAACAATAGTGGATGTAATAACAGATGTGATGGTACTTCCAGATATTGTAAACACACTAGTCTTAGTAACAGTAACTGGGACAACTGGAAATAACAAGGGTTTCAGAACTAGTAACTTGAATCGACAGATACATGGTTTTTATTGTGCTTTGGAATATTGGTATTACCATTGTATCAAACCACAATGTTGGAAGTTATAGTTTTTTAAAACTTAACAGTGTCAGTAGTTTTTATAACATAATACGTCTATAATGTTTAAGTGTTAGTGATATATTCATAATCTTGACAAGAAAAATCTTTTTTATCAAATATATAAAAGCAATTGATGAAGTTATTATCCAAACTTTCATTTTTTGTAGAGCTACTTTAAAGTGTAAACATCTCTTTGTTAACATCTTGGAAAATACACTTTTTAATTAATGGTAGGTTTAAAAACTGAACTTTTTGTCTTTTGATACATCAGTTTTTTGTTTTAAATGAAAAAAAAAAAAAAAAAAACATGGTGCTATTTTACTGAAAAAAATCTAATAGTAATTTAATCTGATAATAAATCAGTCGAGTCATCAGAATTCCTTGTTGTAGGTTCTAACTGTATAATTTTAAAAATAAAAAAGCTAGGAGCAAATCACATCATAAAATTGGTAAAACTTGATTATGCGGATGAAACCGGATCTAAAGTGTTATTATACTCTTAATCTTCATTTTTTTGTTTGCATTTTATAGCATGATTTTATTTTTGATCAAGCAATATCAGTTCCTGAATCATCGATAAATGAATCCAAGTAGATAACTTTTTAACAAGACTTAACTACCGATGATTCGTTATCAGATTCTTATCTTGATAAATTTTATGTAAAAAAACTTTCAGGATTCAAGATCCTCCATAGTCGAAGCATAAGTATAATTTGCTTATTAATACAGTTCCCAATTTGGTAGTTGATCCCAGCAACATTTCTATATTTGGAATTTGGTCCCAACAGCATGTGTTATTTCAAATACGAAAATGGGTTAATCATCATATGTTTTTTTTTTCATTTTACTTATATCTATCTATATTTGATGAATTTTTTTTATTAGTGTTATTGGCTAAAAATAATTTGCTTTAGGAATTATCCAATCTTAAATGTTTTTATAATATATGTATTAACGAATTAAGTGTGATTATATCATTACGTTCGTTTGATATTATTTACTTTTAACCCACAATCTATCTTCATTTAATAAAATTTGATGATAACTTTTTTTTCGTTCTCCTTGATGAAAATGATTTTGAGTACAAAAAACTAGTCCTTTAAAATTTCGGACTACAGCATTATCCGATAGTTCGTGTAAAATGATATTAATTTGTAGTTTAGAAAAAAAAATAATATTTAAATTATGAAATTCTAATATGGACTTATACACCAATCACGTTTAACCTTAGTTGATTTAGTTTTTCAAGTGTGCTGTGCAATTCATTTTTATGGTTTTTTGTCTAGCCTGGTTATAAATCTTATTATAGTTATTTTTTCTTTATATTTGAGAATGCAATAATCTAATCAATACATACACTTATATTTTGAAGGGCTAAGTAATATATTTGGTGAATAAATTTTCACCACACAATCTTATATTTCATCTCTGTATAAATTCCCGTAAATCATTAATATATAAGTGGTTTTATCAATAAAAAAAAAAAAAAAAAAAAAAATAAAAATAGTATCAAGCTTTATTAATCGCTTTATTTTCTATTGTTCTACAAAATACGTAAATAAATAATCTTAACCAAAGTATTTTTAAAAGAAGGTTAGCTCGCGTCTTAAATATCCGCGTCTGAAAAGATTTGTTATTTATTAATCCGGATCTTTTCCCCCTTTTTTTCAACAAATATTAAAAAGATAACAATTACAAAAAATATCACTTCGTATAAAATAACTTTTTGGGTTTTTGTGCTATTTTAAATCATATCAATAATTTTACTCATATATATAATAAATAATTAAAAGTTTCCTGCTATAACAAAGCTGCACAAACCATCTTGCCTTTTTTATTTTTTCCACTTCAAGCAGATCCATAAATCTTTATTACTAAAATAGATTAACTGTCTCAACTCGGAAAATATTAAAATATAATCACATTTACTGTAGCACAAATTAAGATATCTATTGTAACTAGTAGCAATTTTTTGTTTTATTATCTATTTTCAGAAAATCCAGATCTTTGACCTTTGTTGGTTAAATATCTAATGGAATTAGTACTAATAATTTGTTGCTTTATTTAATCTAGGCAACCGCATATCTTTGAAATAAGATGTATATAATATATAGTGTAATGAATATCAACTATTTATTTTATTGTGTATTTAGAAGAAAATTATCTTTATTATCTTTATATATTTGGTTATTATTTCAAACATTTTGTAAAGATTTAGTTATTTTTCAAAAAAAATAAAATCAACAACATTTTTTTTTTTTTTTTTTTTTTTTTTAGTGAATTGAATCACACAAAATTTTTTTATGCATAAGCTTTTTCCTTCTATTATAGTTTATTATTAGTCAATTCCTATGGATATAAAAATATTATCACATTTTATCCCCAGATGGAATACCCTCCACTTTAATAAAAAAATCTAAGTGGTTGGTTATATTGCAAAGCACGATAATATTCACTTTAATACAAACATTGGCAATTGTTCTCATTCGTATAAACTTAAAAAAAAAGAGTTATCAGATATGCTAACTATTTACGACAATAAAATTTGTGTGGACAAAAAAAAAAATTAAAAACAACATATACAAACATTAAATTTTACGAAAAACTTTTTTTCTTTTTTTTTTTATCTTAAGCTAAAATATATTAATTGTAAAATTTTAAATAAAAAAAATTGGAAATAATTTTTATTTTCTCGACGTTATTTTTCAATTAGGTTTTTATCCAATGTTAATCTTCTAGTTTGTGATATATCCTTTTTTAAGATGATAATGTACAAAAATATTTTTTTTGAAGAATAATTTAGTAATAAATATAAAATGTTCATTGTATTATATTTTTTAAGTGGACGAAAAAAAAATATTTAGGTGCATTGTTTAAAATATAACCCTGTAATTAATATAAACTGTTCGTTATACTATGTATTTTATCCAAAGAAAAGTCATTTTCGGATATTAGTTGTAAAATATTCTTGTCAATAAAATATATTTAGTTATTTTTTTCTAATTTATGTAAACTATTTTTTTTTGTATAACATAGTTTGTAAGATGTCTCATAATATTTATCATATAAAATTTAATTTAGTATATTTCTTTAAGATAAAAAATTATGTAGAATATTAAATCTATAATTTTATTGCTTTTATTTTAGCAAATTTTCAAAAGCTTTAACAAAATTAATGAGCAATATTGTTAAAAATTTTGCTCACAAAGAAATATTCATTATAAAAATAAAAAAAAAAAGATTATTAAAGTTAGTTTATAATCACAAAAAAATTATTCTTAAGGTTTAAAGAAATTTAACAAAATTTATATAAAAAGAAGCATTTTTCAGTAAAAATTTAAATTTTATAATATTCCTTTTATTTTATTTTTTTAATATATAAAAAAAAAAAAAAAAAAACAGAGTAATTTATATTTAGCGATAATGACATCCACTACTTATAAAAAAAGGGGTTTTGGTTTTATTACTAACCCTTTTTTTATTACAATGGACAGTAATAATTGATGCTACAACACTGGTTGATACAAATGATGCGTGTGATCCAATTACACAGCCTACTAATGGTTTTAAGGTGAAATGGTATAATTATATTATAGACAATACTACTACATATACAAGTTTGGATTATATGGCGTACGGATATTATCAAAAATCTGCCCCATATCATTCGCAAAATGGTATTACTACTGTTTCGTTTGAACCTGGATATCTATGTTTATATAATCCATATGATTTATCCAAATATTTTTATTTGTTACGGTGAGCCTTGAAATGTAAAAAAAACAACATGGACTTGTCCATCAGCAGGTCCATTAGGATTAAGTGATTTTTATACTAGCGCTGGAACTTCTTACTCCTTATCACTTGTTTATAATTATGATACATATTTTACCAATTTTACAATGGAAATTACCGGCTACTTTTTAGCCCCAGAAACAGGTTCTTATACATTTACCCTAGGAAATGTTGACGATTCAGCTGGTTTGTTGTTTGATCAAGATGCGTTTGGTTTTTGCGAACAAAATGATATTACTGCTACCACAACAAATTTTTTGCTAAATGCTATTAAGGGTTGCGAATCAGGAAAAGAAGCTTCTGTATCTAGTGAAAAAACTCTAATTGGTGGACTTTATTACCCAATAAGAATTATATTTTCAAATGCAATTACAAAAGCAAGCTTAGATTTTTCAGCAACATTACCCAATGGAACCGTTATTAATGATTTTACTAATTACATTTATACATTCGGTGAAGATGAATCTTATTGCCCAGCATTTGAACGTGAAACTACAACATACACACCATGGACTGGTTCATTCACATCCACCATTGGTACTATTGTTACAATCAGCGTTGGCTCAGATGGTATTCCAACTACCTCCAACTATCTACACAGTTGAAACTCTAGAAAACAAGGGTACTACTATCACTTACACCCTATGGACAGGTGCTTACACATCCACTATTCCAAAAAAACAACAACAACAACAACAACGGTGGATCTGGTAGTTCCGAAACTGCTAATACACCAGTTACTGTTATTAAGACTAGTGTGTTTACAACATCAGGTAGTACTATCACTTCTGTTATTACATCTACTATTGTTCCAAACAATAATAATGAAAATGGATCAGGTTCTTCAGGCAATGCTAGTGAATATGTTGAGACTATTTCTTCTGGTTCTGTTTATACCACTGTTACCAAGAGTGCCAACGGTAACTCTGGTAATTCCAACAATGTTATTACCAAGACCACATCTGGTGGCAAAGTTATTACCACCACTATTCAATCAGAAACTGTTTCTAGCACAGCTGCTATTGAAGTGCAAAGTATTCAATCTCAACCAGCATCTAGTGGATTAATTTCTATTTACCAAGCTGGTGCTGTTTCAAACAGAATATCTACCTTCAAGATGTTCTTTACTTTATTTGTTTTGTTTTTCAATTTATTTTAAGAATACTCTTGTGAAAATTTTTTTTTCGAATAGTATCTAATATATTTAGTTTATTTTTTTTTTTTAAGTTCGTCAGTTTTTTTGTATTTATTTTGTTCAGATTTCGTATTTTGTGTTTTTATTTTATTTTATAGTTCGTTCTTTTTATAATATCGAAGCAACTTAGTTTTTCATACCGTAAGTTGTTTTTATTTCTAATAAATTTTTTTTTTCTGATTATTTATTGATAACATTGGAATATTATTTTCTTTCTTGTTTCTCATAATAATTTTTTATTTTAATTCTTCTTCTATTGCTGAGTTCAAAAGTTTAATAATAACAGTAAAAAGAAGTGTCTTAAACTATGAAGAATAAGATAGATCTATTCTTTTGGGAGTAAATGCTCAATTAGTGGGTCAATTTATGTTGTGTTTTTTGAACCAATAATTACAAATTTATGAGTCTGCTTAGATTCTATAAAATCGATGTTTATTTGTAACATGATTGGTGATAAAGTTTCCCTTCATATATATTATTCTTTAGTTAACAAGCTCTATTTTTTGATTATTCCATAATTCAAGTGTTTGTTAATAATTAGTTCATATAAGTGCTTGCTTTATCACAATGTATAATTATAAGCTTATATCGAAAGACAAGTGTGAATATGCAGCAATATGCATTCCTTGTCAACGGAGTACTTGTCATATTTCATCAACTTTAGCGTATATTAAAAGAAAAAACATACAAGTCGAGATCTTGTAATATAGATAGAAATTTGGAAACAATATTGAATAGTATTTGATTCATTGTGTATGTCTAATTGAGATATTGTGATTCATTCATTTTAAGTTTGCTGCTATTTAGTGTTAATTGACAAAAATAAACTTCATTCTTTACATATAATGAATTGTAACATAATCCATAAAACAAAACAAACTTGTTATTGGAAACTAGTCTTAAATTTATTCATTGGGTTTTATCACATCTATTATTCTTATTGCAATATGTAATATTAAACTACTTAGTTTTTAGTTCTCTTTGCTTCATATGTTATCTGAATGCTTGAAATTATTTATGGTCTTGATAGTTACAATGGCATAGTTTCTCTGGTGAATTTATAGAATATATTGGGTGAAAACTTGGTGCATTTCTAACTCTCCATAACTCTTGAAATAACTGGTGTTCAAATGCAATTTCACTTTCTATATTTTATGTTAGATAACATTTATTAAAGTTTTATTGATAAAATAACATTGTGAATTTAGAGGATATTTTTGAGCGAACGAAAAAAAAAATTGTTTCTTTGGCTGCAAAAAAAAAAAAAAAGATTTTTTTCGTAAAAAATGCTAAATATTTTTAAGCTGTGAATTACCAACAAAGTTAAAAAAAAACAGCTTGTTGATTATCAGAAATAACAAAACAAAACAAAACAAGTATTTTACACAATGTACAACAACTTACAAGAAATTAGAAAAGTTTTTGATCAAAAAACAGATATTTAGGTAGTATTTATAAAACCTATCAAAATACGAAATCATATCTACACTTTCAAAGAATGTTTCAACTGGATATATACTGATTGGAGTGAAGAAAAACAACACTATAAAGGGGCTGTTTATTATTATTTTGTTATTCTAGTGGATAACCATTGCGTGTTTGTTGGAATCATAATGACTGTACTGGAGTGAAGGACCATATTGTTACTAATAAGCACACATTAATATTTACATGTCATCCAAAATATAAGTGGTGTATAACTGTTTAAGCATGATAAAAGTTTAAAAACAAAAGATACACTGAAAACATGAAAAGTATTTATTTATTAAAGTATCAATTCACAAATCAATCAAATAACAAATAAGGTTATACTCTGCGATCTGACACCTGAATACTTTTATTATATTTAATTTTTCATTCCAACACTGTGGACATGTAAAGCATTGGTATTACCACTTATAACTTCGTTTCTAATTATTATTTTAAAAAGTGGGTTAGTAATAAGGCTTTTCTTTTTACTCTAATTTGATACTAGATCTAGAACTGACAACACACATACTCGGTTTATATCTACTGAGTGTATGCCAAACATTACTATATTTAAGAGTATTCAAAGATTCAATGATATTTATGAAGACCAGCTATTGCATACATAAAATCTAAATGTGCATGTCAATTTAGATATTATATTCATCAAAAAAAGGTTTATTACAAAATGACATTATATGATTAGTGTGGAATTTGAAATTCTGATTTAGTTTGAAATGAGCTTCTTTTTTTTTTCCCCCCCTAATTACAGGAGTAACACAAGTATTACTATGGAATATTGTATCAATATATTAGGAGATATGTTTAAATGGACAACTGAGTAAGTAACTAGTTTATTTGTGATTTATTGTGTGACTAACATGAGTTGGTAAGAAATGGCTTACTATTAGAAAGAGAAGGATATTTATTTTGACTAAAAGCAAGGGCATTGCAAATAATATAATGAAACATATATTTTGTTACACTTTTAGGCACTTCACAGTACTGAATCTTAATTAATAATTACAGTCTATTTTGTTTTATATGTTACCAATTCAATCATTTGAAATTAATAAGATCATCCAATTGTGGAAACGCAGTAGTGATCTTGTTACATAGCAGTTGTTGAAAAACTTATACAAAACTGGGATGTGTATTTGTGATACCAATTCCCTTCATTTTCTTTTTGGCACCACGTACATTATTTTGTGAATAATATTTACAGGAAAATAAAAGAAGATTGTATTTGGAGCACGATTATTAATGCTATTGATCAATATTCTAAATGTAATTTCGTGGAATAACAGCAATCAATCCAAATCAGCAAGACACTTGACTACTACTTGGTTCTAGTTTTTAATGACATTTTGAACTGAGATCAAGGTAGATGATTTTTGTAAACAGATCAAGTGTAGTAACATTTTATATTTGTTGGTAAAACAGGAACCTTGACGTATCTTTTTAGTATTTCCTGTAATTTTTACACACACATGCTTTATAAGCTAGACAGGGTCATTGTCAAAATTTTTAAATTGTTACTGGAGATAACAATACTGATTTAGAGATTGTTTTTGAGAACTTATCACATGAAAAGAGACAGAGAGTTTTGTTTCATATCTCTTTACGAAACACATCATCATTAATACAAGTACAAATCAGAAATAATAGATCATTTAACTCCCATAGCTTTTGGCCAATCACAACATTCACATTTCTGTGTTTCAAACTGTAAGATATTTTATTATAACATCATAACATCTGAAATAAGGAAACAACAAAAGAAATACGTGCTATATAGAATAGTTTGTGAACAATTGCCTTGATACGAGGAGGCATAAGTTACCACTTATTTGTTGATGCCATAAGAATAATCTCTTTTGTGATGGTTTGAACAGACAAGTAAAAAATAAAACTTTAGGTGAAATAAGATCCTACAAAGTGTAGGCCAATAATGTGTAATGTACAATCTATTTTACGCTCTTGGATTACAAATTCTTGGGTGAAATGTAAATCTTGCTTGGTAACATTTTTACCAACTTGAAAACTATCCGAACCTGTAGAGTAAATAATTGAGATTGGGGCATATTAGTGATCCAAAAACAATATAGTAATATGGCAATATTTATATGATTGTTCAGTGGACTAATAAAAGACTTTGAGACAATGTATTAAAAAAAAAAAGCTCCATATTCCGTAAAAAAAAACAACATATTTTGTAATAATATGCACAACACTTAAGTGCATAGCCCAGTTTATTTGATATTTCGGTAGAACACTTTTCAGACTGTTCAAATGCAGTTAATTTTATTATTTTGAGCACAATTACTGTTATGCCAAAGCCATGGACAAATAACTTTTTTCCCCCTAAAGAGACTTGGATATATAACACAAACCTAGATACAAGTATAGTATTACTCCTGTAGCATGAGTAATATAATTTTCTTTGTATTAATCTAAACACAAGCTAGAAACGTAAATTCCATTAAAAAACTTGTGAAAATTTCCATTGGTTAACTGCTTGTATTATCAATTTATATTTCTACATTCTGATGCTGGAAGTAAATTTGGTGTGTGATATTGAGGATTGAAATGGATTTAATATGCATACGCTCACAAAATACAGAACACTCAGATCAACTATATGTTCACAAAATTGGCAGTCCGCCATAAATTTCCATCAAAGAATTTGGAATTTGTTACACAGGCACTTTGTACATTTTTTTTTTGTATAGGTTATTCTAATATAAAAAGTATGTGTGTACGAATTAAAGTAATTGTGTAAAGGGTTGGTTTTTTTTTTTTTTTTTTCTGTTCAAATGATTGATACTGTTTCTTTTTTTTGTAGTAGTAGTGGTAGTAGCAACTCGAAATGGAAGATGCGTTTATGCAACCAAAAAAAAAAAAAATTAAAAAAAAAGTAGTTACGTTGTCAATCACGTGCTATTGATAAAAATAAAAAAAAAGGAGTAAATTGTTTATCGATAAGGTTGTATAGACATAGCAAAGTGTATATAGATTTGTGTTATTCTGATTTAATATTAAATTGGAATAGTAATTTAGATAGTCAGGACATACAGAATATAGGATTGCACAAAAGTTAAAAGTTGTTTGGCAGAGTTATTGTAGTTTATCTTGGTTGTTGTTGTTGTTGTTGTTGAAAGTGGGGATGGAAAAGATTGAATGAAAGATTAGATTTTTTTTTTTTAATTTTTTTTTGAGATAAGATAAGGATGAAACTCGGGTTAAGCTTTGAATGGCAGTGATGGCATATCGGGATATATGTTATTTTCGGACTGCATGATTTCACTTTTTCTGATGTTTTTTTTAGGGCTTTATTTTTGGATTATATGTTTTGGATTATATTTTTTGGATTATATTTTTTGGATTATATTTTTTGGATTTTATTTTTTGAATTAAATTTTTTGGATTTTATTTTTTTAGGGCTTTAAATGTTTGACCCTAATTTATAGGCATTACTTTTTTTGATCCTACACCTTAGCCTCTAATTGTTTGACTCTGTTTTTTTTGACTTTTACGTTTTAGGGCTTCACTTTTTTAATAACAAATCGTATAAAATGAGTAAATTTGTTTATTTATTTTCAGTTATAAGATTTTAACATTGTGCTTGTATAAATCAAACCAGCTCAAAACTAATAACTACCATATTTACATAAACATATTACGATTTAAAATTTATAAAAAGTCAACCTTTCATTTTTTTTTAATTTTATTAATACAATTTGTTGTTCAAATTTAATTTAATTCAACACCAAAAATATGTAGTTATAAGTAAGTTCAGAGTACAAAAATTCAAGCATTTTCCTATTGCAGTAGCATTCAAAACCAATAAGACTCAAAACTGTTCGGATGAAACGTTTTTATAATTTGCATTAAAAAAAATAACAGTTTGGACTAGCAATTGCACAGGTGTTATGTGTGGGATAGATACATTGTTATGAATACATTTTTTTTTTTTTTTTTTTTTTTTAATCAAGTGCATGTTAAATGTGTTAATGAATGGAGCCCTTGTAGTGAGTGTGCGATAGTTTAACAGGTATTTTTTTTTGGCTGAATATGGTCAAATTCTTTGAAAAATGACGGAATGCTTGCGTCAAAAACGACCAGACGCGTGCATTCGTCTCACACCATCAGAAAAAAAAAAGTGACAAATATGACGCGTTTTGAATGTATGGGCTCATGTATTTTACACGCAAGTAATGCATTGTATGGTTTCACGAACTGAAATAAGAATCTTGTTCAGATGAAATCGGATCTGAAGCGTTATTATTATTATTGGAATTATAGTGATTTGGCATTCTTTGTAAAGCAAAATATGAAACTGTGTGTTTAGTAAAGTTATATGCTTGATTATAATATTATTACTGAGTGTCTTTTTATATTACTTATAATTATATACGAAGTGTTTTATTTTATCATATTCTTAATGTTCATTTTTATTTTTGATCAAGCAATAGCAGTTCCTGAATCATCGTTATATGAATTCAAGTGGATATGTTCAGACGAAACCTGATCTGAAGTATTATTATTGTTGGAATCGTAGGGATGGGTCATTCTTTGTAGATTAATTGTGAAACTGTTATGTTGTAGTAAATGTATATACTTGATTATAGTATTATTACTGAGTGTTCTCTTCTATTACTTATAATTATACAAAATATATAAGATATGTTTTATTTGTTCTATTTTCAATCTTCATTTTTTGTGTCCTTTATATATCATAAATTATATTTTCCAATTCGTTGTTCGCTCTATTTTTATTGTCACCTTAAATCCTGAATCGCGCCACCAAAATTTGACTGCGCCTCCTAAAATATGAAACATGTTTCAAAATTCATTGCTTAATTTACTTTCCATTGGAATATGGTTCCAACAGATTTAGTTCCAACAAAAAATAAGCCAAGATGCCAATAACTATCAGCCTAGAACAAGCTAAAAATAATAATGCCAAAAAAAAAAAATAACAAAAAAAAAACAAAACAAACAAACATTCAGATCTTATTTCTTAAAATTCACCTTCCCTTTTCAAAACAGCAGTCAACTCATCGACTGATTTAACAACTCTCTCAACAATTTCCTCGACATCGTTCTCAGTAATGATAAATGATGGCGCCAACAGTGCAACATCACCTTCCCCTGTAGTATAATCATAGGTGCCAGTCATACCCATGACATTTATGCCATTTTCAAAACACACAGCTTGAAATCTGTGGCCAACATCTAATTTGGGAGCAAAGCTAATCTTTCCCTTTCTGTCCCTAACAAATTCCAACGACCAAAACCCACCAATACCTCTGACATCACCAACAATGTTATCGTTAGCTAGTAACTTCTTCTTCAAAGTTTCACCCATCAAGTTGCCCATTTTGAAGATGTTCTTAGTCAAACCTTTTTCAATGATTTTTTTTTGGATACCTAACGCAACACTACAGTTAAATGCATGGGAGGCATAGGTGTGTGAACCAACGACGCTGTTACTGCCATTAACATATGCATCTTTAACCTTTGGACTGATCAAAACACCAGCAATAGTGACATAGCCAGATCCCAAAGCCTTACCAACTGATTGCAAATCTGGACCTTGGTTCAATGGCATGAAGTTTTCCCAGCAATTCAATCCACCGTTTGGATTCGATCTACCATTGCCACACATGACTTCATCCAAGTGCATCAATATATCGTATTTGTTGCACAAGGCACGAATACCTGGTAGGTATCCGTTTGGTGGCGGAACAGTGCCTATGGATGAGCCTGGCAAGGTCTCAACAGTAACAGAAATAATAGTTTCGGGATCATTATCAACAATCAACTATTCCAAGTTACCTAGTAATTCTTGGACATATTCAGCTTCGGTTTGGCCCTTCTTTTGGAATCTGTATGGGTAGCAAACCGGCATCTTTAGACACTGAGTTTCTGGCAATAAGATATTCTTAAAGGCAACCACACGAGCATTGTCAGCAATAGATAGAGAACCAATAGTAAATCCATGATAAGAACTCTTTCTAGAAATAAATTTTGTTTTTTTTGTCTTGCCACGTTCTAACCAGTACTGGTACATGATTTTCATACAACTTTCATTAGCTTCCGAACCAGAGCAACACCATAAAGCAGAAACAAATGCATCGTTTGGGGAATTGTCGATGTAAAATTTAGCCAGTTCTTCGGATTGTTTGTTACCAATCAAAGATGGGAAAGAATAGGTAGAGGTCTTGGCTGCTTCAGTGATAATATCGACGATGTCTTCATCACCCCATCCCAAAGCACCAACAGCAGCACCAGTAACGGCATCAATAATATCACTATATATTTTACCATCCTTTTCAATGGTGATACGAGTGCCTTTACCGGCTATAGCTTGGGCAGGTTTTTCGTTAATTTTGCACTGAAAAACGTAGGACTTTTTATCAGTAGGAGTCATTATTATAAAACATGCTTTAAATTAATTACAAGAAAAAACATGTACTAGTGTTACTTACATCCCAATTGATGGTTTAGGCATTATTGGGAATAACTCTGTGTCTTATAGTGTTTATTTGCTATTCTATACATAATAATTAAGTAAAAAAATAGTAAAAAAAATAAATAAAAAAATAAAAAACAATTATGTAAATGGTTAATTGCTAAAGATAAGATTTGTACTTAATTGTGATATATATTTTTTTTATTTTATTTTTTTGCGCGTATAGAATTTAGGATAAAAAAAAGGAAAATAGAAATAAACGAGATGACGAATATATCAGAATGTAACGCGTCGAGTCGCACATGATAAGAAATCGAGGCGTGTTTTGTCTCGGGCGAAGATTTAAAAAAAAAAAAAAAAGGAAAAAAAAAAAAATAAACCAGAAATGAAAGCGAATCGTCTTTTTTAACCACGTGATATATTTGATGTCAAAAAAAAAAAAAAAAAAAAAAAGCGAGCGCTTCATATTAGTGTGAGTAATATTTTAATCGTACAAGGAGGTTGGATTGTAAATTGGATAAATAAATTGAACAAAAAAAAAAAAAATAAAAAAAAAATAATTATAAAATTATATTACGATAGTTGTTACACATATATGCACTAAATACAATCTATTTGGTAAAAAAATAAAAATAAATTATTTAATTAAAATTTATGTGAGTGAGTTATTGTTGGACACAGTGTATGATTATTTTTATTCAAGAACGTAACTTTTTTTTTGGGCGAGTAGGATTTATTAAATTATTAATGGGGGTTATTTGTGTGTTAGAGCTGTAGCAGTGTTCCTTCTTCTTAGTTAGTTGTGTTTACCGCGCTGATCGGATTTGTTAAAAAAAAATAATATTTTTGTTTTTATTTCTCGTTTAGTAATTTATAGATTGGGAAAATAGGATCACGTGGATTATACAAAAAAAGAAATTTTGTTTCATTAAAAAATAATATTTACTTTTTGAAATTATTTATTGGGAGATACGCGCGATGGGATTAGATTGCTACTGCTGCATAATGAACGTATAACAAGCAAACAAATACAATCAAGAAGAAAATATACGACACAGTAATAAACGCGAAAAAAAATATTAATTGATCTCACAGAAAGCGACGCATTGAGAAGGCATACAACTACCAAATAAAAAAAAAAGCGAGTTATTTATACGAGATTGGATTGGGCACCAAATATTTTCACGATGTAAAAGAAGCGGGTGGCAAATAAAGAAAAAGTTGTATTTCAATCAGCACATTACACAACTTGATTACATTGATTATAATCATTATACAAAGTGTATATGTAATAAGAAACAAGTAAAATACACAGAATAACGAGTAAATTAACATGAACCAAGAAGATTATTAGAGTTTACAACAATTTAAAATAAAAAAGACAGGGTTGATAGGTGGATTACATTATGGAGAGTGTTTGAAAGAAGAAGGAAAGATCACGTTTTTTTTTTATTTTTTTTTTTTTAAATTTAGTCAGGATTTATTCGAGCAAGTGAGTAAGTGAGTGATTGTAGTAGATATTTTGTTTTAGATTTTATTTTATTTGTTGTAATTATTAGGATATTTGAGTTTTGAGTTGGGTTGTATTTGGTTGATTATGTTTAATGGTTTTCTGTGCGGGTGTGATTTCTTGAAAAAAATTTTTTTTTTTTTTTCTTTTTTTTCTTTTTTTCTTTTTTTTCTTTTTTTCTTTTTTCTTTTTTTCTTTTTTTCTTTTTTTCTTTTTTCTTTTTTTCTTTTTTTTTTTTTTTTTTTTTTTTTTTTTTTCTGTTCGTCGATAATTTATGAAAATAATCATGTGACTGTTGTAGCTTAGTTCGTGTGTGTTATTCTTTGATCACGTTGTGCTTTTTGCGCGGATCAGATTTGTTAAAAAAAATATTTTTTTTTTGTCGGATAACAAGTTATGTTTTTTTTGCACGTGTAAGATTTGTTAAAAAAAAAATAATTTTTTTTCTTTGGTTGATAAGTTAGTAGAGTTGATAAGAAATGATGAGTTGAGTTGTATGGATTATGCTTGGAATATAAATTTACAGGTTTATATTAGAGCTAGTGATTATCATTGATATGGCTGATTCTTTAATTAAAAGGCATATGATATGAGGAATGAATTGGATAATATACAAGATACAAGAACACATTGGATAAAAAAAACAAACAAAGAGACAAGGATATAATAATATTATTAGTGATAGTTATATTGAGAGGATAAGTGAAGAGTTTGACAAACATGTTGGAGTTATAGTGGTGGGTAATTGAGTTGAGTTGTGGAGAAAGTAGGATTTATTTTTATTCTTTTTATTTTGTTAGGTGATGAGATATTTTGAGAGAGTTATTTTGATAGATGGTATATTTAATAGATGCAATTATTATGAATGCTGGGATTAGAAATAGTATCAAAAGTATGATGGGATTAGAGTTAGGATTATAATTATGATGGGAGTATTAGTATATTTATAGATATGAAGACGAGATTAGTATAATAGGATCAGAATTGAGATGGAATTACTAGAGTATTGGGATTATTTATTTATTGAATTATAGATAGGGTGAGATTATTAGTTATATTATGATTACTACTGTACTTAGATTACAAGTGAGTTGTGAAGATTTATACATTTGAATTAGAAATGTATTTAGATGATAAGTGAGTTGGGATTGTGTATTGGGAGATGTGGGTATGTTAGGATTATGAATGAAATAAAAATTATATATTGGAGATATTTGGATTGAATATGATGAGGGATTCTAGATGGAGTATGATTAGAAGTATGTTTGAGTTATTGATATATTATTAGTATAATTGGAATTGGATTATAGATAGTGTGGAGTTATTGGATATTGAGATTATAAAAACATATTGACCATGATACAAGGATTATTGATAAATTTGGATAATTATTATACGGATAGTATAAGTATATTAGAATAGTTATTCTAATGAGATAATTATTAGATTGGGATTATGAATATATTTGAATAATTAGTATATTAAGGTGACAAGTAGATTGGTATAACTATTGATATAGATGGAATAGAAGTGGAGTTAGACAATAAAGATATTTGGAGGATAAGTATTGGATATGATTATAAATGTAGAATGAGACGACTAGGATATAGAGTATAAGAGTGGTGAGGCATGATTATAAATGTTATTGAAATTATGAATATGAATATGAATATGAATGATTATTATAAATACAAATTGGGGATATGATTAGTAGAATGATTATTGGAGTGATACAATAAATATATATGGAGGATAACTATACTGAGACATTCAGAGTATTATAGTTATGAGGATTTATTTTGGTTATAAGGATGGATGGATCGTTATTATGATATGATTATAAATGCTATTGGGAGTATGATATTGTTATTATAAATATAGTAGAATAATTATTGGAGTGAGACAATAAATATATATGGAGGATAATTATATTGAGATATCTAGAGTATTATAGTTATGAGAATTTATTTTGATTATAAAGATGAATGGATAGTTATTATGACATTATTATGAATATTAATGGAGGATATGAATATGAATATGAATGGATGATAATTATAAATATGAATTGGAGATACGATTAGTAGAATGATTATTGGAGTGATACAATAAATATATATGGAGGATAATTATAGTGAGACATTCAGAGTATTATAGTTATGAGGATTTATTTTGGTTATAAAGATGGATGGATAGTTATTATGATATGATTGTAGATGTTATTGGGAGTATGATATTGGTATTATAAATATAGTAGAATAATTATTGGAGTGAGACAATAAATATATATGGAGGATAACTATATTGAGACATTCAGAGTATTATAGTTATGAGGATTTATTTTGATTATAAAGATGGATGGATAGTTATTATGACATTATTATAAATATTAATGGAGGATATGAATATGAATATGAATGGATGATTATTATAAATATAAATGGAGGATTATTTGATTGAGATTATCAATTTATATATATATATAGTATAAGGATATGAATATAACAAACATATTATTATTATAAGATTAGTGGGATAATTATTATGAATGGATGGATGTTGATAAGTTATTAGTTGATTTAGATTATAAATATATGTGGAATATGAATATATTAGGAATAATTATTATATGATGAGTGGTATAAGTATATATGAATTATAAGTATAGTGGGAATAATTATTATATTATGAGAGTAGGTATATTATAATTATGTATTTATATTATAAATAACCAAGTAATGTAAGTACATATGAATTATAAATATATATAGTATAGAAATATTATAATCAAAGTATAGTAAGATAATAAATATATGAGTTGTATAAGTATATTATAATTATAATATATGTATTATTAGTATATTATAGATATAAATATATAAGTAGTATATTATAATTATAGTTATAAATATATAAGTAGTATAATTGAATAATTATTATATATAAGTAGTATAAGTATATTATAATTATAAATATATAAGTAATATAAGTATATTATAGTTATAAATATATAAGTGGTATAATTGAATAATTATTATATATAAGTAGTATAAGTATATTATAATCATAATATATAAGTAGTATAATTGAATAATTATTATATATAAATTATAAATATAGTAGGGATAACTATTATAGATATAATATAAATAACTTTTTAAGATTATAAGTATAATAAGATATTTATAATATTGAAATTGGAAATATTATTGAGAGTATAAGTATGAATTAATAATTATGATGTATGGATAATAACAGTTGATTGATAAGTATTATATATAGGATATTATTACTATAATGATATTGGAAGAATATATATAGTATAAGAATATCATTGGGATTACAAGTATTAGAATAAGATGATTAGATATGGATTAGTATTATTGTGATTATGGATATTGGAAGAAGATTATAATTATAAAGATATTATTATTATTATTATAAATATGAAATAGTATTATTATAATAATATTATTAGTATTATAAATATATTATGAATAATTATTATATAATGAGTATAAGAATATTATTGAGATTATAAGTATAAGAGTAAGATGAGTATTATATATGGATTAGAATTAGTATGTGAATTATTATAAGGATATAGTTATGAGTATAAATATAAGAGGAAGATGATTATAATAATATTGTTGGTATTATTAATATGGAATTAAGATTATTAGTATAATGATATTATTAATATTATAGATATGAAATTAAGATTATTATTATAAAGGTATTACTATTATTATGAACAAGAGAGTAAGATGATTATTATATATGGATTAGTATTAATATAATAATATTGTTGGTATTATAAATAGAAGAAGAATATTATTACAAAGATATTATTATTATTATGAATATGAGGGTAAGATGATTGTTATAATGGTATTGCTATTATGAATATGAGAGTAAGATTATTATAAAGATATTGTTGGTATTATAACTAGAAGAAGAATATTATTATAATAATGTTATTGGGGTAATTATGAATATGAGGGTAAGATTATTATTATATATGGATTGCTATTATAATTATAATGATAATATGGAATTAAGATGATAATTATATATGGATTACTGTCATTATTAGAATATTATTGAGATTATAAATATAAAAGTAAGATGATAATTATATATGGATTACTGTCATTATTGGAATATTGTTGGTGTTATGAATATTAAAAGAAGATTATAGTTATTAAGATATTATTATTATTATGAATATGAGGGTAAGATGATTATTATAATGGTATTATTAATATTATAAGAATATTGCTGGGATTATGGATATTGGAATAATATTATAATTATAGTGATATTATAATTAGTATAAATATGAGGGTAAGATGATTATTATTACTATTATGAATATGGAATTAAGATTATAATTATATCTTTAGTATAAGATTATTATTGAGATTATGAATATGGAATTAAGATGATAATTATGAATATGAGAGTAAGATGATTATTATATATTTAATATTAGAATACTGTTGAGCTTATAAATATATGTAGTATAATAATAGTGTTGGTATTATGAATACTAGAACAAGATGATTATTATAAAGATATTATTATTATGAATATGAGGGTAAAATGATTATTATATATGCAGTATAATAATAATGTTGAGATTATGAATATGAGAGTAAGATGATTATTATGAATATGAGAGTAAGATGATTAGTATGAATATGGAATTAAGATGATTAGTATGAATATGAGAGTAAGCTAATTATTATATATTTAATATTAGAATACTGTTGAGCTTATAAATATATGTAGTATAAGAATAGTGTTGGTATTATGAATATTAGAACAAGATGATTATTATAAAGATATTATTATTATATATGGATTAGTATTAATATGATTATTATGAATATGAGAGTAAGATGATTGTTATATATGTAGTATAATAATAATGTTGAGATTATAAATATATTTAGTATAATAATATTATTGTAGTTACTAATATATTAGTTCATATATGTAGTATAATAATATTATTGTAGTTATGAATATATGTGGTATTATAATAATGTTGAGATTATAAATATATTAATTCATATATGTAGTATAATAATATTATTGTAATTATTAATATATTAGTTCATATATGTGGTATATATTTAATATAAAGATGCTTAATGAGATTAGAAGTGGAAAATGATTGGGATTAGCAAGGTGGTATAAGTGGGAGTATATTTGGATGAATAATTGAGATGGAATTAGAAGATATTGGGGATAATTTGTACATTTTGATTATAATGGATGTGGGATAAATATATTGGTGAGAGTATAATGAGTTTGGATTAGAAATATATGGACAGGGTTAAAAGAGATTGGGTGTGGGTATAAATATATATTGACGAGATTAGAAAGCATTTGTGGTAGAAATATATTGGGATAATTAGGATATGGTGAATATAAATATAGTCGGATTAGCCATTACTCGGGTTATATGTATTCGGATAAATAATTGAGTCGGCTTACACAATAGTCGGGTTATATACACTCGGATAAATAAATTGGTCGGATGATGAAGTATTCGGGTTATAATATTCGGATAAATAAATCGATCGGATTGTGAAGTATTCGGAGTATAATATTCGGATAAATAAATTGGTCGGATGATGAAGTATTCGGGTTATAATATTCGGATAAATATTTTGGTCGGATTACAAAGTATTCGGATTATAATATTCGGATAAATAAATTAGTCGGATTGTGAAGTATTCGGATTATAATATTCGGATAAATAATTTGGTCGGATTATGAAGTATTCGGGTTATAATATTCGGATAAATAAATAGGTCGGATTATGAAGTGTTCGGGTTGTAATATTCGGATAAATAAATTGGTCGGATTATGAAGTATTCGGGTTATAATATTCGGATAAATAAATTGGTCGGATGATGAAGTATTCGGATTATAATATTCGGATAAATATTTGAGTCGGATCACAAAGTGTTCGGGTTATAATATTCGGATAAATAATTCAGTCGGATTACAAAGTGTTCGGGTTAAATATATTCGGATAAATATTTTGGTCGGATTATGAAGTATTCGGATTGTAATATTCGGATAAATAATTCAGTCGGATTATGAAGTATTCGGGTTATAATATTTGTGTGAAGGTGGGGAGTCGAATTGGTGAGTAAGTGGGTGTGTGTGGGTGTGGGGGTGGGTGGGGTGTGGGTGTGGGTGTGGGTGTGGTGGGGTGTGGGTGTGGGGTGTGGGTTGTGGGTGTGGGGTGTGTGGGTGTGGGTGTGGGTGTGGGGTGTGGGTGTGGGGTGGTGTGGGGTGTGGGGTGTGGGTGTGGGTGTGGGGTGTGGG